>NW_004443967.1:230850-267345 GCF_000243295.1 Trichechus manatus latirostris | reverse complement strand
GTCTCTCTCGATGTGGAAACTGCTTCTCAAGCATGCACAGCACTGCTGTTTGCCTGCTTCACCGTGGCCCGGTGTGGCTGTGTCTCTGCTGTGTCATCGCCGCAGCTCTAGCGCTCCTCACCTCTTCCAGACGGTCTTCCTCTCCGGTATGACTCAGATGGATTTCTTAATCTTGCCTTGTTCAGGGCTGCCAGATGTTCACATAGAATCAAGTCACTTGTTTTTCCAGGTCTTTGTTGTAAGAGGGATATAGGAAGCGTCTAACTAGTCCACCATGTTGACCACGCCTCCCCAACCACCAACTTTCTATCAGTAAGAAAGAAGGTTGAGAATAAGCTCCATAGTGTGCTATTAAACTATTTCAGTCTAATATTCCTAACAGAAGACAAGCATCTGCTGTCTCCTATACTTTATTTAAGTAAGATTTGACTTCACAGTTCTCACATATGATAGAGGTGAGAACAGAATAGTCTGTTGATGGTTGCCTAGAGCTTGAGAGAACATAAAATATCTGCAGCTGAAAATTGCATGTAGCTTTCCCAGTGAAAGATCTTTTAATTTAATTTCAACCTTTTATATGATTTACATGATCCAAAATACATTTGTGAAAGCTAGCCAGCGTTTTCATGCCTTGATTTTAGGAAATTATTATTTTTATTTTAAATTGTATTGTGGTAAAATATATATAACAACAATTTGCCATTTTAACTATTTTAAAGTATGTAATTATTGATATTAATTACATTCACCATGTTTTGCAACCATCACCACTAGGAAATTATTTTTTATAGTATAATGAATTTTACTTTTTTCGTCTTATTTTTAGCCAGAAATATATCTAATTTGGCTTTTTCAAATCTTTGTTTAAAGAAGGAACATAAGAGAGTTCTCCCAAAATCATTTTCATAGGAGAAATGATTGTCTAGAGCTAATTAAATGAAAGAACGGCCAGTTAGTGAAGTCTGGAGATTGATTCCCCATCTGGTGTGGCCTGGCTTGATGACCAGTGGTTTAAGTCGCGTGGGTCCCCTAAGCCCCATCTATAGTGTGTCCCCACAGTTCTGGCTGGGAGGTCTCAGGAGGTTGACTGCTGTGGCCTCCCAACTGGTCTCCCAAATGCTTCCCTGATTGGCCACTTTCAATCCATTCTCCACCCAACAGCTAGAGTGAACTTTAAAAACAGATTGTGTCACTCTTCAGCTTAAAACTCTCAGTGGCTTCCCCTGACCTTAGAATGAAACCAAAACTTCATGCCGTGTCCTGTGCGCTCCCCATGACCTGGCTGCTAGCTCTGTGACCAGGAAAAAAAAAAATCAGTAACTAAGCATTATCCTTATCCTTGAAGGACTCACATTCTATTAGTAATAATAATTGCTAACATTTATTGAATAGTTACCTATTGCCAGATGCTGTTCGAACTTATTTAATACTCACAATAACATTATATTATTTTCATTTTACAGTTAATGGAATTGAGACACAGAGAGGCTAAATTACATGCCCAAGGTCACAAAGCTGTTAGTAGCAGAGTCAAGACTTAAATCCAGGCAAAGTAACTTGAGCGCTTGTGCATTTATCCACTGCACTTTACTGCCCATCAGAATTCTAAGAATTTATAGAATCAGGCACAGAATATAATAGGAAGATTTCATAGAGGCCTGACATTGACATAGTTTGACAGAAGAGTGGAAGTTTACCAGGCACAGTAGAGTAGGCATCCAATAGCATTTTCCAGTTAATGCATCAATTGCATTATTGATTAATAAATTAGCTACCTTAAGCAAGCATGGGCCTGGAACCTGATGCCTGAGATTGGATTATTGGCAGAACTATAAGAAAGTGACAAATATTCAAAGTGGCACGGTCAGCTACCATCTTGGAGTGGGGCACCAACATCTTTGAGCGAGGCACCAACATCTTTGAGCGAGGTGCCACCATCTTTGAGCAGGGCAGCGCTACTTTGGACTGTGCTCAAAATCCGAGTTCAAAAGATTTGGTTGCTATGCAATACATACGCCGCCCTTGCTTTCTAAGAGGGAGATTAAGGGCTTTGATTTATGATTTTTCCTGTTCCAGCTATCTTTCTGGTTCACTGTAACTTTAAAAATTTGGATATACAGGTGGAGCTAACATCGCACTATAGACAGAATCACCATGCTGTCCCTCCATAGTAAAGACCTGAAAAACCAAGTAAAACAGATACGTCAATCCTGGAACCCTAAGCATCGAATGAAGGGATAAAGGACTAGAGCAAGCACTGAAGGAAGAAGAAACTGACAGAGAACAGAGAACAAGGAGAACTATGGAGTGGAGGTCCCCTGCCAGCTAACGTGGCACAGCTTCGCTGTCTTGGAGCGTGCAGCCAGCAGTGACCTGGACAGGAAGTATAGGAAGGCAACTTCACAGAGCTCCCAATAGGAGACAGAGCAGTTGGTAACCAGAGATACATGCTTTCCCACCCCTCAACTTTCTGCCCTGTATCCTGCCACCACTGCTTCCCAACAGGCCACAGTTGCTTTGCCAGAAGACACCAGATCACTGTCTCCGGGAGTCTGCCCCACCCCTACCGGCCGGCTCCCTCAGTACCACCATATTTTCTTTTTCTCTTTCCCCTTCTCCTTTTTCCTTCTCCCTCCCACCTAGCCTGCTGTGCTGACGCCGCCCCTTTCTGACAGGCCATGCTGCACCACCTGAGGAGAGAGACACCAGCTCACTGGCACCCTGGTCCCACCTTGCCCCCAAAGGCCATGTCCCTCAGTGCCATATTTTTTTGTTTTTTGTTTCTTCTCTCTCTTTCCCTTCCATCCTTACCTTTCTTCCACCCACCTAGCCCTTTGCTCAGCCTCTGCCCCTTCTCGACTGGCTGTTCTGCACTGCTCAGTTAGATAGCCACTGGCACACAGCCTCCCTGGGTCTGTCCTGCCCCACCCACCAGCTCCCACCGTGCCACCATTTTTTTTGTTTTGTTTTTGTTTCTCTCTTTTCCTTTCTCCCTACCACCTAGCTCCGCACATCTATATCCTCTCCCTTCCCTCCTACCTCTCTTCACAGCCCTCTGAGCACCGCACCCCTGAGTGGCTCCAGTGGGACTCCTGGACCCCTCCCCTCCCTGCTTAGCGCTGTGCACTGGAGCAGCACCAGCACAGAACCCTGGATCCCTGGACCCAGCCCCGCCCCACCACACACCACTCCCCCAAGCAGCACCAGTGTGGACCTCCTGATCTCTGGACCCTGCCCTGCGCCAGCCCCCAGCCCCACCCCATTGAGTGCCACACCCCAAGTGGTATTGGCACGGAACCCTGGACCTCCAGATCCTGCCCCTACAGTGTACTCTGACCCTACCCTGCCAAACACCATGCCCCTGTGTGGCATTGCTGTGGACCTCCAGATCCCTAGACCCCACCCTGCCCCACCCCTGGCCCCGCCTCAGAGCACCATGCCACTGAGTAGCACCAGCGTGGACCCCTGGACCCCACCCAGCACCACCCCTTGGGCTCACCCCACTGAGCACCACAACCCAAGTGTCACTGGTGTGGACTCCCAGACCTCTGGAATCTGGCTGCTGCCTGACACCCTGGCCCCACCTCTCTGAGTGCTACGCCTTCAAGTGGGACTGGTGTGGGCCCCCAGACCCCCAAACCTTATTCTGTGCTGCTCCCTGTCCCTGCCCCACCGAGGGCTGCACTCCCGTACAGGACCAGCTTGGACCTCTGGACCCCAGGGCCTGCCCCACTGAGCCTTCCTGAGACCTGCCTTGCCAGCCCTGGTTCTTCCCACAACAAAAGACCCATTCCCACCCCTCCCTTCTCTGCTGGACCAGCCCTGCTGCACCATAGCTGAGTGACCATCCCTGCCCACCTGGACAAGGTGATGGGAACTATCATGTCTATAGATGAGCAAACAACAAAACATGCTCAGGCCACCCTTCCAGATGTAAACAAAAAAGCAGGATGAAACAAACAAATCTACAATCAGTAAATGAGGAAAATAATTCCTGAACATCTCGGAGACAGCAGACTATCAAAACATATAAAAAAACAGGACAGGATGGCTCCAGTAAGTGACTGAAAGGAAACACCAAATGACCTCCCGGTAAAAGAAAAGGCACCAGAACTACCTGATAGGGAACGCAAAAGTCTAATATTCAGGGCTCTTCAAGAGATTAGGAAAGAAATCAAGGAAAACACAGACAAAACTAAGGAAAAAAAAGACAAAATCAGGGGAAACACAGACAAAACAATGGAAGAACTCAGGAAAATAATACAAGAACAAAATGTTAAAATAAACAAAAATTAGAAATCCTACAAAAACAGCAATTAGAAATCCAAAAGATAAACCACAAAATTTCAGAAATGCACAATGCAATGGAAGATTTTAGGAGCAAATTTGAAACAATAGCAGACAGGATCAGCAAAATTGAAGACAAATCCATAGATGCCACTTTGTTTGAGGAAAATCAGAGAAAAGAATAAAGAAAAATGAAGAAAACCTAAGAACTACTGGGAATACAATCAAGAGCAAAAATTTGCACATGATCTAAGTACCAGAACAGGGGAAGAAAATGGAAAACACAGAGAGGATAATTGAAGTTTTGCTGACAGAAAACTTACCTAATATCATGAAAGATGAAAAAGTGACCATCCAAGAAGCTCAACAAACTGCACATAGGATAGGCCCCAAAAGAGAGCTACCAAGACATACGATAATCACACTTGCCAAACCAAAGACAAAGAAAAAATCCTTAGAACAGCTTGAGAACAATGAAAAGTCACAAAAGGGAAACAGTAAGACTAAGTTTTGATTACTCAGCAGAAACTGTGCAGGTAAGAAGGTAATGGGATGGCATATATAAAATGTGAAAGAAAAAAGTTGCCATCCAAGAATAATATATCCTGTATAACTTTCGCTCAGTTATGATGACCAAACTGGGACATATCCAGATAAACAGAAGTTAAGAGAATTACAAGAATTATTAAAGGGAGTCCTTCAGTTAGAGAACCAACAACATCAGACAACAACCTGAATTTAGGACACAGGTCAGCATCCGCCAGATACCATCCTAGGTAATGATTTAGAACAAAGAACTAGAGACATCAATCTGTAAATGAAAACAACATCAGAACAATAAAAAGGAGAATACATGGTATAGGTATAAAACTTTCCAGTGGAGAGGAAATTAGGGCAGTATCAAGTAATAAAATATCAAACTTAGGAAGATAAGGTTAAATTTCAAGGCAACAAACAAAGGAAGTTAACAAACCTACTCATCAAAATAAAGAAGAAAACAACAAAGTCTCAGTAAACACAAAATATATAAAAGTGAAAGAAACAAAAAGAAATTCCACAAACAAAAGGAACTCAGCACAGGAGAGTAAGAGGAACAAAGAAAATGTCAGAAACACACACATGCTCACACACAAAAGCACTACAGAATGACATCAGTAAACTCATGCCTATCCCTATCGATAATCACACAGAACGTAAATGGCTTAAATGCACCTGTAAAGAGACAGAGAGTGATAGAATAGATTAAAAAAAAAAAAAGACCCATCAGTATCTATGAGAGACATACCTTAGAAACAAAGACATAAATATATTAAAAATCAAAGGATGGAAAAAAATATATCAAACAGCAACCAAAAAAGAGGAGAAGTGACAATACTAATCTCAGATAAGATAGATTTTAAGGCAAAATCCACCATAAAAGACAAGGAAGGACATTATAAAGTGATTGAAGGGACAATCCACTATGAGGACATAACCATAATAAATATCTACGCACCCAATGACAGGGCTCCAAAATATGTAAAACAAACTCTAACAGCACTAAAAAGAGAAACTGACAGTTGCACAATAATAGTAGGAGACTTCAACCCACCACTCTCAGTAAAGGACACAACATCTAGAAAGAAACTCAACAAAAATATAGATCTAAAGGCCACAGTCAACCAGCTTGACCTAATTGACATATATAGAACAGTGTACCCAACAGCAGCAAAGTATACATTCTTTCCAAGGTACATGGAATGTTCTCCAGAATAGACCACATCTTAGGCCACAGAGCAACCCTCAACAAAATCCAAAGCATTGAGATAATACAAAGCATCTTCTCTGATCACAACTCCGTAAAAGTAGAAATTAGTAACAGGAATAACAAGGAAGAAAATCAGACACATGGAAACTGAATAACACCTTGCTTAAAAACCACGGGGAAATGGAAGAAATCAAAGATGGAACCAGAAAATTCCTAGAATCAAATGAGAATGAAAACATGTCATACCAAACCTTTGGGACACAGCAAACGCAGTGCTAAGAGGTCAGTTTATAGCAATAAATGCACACATCCAAAAAGAAGAAAGAGATAAAATCAAAATGTTAACTTTACAACTCAAACAAATAGAGAACAGCAAAAGAAGAGAGCAAACAATAAAGAGTGGAGCAGAAATAAATGAAATAGAGAATATAAAAACAATAGAGTCAACAAAACTAAAAGTTGGTTCTTTGAAAGGATCAGCAAAATCAACACACCACTGGCCAAATTGACGAAAGAAAAACAGGAGAGGAAGCAAATAACCCAAATAAGAAATGAAATAGGAGACATTACAACAGACTCAACTGAAATAAAAAGGACCATAACAGAGTACTATGAAAAACTGTACTCCAACAAATTTGAAAACCTAGAGGAAATGGACAAATTTCTAAAAACACACTACATGTCTAAACTAACACCAACTGAGGTAGAAAATCTGAACAGACCCATAACAAGAGAAGAGATTGAAATGGTAATAAAAAAATAAAAACTCCCAACAACAACAAAAAAGCCCTGGCCCAGATGGCTTCACTGGAGAGTTCTACCAAACATTTACAGAAGAGTTCACACCAGTACTACTCAAACTATTTCAGAACGTAGAAAAGGAAGGGTTACTGAATTTATTCTGTGAAGCCAGCATAACCCTGATACAAAAACCAGTATCTGTGATGATATTGTTCGATAATTTCTACATTCTGTTGGATCACCTTTGTTTGGGATGGGCACAAATATGGATTTCTTCTAGTCAGTTGGCCAGGTAGCTATCTTCCAAATTTCTTGGCATAGACAAGTGAGCATCTCCAGCGATGCATGCATTTGTTGAAACATCTCAACTGGTATTCCATCAATTCCTGGAGCCTGTTTTTTTTGTCTGCCTTTAGTGCAGCTTGGACTTGTTCCTTCACTACCATCGGTTCTTGATCATATGCTACCTACTGAAATGGTTGAATGCCAACCAGTTCTTTTTGGTACAGTGACTCTTTGTATTCCCTCCATCTTCTTTTGATGTGTCCTGCTTCGTTCAGTATTTTCCCCATAGAATCCTTCAATATTGCAACTTGAGGCTTGAATTTTTTCTTCAGTTCTCTCAGCTTGAGAAATGCCGAACATGTTCTCCCCTTTTGGTTTTCTAACTCCAGGTCTTTGCACATTTCATTGTAATGTTTTACTTTGTCTTCTTGATCCACCCTTTGAAATCTTCTGTTTAGCTCTTTTACTTCATCACTTCTTCCATTCACTTTTAGCTGCTTTCCATTCAAGAGCAAGTTTCATAGTCTCTTCTGACATCCATTTTGGTCTTTTCTTTCCTGTCTTTTTAATGACTTCTTGCTTCATGTATGATGTCCTTAATGCCTTCTCACAACTTGTCTTCTGTCATTAGTGTTCAATGTGTCAAATCTATTCTCGAGATGGTCTCCAAATTCAGGTGGGATATACTCAAGGATGCCCTTTGGCTCTTGTGGACTTTTTCTAATTTTCTTCAGGTTCAACTTGAACTGGGATATGAGCAATTGATAGTCTGCTCTGCAGTTGGTCCCTGGCCTTGTTCTGACTCATGATATTAAGCTTTTCCATCGTCTCTTTCCACAGATGTAGTCAATTTGATGCCTGTGTTTTCCACCCAGTGAGGTCCACATGTAATGTTGCCATTTATATTGTTGAAAAAAAGGTATTTGTAATGAAGAAGTTGTTGGTCTTGCAAAATTCTATCATGCAATCTCTGGTGTTGTTTCTATCACCAAGGCCATATTTTCCAACTACTAATTCTTCTTCTTTGTTTCCAACTTAAGAATTCCAATTGCCAGTACTTATCAATGCATGTTGATCACATGTTTGATCAATTTCAGACTACAGAAGTTGGTAAAAATCTTCAGTTTCCTCATCTTTGAACTTTGTGGTTGGTGGGTAAATTTGAATAATAATTGTATTAACTGGTCTTTCTTGTAGGGATATGGATATTATCCAATCACTGATAGTGTTGTACTTCAGGATAGATCTTGAAATGTTCCTTTTCATGATAAATACGACACCATTCCT
This sequence comes from Trichechus manatus latirostris, assembly GCF_000243295.1. Lineage (NCBI taxonomy): Eukaryota > Metazoa > Chordata > Mammalia > Sirenia > Trichechidae > Trichechus > Trichechus manatus. Next base: position 258,998 of record NW_004443967.1, on the reverse strand, counting down.
CTTCAACTTGTCATTCCCAGCATAGTAGACCATATGATTGTCTGATTCAAAATGGCCAAAATCAGTCCATTTCAGTTCACTATTGCCTAGGATATCGATCTTTATGCATTCCATTTTGTTTTGATGACTTTCAGTTTTCCTAGGTTCATACTTCATACATTCCATGTTCTTATATTTAATGGATGTTTGCAGGTGTTTCTTCTTATCTTGAGTTGTGTTGCATCAGCAAATGAAGGTCCCAAAAGCTTGACTCCATCCATGTCATTAAGGTTGACTCTGCTTTGAGGAGGCAGCTCTTCCCCGGATGTATTTTGAGTACCTTCCAACCTGAGGGGCTCATCTTCCGGCACTACATCAGAAAGCGTTCCACAGCTATACATAAAGTTTTCACTGACCAATTCTTTATGAAGTAGACTGCCAGATCCTTCTTTGTAGTCTGTCTTAGTCTGAAAGCTTCTCTGAAACCTGTCCACCAAAGGTGACCCTGCTGGTATTTGAAATACTGGTGGCAGTTTCTAGTATCACAGCAACATGCAAACTGCCACAGTATGACAAATGACAAACGTGGTGGAGCCAAAGATTAGACAGATCTATAAAACAAACAATAACACATGTAGTTTCAGCCATGTATGGGAGACTAAATGGGAAAACCAGCCCAAAAGCAAAGACAAGAAGGCAGGAAGGGACAGGAAAACTGGACAAATGGAAATGGGGAACCCGAGGTTGAGAAGGGGAGAGTGTTGACACATCATGGGGTTGGCAATCAGTGTCACAAAACAAATTGTGTATTAATTGTTTAATGAGAAACTAGTTTCCTCTGTTAACTTTCACCTAAAGCACAATTTAAAAAAAAAAAAAAATTGAGTCTGTTCCGGTGATGCTTCCTCAGCCATGACTGAATTGGTCAGAACCAGTTTGAAGCCTTGGTTCTAGCCTGGAAGAAATGTGTAGGAGGGATTAAAGCCACTTGAGACCTGTCTCTGGTAAACAACTCTTGGTATCTTTCATCTCTCTCTCTTTCCTTTGTCATGGTGCCTGAGAGGACTCATGTTTCAGATGGGGGAGTTCCAACATAGTGAGGGCTACCAACATGAATGGAACCTTTTGTGAACAAGAAATAAAACTATTTTAAACCACTGAGATGTCAGATTTTATTTAACCCTGCAGCATAGTATAGTCTAGCCTATCCAGATTAATACAAACACTATTTTCCCAATTTCCCAAGGGCCAACTCTCAGTCTATGAATTCAGCTCTTGTGCCCACCTTTGGAATAGCTCTAGCAAAGCTAATTGAGTGTGAGGAAGAGTCATTCTCCGAAAGGTCTGAGATGGGGAAAAGCAAAATGTTACCCTACATTTTTCCACGGTCATTACTGGTCTTTTGGGAGATAAATTACTATGTATAGTGGCCTATTTCCTGGGTCACTGATATACCACATGCCCACGTCCACCAAGCATAATCATTCTGAAAAAAGGAATTTGGTCACTTCTGCCAACACAGATTTTGGAAATTTTATAGTCCAGTAACCACATATTTTACAGCCTGAAAATTTTCCTCTCATTCACATTCCTTTTCATGCCTGGGAATTTATGCTGCTCAATTTAGTGTGTTTGTTTTAATATAGAAGGACTTATGTAAATTCCTTATTTTTCGCTAACACTGCAATCTGGCTTTGTTTTTATTAAATATTAATACACTTATTTTGGGGAAAAATTCTAATTTTTTCCATTGAAAATCCTACAGAATTGGAAAGTTAAGATCCAGAGATTATGATTAGTATTGTACTTGGGGAATCTCATCTACCTTAATCCCATCCTAGGGCCAATTTTCATAACAGAAAGTCTTTCTTTCGCTGAGGAAGTAAGGCAGGGAATGTTAGCACACTGAGATCATAGGAAAACTCATTCACTCTCTAGAGTTTTATGGTGCAGAGACATCTTTAATGACATATGTTTTTTCTACTTATGCATTTCAGATCTATCTGGAACATTCTACTTCTACAATTGGACAAAATTTAAAGGCAGCCCCTGCCAAGATTATTTCTCTTGTTGGCAGTTACGTATTTTTATACTTCAAATGTTGTGCTATGGACACTTTACTAGTGCTGTAAAGAATAAAAAAATAAAAAATATAAATGAGACACAAAAAAACAGATGTACAGAATTAAATGCCAAATTGATAATACAGGCAATAGTTACTGAACATTTCAAATCCGCAGAAATTTGAAAGAAGAGTATAATGGATGCCTATACATCCTCACCTAGATTCATCAGTTCTTAAAATCCTGCTACAGTAGCACTGTTTCTCTGTATTTTCTCTCTTTGTCTCTCTCCACACACACACAAACATATGTGTACATGTACATATATACATGTATCTGTGCCCATATATATAAACATATATTTTCCTTTTCCCAAATCTTCTGAATGAAGCATGAAGACATCTTGACATTTCTTCACTGAATACTTTAGGATGCATAACTCAAGAACAAGAACCTTTTTCTACCCCCTACACAGGCACAATACCATTGCCACACCTACAAAAATCAACATTAACTCAGTAACATTATCCAACATACAGTCCGTACACAAATTTTCAATATTGTTCCCAAAATATTATTTACTGCTTTATTTTTAAAATAAGGATCATATTAAGATTTATCCATAGCATTTGCTGTTGAGTTTCTTTAACCTTTCACTTCCGTTTTTTATGCTATTGAATCCTTTAACAATTTCTGTCCAGATGTCCTCCAAAATATTCTACCTTCTGGATTTGTCTGACTGTTTGATCTTGGTTAAATTCAGATCACATGTTTCTAGCAAGAATCCCATATAGCTAATGTGTATCTCACTCTCTACACACATCAGGAGACACGGAATATCAGGACATCCTACTATTGGTGATGGCAAGCTTGAACAATTGGTTAAGATGGTGACTGCCAGATTGGTCCTTTTTACAATTTTCTCTGTAATTAATAAATACTCTGTTGGGTAATACTTTGGGATAGTGTGAATGTATTTTTTTTTAATGCCTTTTTACCGAGTGGTTTTTATAGTTGCTGATGTCTTTCTTAAATCATTATTATAATTACCCGAAAAAAACCCTAAACCCGTTGCCGTTTAGTCAATTCCGACTCATAGCGACCGTATAGGACAGAGTAGAACTGCGCTGTAGGGTTTCCAAGGAGCAGCTGGTGGATTTGAACTGCCAACTTTTTGGTTAGCAGCCATAGCTCTTAACCACTGTGCCACCTTAATAATAGAAGTTATAAAATGTTGTCTGTCATTCCTTCTATTTTTACTATCTGATATTCTTTTATAAAGAAGAGTTTTTCTTTTTTTTATCTTCTTTGCATTATAAATATATAGTATTCATTTTTAATATCACTGTGGAATCATGGATTCTTTACATGTAGTTGTTCCTATATATTGTGGTTTTATTTTTTGCTAAAATTACTTCAAATTTGGCCAGTGGTCAGAACTTCCAGCCAATTCTGCATTTATTTGAAATGAACACATTAATCTTTGAGTATTTACTTGTGATCTGGTCCAAAAAAAGATTCCAGGTTTAAATTACCCTCCCTGCCCCAGACATGAAGTCAGCCATATCTACAAAGAAAATTTTTGTTCTTTAAAACAGCTTTATTGAGATATAATTCCCATATCATATAATTCACCCATTTTAAGTACACAGTTCAATTAGTATATTCACAGTGTTGTACAACTATTACCACAATGTAATTTTAGAACATTTTTGTCTTCTCAAAAAGAAAACACATGGTCATCAGCAGTCACCCCTCAACCTTATACACCCCTGAGCCCTAGGCAGCTACTAATCTACTTTCTATATAGATTTGCCTATTCTGGACATTTCATATAAATTGAATCATGTAGTATGTGTGGTCTTTTGCAACTGGCGTCCTTCATGTAGTATAATGTTTTCAAGGTTTATTCATGTTGTAGTATGTATCAGTACAGGTAGTCCCTGACTTATGATGGAATTCTGTTCTGACAGCTCTGTCATTCGTTCTGGCATAAGTCGAATACCTCTCTCTCTTTTTTTTTAGTTTCATTATTATTGCCTTCTATTATCAGTATCTTCATAAATCTATTCTTTGAACATCTGCAAATGAACACCTGAGAATGATAACATCAGCAAATTACATGCTACAGCATTGTATGTAGTGAATATTACTAACGATAAGATGTACAAAAACAGAAAACAAAAAAACAGATGGTAGTAAGTGCTGTTCGTTTTAACTCAAATACATCGTAAGTTGGGCTACCTGTACTTCATTTCTTTTCGTTACTGAAAAATTGAATAATATCCATTGTATGGCTATCCCATATTTTTATCTATTCATCAGTTTATAGATGTTTTATTTTATTAATTTGGTGTATTAAATTAATTGATTTTCAGAGGTGAAATCAACTTTGCATTCCTGGGATAAATCCGTTGGTCATGGTGTATAATGTTTTCATATGCTGAGTTAGGTTTGCTAGTATTTTGTTGAGGATTTTAGCATCTATATTCATAAGAGACATTGGTCTGTTGTTTTCTCTTCTTGTAATGTCTTTCTCTGGTTTTGATATCAGGGTAATACTGACCTCATAGAATGAACTGGGGTATGTTTCTCTTCTATTTTTGGAAAAAATTTGTGAAGGATTGGTATTAATTTTTTTTTTTTTTTTTAATGTTTGGTAGAATTCACCAGTGAAGCAATCTGGGCCTATGCTTTTCTTTATGGGGAGTTTTTAATTACTAATTCAGTCTCTATACTTGTTATAGGCCTATTCAGGATTTCTGTTTCTTTTTGAGTCAGTTTCAGTAGTTTGTGTCTTTCTAAAACTTTGTCTATTTCATCTAGGTTACTAATTTTTGGCATACAGTTGTTCAGGTAGTTATACCTTTATAATCTTTTCTTATTTATGTAAGGTCAGTAGTGATGTCCCCTTTTTCATTCCCAATTTTAGTAATTTGAGTCTCTTTTTTCTCTTGGTCAGTCTAGTTGAAGGTTTGTAAATTTTGTTGATCTTTTTGAAGAACCAACTTTTTGTTTTTTAAATTTTCTCTACTGTTTTCCTATTGTTTATTTATTTCCTTTCGAGTCTTTATTTTTTCATTTCTTCTGTTTGTTCTAAGTTTACTTTGCTTCTTTTCTAGTTTCTTAAAATGGAAAGTTAGGTTATTGATTTGAGATCTTTTTTCTTTTTTAATATAGGCATTTATAGTTATAAATTTTCCTTGGAGCACTGTTTTAGCTACATCCCATAAGTTTTGGTGTGTTTTATTTTCATTTATCTTGTGATTTCTTCATTGACCTACTGGTTATTTAGGAGTGTGTTGTCCTTTTTCCCATATTTGTGAATTTCTACAATTCATTTCTATTGTTGATTTTGAATTTAACTCCATTGTGACCAAACAATATACTTTGTAAGATTCTCATCCTTTAAAGTTTATTGAAACTTGTTTTATGGCATACTATATGATCTCTCCTGAAGAATGTCCCATGTGCACTTGAGAAAAATGCATTCTATGGCTGATAGGTAGAGTATTCTATAATAACCCTATGTCTTTTAGGTCTAGTTTGTTTATAGTGTTCCTCAACTCTTCTGTTTCGTATTGATAACCTGCCTGATTTTTCTATCCTTTATTGAAGGTGGGGTATTCAAGTCTGTAAGTATTATTATTGGATTATCTCTTTCTCCCTTCAGTTTTTGCTTTATGTATTTTAGGGGTCTGTGTTCTTAGGTCATATTTGTTTATAATTGCTATATTGTCCTAATGGATTGGTCTTTTATGAAATGTCCCTCTTTATCTCTTGTTGTTGTTAGTTGCCATCAAGTTGCATCTCTTCAGTAACATTTTGTTTTGTTTTAAAGTCTATTTTGTCTGACATTAGTATAGCCAAACCAGCTCTTTTATGGTTGTTGTTTGCATGACATATCTTTTCCCATTCTTTTACTTTCAACTGTTTGCTTCTTTGAATTTAAAGTGTGTTTCCTGTAGACAGTATATAGTTGGATCATGTTTTAAAATCCAATCTGATAATTACTGCTTCTTGATTGGATTGTTTAATCCATTCACATTTAATATTATTGATATGATTGGAATTTGTATTAGTGGTTGCTCTGAGCTTATATATATTAATTTTTCAGAATTTTTCTTAAGGTTTATGCAAATGTAATCATACAATAGATGATCTTTTGTCACTGGCCTCTTTCACTTAGTATAATGTTTTCAAGATTTATCCATGTTGTAGCATGTTATCAGTACTTCATTCTGTTTAAACCTAAATCAGGTTTATACTGATTTTGTTCTCATGAAATATAATAACTTTACTCCTATATAGCTCCATTTTCTCTCCTCTTTTATGCTATTATTGCTGTACATATTATATATATTTAGATTACACTCTCAAGAATACATTGTTATAATTATTATTTTATATAATCTTATATTTTTTAAAGTTAAAAGAAGAAAAGTGAGCAAGTATATGTGTATAGACTTTGTTATATTAACCTCCTTATTTACTCTTTCTGGTTTTTTTCACCTTTGAAACTACCACTACCCCTAGTGTACATGCAGATGGGCATGTGATCATGAGAGAATTCTGTACAGAATGTAGGTAGAATGTATTTTTCATTCCTTGACCTTGGCTTTAGCCATATGACTTACTTTGGCCAATTGAGGTTATCAGGAGTAGCTCAAGTAGCTTCAGTGTGCGTCTATAATTGGGCTTCCTCGCATATCTTTTATCACCATGAAAAAACTTCCCATGATAGCTTCTGTCTTTTCAGCCTAGCACTCAGAATAAACACCGTCCCCAAGACCAGTCTTTCTCTTGTTCTATAACAGGTACTCATGGTGTGCCACTCCCTTGAAGAGGCATTAAGAAAGGAAGCAGAAGTTTTCAATGAATTATGGGAATTATGAAACCCTCAACCCTTCTGATAAAATATCAGCAATATTACATTTTGGAAATTACAAACCAGTGCATGCTATTTTCTTCTCCCCTTTTAACTCTTTCAGTATCCACAATGGAGATTGCAATAGCCAGTACTAGAGTGTCACTCTCCTCTCTACCACCTCCATACAAGTGCTCACTTACATAAAGCTTTCCCTGAGTGACACTCAAAACCATTAATGAGGACCTTAGGGATCTCAGTTTTTGGTCCTGTGACTGCTCTTTTTTAAGCCCCTTCCACCCCCCCACACTTATGCAATCCACACTGTTCAGAATTCAGTCCAATAGGTAAATCCCCTTTTCTACTACCTGATGATTTCCCTCTCTTCATCACTTAAACATTCCATATCGTCAAGTCTCGAGTCAAGCTTTTCTTTTGATAAGTGATGGAGAGAATACTATAGTCTGGGAAAGCGCAAGCTTCCTTGCTCTTTAATTAACATGCAAGGCTTTCATTTTTATTTCTGAACTCATTTCCCATTTGACTTTTTTTTTTTTTTTTGGTTTTTAATCTTCAAGCTCAAAATGGATAAATCCATATTTAAAAACAATGTATAGCTCTATTTCCATTATCATCTATCTCTTTTCATTCTCAAGTCTTACTGTTTATAAAAGAAACCTTTACCTTCTACCAGAGTCAGCTTTCTCTAAGGGAGCAATTTATTTTTCATCTTAACAGTCCAGCTCCTTGAATGTCATATTTACACAGCACAGGCTCATCTAAATCTACCAACTCATAATATTTTAAGATTCCCATTTCTCTTAGAGTTGAATAAACCCCACAAGAATGAATGGAGATTACATCAGGAAATCCTCCATTTTGACTGTGAAATATAAATTACTGAGAGGAGGAATTGTATTGCTTCATAACTTTAGAAACAAGAAGTTATGATGAAGCTAATGGGAGATGGAGATGGAAGGATGATGAACTTATTATCTGTAGGTTTTATTTACACCTTCATCACTAACTCCCTTTAGTTGTTTAAACTTATGTCTTTTTTCTTTCTGGTAACTTGGAACAACAGTGAATGAAGTGTGTCTGTATTTTCCTGTTGTCTTGCACAATCCATCAAATTACTAGCCTAAACTAGTAAGTACAGCTGTATTTTTCAGGGTAACCATAAAGAGAAAGTCTGACTCACAAATTTACTAACAGTGTTTAGTGGCTGTGGATGTTAGCCTCTCTGTTGCCTCAAAAGATAGCATAGTTCTGCCATTATGAAAGTAGGTGGTACCTGCTTCTCTGAATTATAACCTGTGTAACTTTTGGTAAACCACTTACCCTCGTTAAACATCAGTTTCCTCATCTGTAGAAATAAAATAATAATACAATTCAGTTGTCATAAGGATTAGTTAAGCTGGACACATTCCAGAGATCAATAAATAAACAATATTATTATTGTTATCTTTATGATCACATCTCACACCAGCTAAGCTTGTTGATGCTTGCCAAAGAAGCAAGAGACATGATTCCAGCTTTTAAGGATTTAAACTTTCTTTGAGGGAGTGAAGACTAATTTTTAAGAGAACAGTATGAGACCAGGTATATTAAAACCCTTTCAAGACTTAATTCTTTCGTGTTGTGAATTTTTTGTTGATGTCATGTGTTTTCAGTAGTGGAATGCGTGCAGATTAATGGACTTGTTTACATTTTTGATTGGTAGTATGGATTTTGAGAAATATCATGTGGGCATACATTTTCCAACAAAACATTGGTGGTAGTCTGGTGCCATGTTTAGTGGGCTCTGTCTGTCCCAAGGATCTTTGGAGCATGGTGCCTTCCATTTGGTTAATTGGTCACTTCTGGTTTTCCAGATATCACATACACACAAACAAAACAAAAACAAAAACAAATCCACCAGGGCTCCCTATCACACAGGTAACCATAAATATGCTTACAAGGGTTATCTAGCTTTACAAAAGACAAAAGAGAGAAGTTTGACCCAATCACACTTCCTGGATGCACTGCCTCATATGTAGGCCTTCTACCTTAGTGAATTTCTACCAAACATTTCTTTTGTTTTTCACCTTTACACAAGCCCCAAATGAAGGGCAGCATGTACTTTTAGTGGGACACATTACCTCCCAAGAAACCTGAAAGCCCAAAAATATTTGTGGGTGCATTCTGTCCCAAAATTCAATAAAGGGTTAAAGCCCAGTACTCTCTGTAGGTGCTCTGGGAGTTGAGAGAAGAAATAGAATGAATTGAAGCAGAGAAAATGTAGAATGGCTACTTCTATAGACCTTCCATGAAGGGTAGGGATCTAAACCTTTTAATCAGGTTCATGATTTTATAGAAGTAAACTATATGAATCTGGAGCCCTGGTAGTGCAGTGGTTAAGAGCTCGGCTGCTAACCAAAAGGTTGGCAGTTGGAATCCACCATCCCCTCCTTGGGAACCCTATAGGGCAGTTCTACCCTCTCCTGTAGGGTCTCTATGAGTCGGAATCAACTTGATGGCAATGGGTTTAAGCTATATGAGATACAGCAGAGAGTACAGAGCTTTGGCAATTGCCAAGACGAGAGAAGAAGATATTTAAAAGGAGTTGATGATCTTGTCATTGATGGCTCACTAACAGTATTGCCCAAGGTCTTTGCTACATGAGCTCCGTCCCTTACAACTATGCCGTGAAAGTTACAGGTAACACTAAATTTTAGAATTGTATTAGTGGATGCTTTTGGTGAAAACATTAAGGGCAGCTGCTATTATAGTTTTCCATTATATGTATTGAAAAGGAAATCTAGTGCCACTCTATTATAGCTATTTTAATATTCTCTAAATATATCATTTGCACATTTGATTGTAATCCATCAATAAGAGCTTTCCAGAAACATTTTCACAGCAGGAAAAAAAGAGGCAGGAGTGTATCTGTAATTATAGAAACATGTGGCTGATATTTTTAACACTAAAGAGATGCATGATACATATGTTAAGGGAAATAGGGGAATAATCATCTTATTAAACACTATTTCTGTAAGGAAGATAGATAAACTTATTTGGAGGTTGCAATTTTAAAAGTTAGATTAAAAGCAGTTATGAAAATTTTTTTTGAAGTCTGGGTGATGTTGAAGCTGATTTGGCTAGGCCATTTTGATCATAATAAGATTTTAGAAGTGAGTGCATAAGAGTTATATGTTTCATTACAGTCAGGTCACATGCTCCAGTCCTAGAGACAATTTGGGATTGTTCCCTACAATACTGTCTGTAGGACTTTGTCCAGACTAGTCTGAAATGGATGCTCAGGAAAATGCAGATTGCCCATCTTAGTTTTTGCTTGAAGACCTGTTTCCTAATAACAGTAATGACTAGTCTTCCAGCCTGTTCATCTTCCATTAAAGATGGAAAATAAAGCTGTATTTTGGAACCACCATGCATGGAGAAGAGTTGGTTCACAGATCCTACGTGATGGCAAGGTGGTAGGTGATGCTGCACAAATGCTTTTGGGCCCCAGCTCAGAGGTGTCTGGTGCAGTAAGCATTATTCTAAAAGGGAGGCTAGGAAAATAAATTAGACCCTAAGGAACCTGGACAGTGGGTTTTATGATAATTTTGTGGGTAATGAAGGTACCCTGGAATTACAGAGGTGTATGTCTCTTCTTGAATCTTACCTGTTGAGGAGACCATGCTCTTTGAGCAGGAAATACAGTTGTATTTTTTTTTAATGATATCCACTATGACTTCCAGATGTGAAGTGAATTAGTGCTGAGATTCACTGTCATAAATCATATCATGGTGGCATAAGGATACACAAATAGATCAATGGAATGGAAGGGTCCAGAAATAATCACCAATAAATTTAGTGGGGGAAATAAAAGTTTTTTGACAAATAGTTTTGGAATGTCGAGATATCTGTGTGGAAAAAAGAACCGTGACTCCTATCTTACTCAATACATAGTATTTAATCTGAGATTGATTATTTGCTTAAAAGCTTTAATGCTAGAACCATAAGGCTTCTAGAAGAACACTAGTAGAATATTTTCATGACTTTAAGATGGGAAAAGATTTCTTAGAACACAAAAGACATTAATAGTAGAAGAAAATAAATAATAAGTTGGATTTCATCAAAATTAAAAATTTCTGATCATCCAAACTTGACAACGCAAGCTGCATTCTGGATGAGAATATTTGTAATATGTATATCTGAGGAAGAACTTGTATCCAGAAAATGTACAGAAAGAATTTTAACCGTGGAGTTACATGGTCGCATTTTCATTTTAATATATCACTCTGGTGGTTCTGTTAGATTTTAAGGAGATAGTATTGGAAACGGGAAAAACAGGATGATATGGTAGTAGTTCAGGTAAGAGGTAATGAGGGCCTAGTATATAAGAGGAAGTTTCATATGGAAAATTCTATGAAGCCTTTGAATGAAGTGAGAACCAGGAGAAAATCTAATATGCATTTTTTCTTCCTTCTTATAAACCACATGCTGGTATGTACTGGTGTTTGGGGTTTTGGAGTAAGATCTCCACAAATAGATAAGAAAAGAGAAGGCCTTATTCCTGCTATAGTAGAAGAGACCATGCAAAAACCAGACTGCTCTACACTTCTGACAATTAGCAAAGATTTTTATTCATTAAAGACACTTCTTATTGGGTCAAGTTGATTTCGACTTGTAGTGACCCCCATGTGACAGAGTAGAACTGCCCCATAGGGTTTTCTAGGCTGTAATCTTTACAGAAGCAGATCACTGGGTCTTTTCTCCTGCAGAGTTGCTGGGCTGTTGGTGGGTGGGTTCGAACCGCCAACCTTTTGGTTGGCAGCTGAGCGCCTAACCTTTTAGGAAGGGGCAATATGAAGAATGGGAATGAAAAACAGAATATGATGTGAGGCCAAGGAAGATATTTCAGCTTTTGAAAAGACGGTCTAAGGTCCAGGACAGTGCATTCAAGAGATTAATCATTCTCAATCCTCAAAAGATGGTCCAAGGTTAAATAAGTCCAGGAAAAGTATACTTTGCAGTTTTGAACTTCTCAAGAAAACATCAGCTTAGTCCAGTCAATGAAAAGTACATTCTCCTGTGTCTTTGTTACACATGGGTTGCAAAAAGAACTTAACGCTTTATACTGGTGTCAGTTTTAGTTTTTGCCCGTCGTTGCTTTAACTTTCTTCTGCACCAGTCTTTTTCTCCTCTTCTTACGCGAGAAAAATGACAAGTCCTTTCTGATACTGTCCCACACCCTGAAACTCTGTTCATTATTTTCAGTTGGTTAATTTCTACTGATCTATCTTAAAGTTCAATGGCTCCTTCCTCTATCATCTTCATTATTCAGCTGAACCTATCCAGTGAATTTTTTTGTCGGATATTTTATTTTTCAGTTTTAAAATCCCCATTTGATTCTTTTTTATAGTTTCTATTTCACTGAGAGTTCACATATGTAATAAACGATGTTTTTTACATGGAGTTTTATTATATATGGTTTATTATATATAAATGCATATATAAATAAGGCATCTGTATATGTATGAATGTGTGCATATATATATATATATATATGCACACGTATGTATAATAAGGGGACTGTCATATTTAAATGTATCTACCCTTCATATTCTTGCCTTATTTTTTCTGTTTTTATTCAAATTTCTAACGTAATTTGATGTTCTTATTAAGAAAACAGGCAGAATTGGCATTATTATAAGTATAAAAGGTTGTTGTTTTGTGCTTCTGAGTCGATTCTGACTCATTGTGATCCCATGTTTTACAGAGTGGAACTGAGCTCCATAAGGTGTTCTTGGCTGAAATCTTTATAGAAACATTTCACTGGGTCTTTTTTTCTACAGTGCCACTGGGTGGATTTGAGCCTCCAACCTTTTGGCAACTAGCCAAGTGCAAACCCTTGCACTACCCAGAGACCTCGAGTGTAAAATAGACTATTTTAACTTGGATTCAGTATGACATATGGTGGAGGAGTCCAGGTGTTAGAAAGGGGAGGATGTGGGATTTAATCCGAGTTCTACTATTTTCTCAATATGTGGCCTCGAGTAAGTTTAACTTTTCTGAATGATCTATTTTCTCATCTATATAATGGTGGTATTAATATATTATGAAGGAATCCTCATGGCGCAATGGTCAAGCACTAGGCTACTAACTGAAAGGTCAATGATTTGAACCCACCAGTGGCTCAGGGGAAGAAAAGACCTGGCGATCTACTCCCATAGAATTTACAGCCTGTGAAACCCTATGGGGGCAGTTCTACTCTGTCATACAGGGTCTCTGTGAGCCAGAATCGACTTGACGCACACAACAACAATGTACTATGGTATTACGAGGATTAAATTAGGTAATGCGTGGGAAATGCTGGTATAATGACTAGCACAGAATAAACAAAACCCAAACTCATTGCTGTCGAGTCAATTCCTACTTACAGCAACCCTATAGGACAGAGTAGAACTGCCCCATAGGGTTTCCAAGGAGTGGCTGGTGGATTCAAACTGCCAACCTTTAGGTTAGCAGCCAAGCTCTTAACTACTGTGCCACCAAGGCTCCTTGGCACAGAGTAGTCCCTCAGAAATATTGATCATATTAGCTAAGGTTATTAAGCAATTATGATATTCCAAATAAAAGTTTTTCGATTTAGCATCTCCTCTCCTCCTAAGAATAACTCTGTCTGTTAGTCTGGAACTGTAATTATCCTGATTTTATAGCTGAGGAGACCCAGACTCACTGGGGTTAAGTTACTTGCCCAGAGACCACACAACAAAAGGAAGCAGCAGAACTTGGGTTTGAACTCAAGTCTCTCTTACTCCAGAGGTGGGACATGTAACTGCAGTTCTGTATTGTGTCCCATATATGACTCTGTTAGTTCCGTTTCCCCTTCACCCCCTCCCATGGATTCAAGAAGGACCTCATTGCCTGAATTCTGCTCAAATCCTGAATTCTTGAAGGATCCCAATATTTTATCTATTTACCAACCATCTAGAATTTTCCACATTCTCTGGCTTACTCTTCCTAAATGATTCCTCTTGCCTTTATAGACTTCATCATTATTTCAGATGCTCAGAGAGCTCTTTCTCCCCTTCTCCCTGCTTCATTCTTTCCCCACACCACAATACTTATCCCTTTACCCAGGAGTCAGCCCCTGTCCCAGTTCCTCACTTTTATTCTTTGTATACTCAGGCACTTCCCTCCTCTTCTATTGATATCTTCCAGCTCTGGCCATGCCTAAAGAGAAAGCTGTCTTCTAATGAGAGGCTCGTGGCCACCTCCATTTCCACCTGAGGTGAGGGAGCTTCTGGTTTCTGAATTCAGCACACAGATGCTCTGAAATCAGGAAACAAAACCTTCTGAAAACTCAGTTTGGTGCTACTGTGGTTATAGTGAGGATCACAGATGTTTGCTCACATGAAATCCAAACAGGAGATTAAAGAGAAGGCCTGAAGCAGTTTTTAGGATAAGAAACAGAAGAACACAAACCAGAGAGCCGGCAAAATGTAAGCACTGTGTCCCTCTTGTCTGCAAAAGGAAAATGTTTCAATACCAATTGCTTGGGGAAACACACACACATGCACGCACACACACACACTCACACACTCACATAAACACACACACAAATTTTGAAAATGCTGCCCAAGTAAACAAACCCAACTCCACGGGCTGTCAGAAGGAGGCATGGGATGAATAAGAAAGTAATGAGTCCAGTGTAAACACATGCTTTCTTCAGAGGTTCTATAAATGCTTTGAAGCTACAGACAGAGAGAAATATTAAATTATTTTATGGACAGCCAGGATTTGGGCAGAAACCACAAGGATAAAAAGAAGAGAGGATGAGAGTGACAAAGAGCTGCAGACTCATGTTGAAGAGTGGCCAGTAATATACTGTATCAAATGTTTTTAAAATTTCTGGCCCAGTTGGTCACCTTTTATTCATTATCTCATTTACTCCTTGTAACAGCCTAATAAGAGAGGAATTATTATACACATTTTACAGATGATGAAATCAAGGCTCTAACTAATTCAGTAACAGGGCCGACATCACTCACGTAATTATCTTTAGAACCAGGAGTCACATCCAGCTCTGCAAAATCCCAATGGCCATGCTATTAATTGCTGTGCTCACCTTTATAACAGGCTATTTTTGTCATTGCTGCTCCTTTGTGGGATTATTATCTAGCTCTGGTGGCGGAAAGTACGGGCTTCCACTCCAGGGAGAGGCAGCCATACTTACTACGTGGAAAGCAGTGGTCCTGTCAGTTGTTTTCAGCCACTTTCCTGCTTGTGGCCACATGACTTTTATCCATGATCTGTGAAATACATATTGTATTTTTTGCCAGAAATAGGAGTTCATTTAAATGTGCTTTATTTTAATTTTATTGGTGCTAACCCCTCCCACCCCTCATTCAAAGGCAAGAAAGCAAAAATCATTAGTAGGCTTCAGAGTATAGGGGAATGTTCCTGCTGGCAGGAGAATTTAACCATAGTGAGCAGGCATGAAAGAGGATTGTTATGATGCAGTCTCTTTGTTGGTCACATCTCTTCCTGCATGGGGTTGGAGCATGTTTCTTGCTTTGGATTCTTTGGAACTTGGTAGGCGAGTGCAAAGAAGGTCTGTTGGTTAACTGTAGGGTGATCACATAATTTATTATCCAAGTGGGAATTCTTTTGTGAGAAAAAGGAGGGTGGTAGTCAGGTGGGAATGCCAGGCAACAGGCATAAACAGGGCATGTTCTGGGTGAACTGGGACTTTTGATCACCCTAGCTTGTTTTTATTTCACCTCCAAGGAAGGGATTTGAACCACTTTGTACATTTTTGGAGTTCTGGGCAAGACAAGGGCTCGTCTTGTCTCTATCAGTTGCATATTTGAAACCCAGGGAGACTTTGTTTCCTCAAAAAAGGATATGCTAAAAATTGGAGCAAATTTTGACACTGGTAGACTATGGCCCTGTTTGAATAGGAAAGTAATTTCATAGCAGATGACTCAAGTTATTCTTATTCTACACAGGTGCCAACATATATAAAATTCTCTTTTGCCTGTTCTGAAATTTCAGCATCTTAGAAGCTTTTCCAAAAATAAAAGGCAGCACTACCCCACTCCATCTAATCACCCCACCACATATGGAGGTGAGTAGTATCTTCTTTTCCTACAATGTCAGTTACTTTTATATGTTTCAAAATGTATTGGCCACCAAATACACAGAGTTCACTGATGTATTCCCATTATTTTCTACACATGTGCACCTAAAACATGAAGATTTTTTTGGATTACTTACCCATAAAAAAATTATCTAAAATGCTCAGCACCACCTTAATCCTGTAATTCTGTGTGTCTAAAAAATCACGTGAGCCCTTTGAAGAAAAGGCCCTTGTTTAATCATAGTTTCTAGATTCCCAGAGTCCAGCCTGATACCTGACACACATTAGGCAATCATCCAATATCATTAATGGAGTGAATGCTTAATGATGGAGAGGGGGACTGGCAAATAAAGAGGGCTTGAACTATGTACTGGTAACTATTTTCTTCAGATCCACACTCAGATTCCTTTCATGCCGATTTTGTTATTGCACCCTGAGTAAAGACTCAATCAAAGTCTTGGGACCCAGATAGGTAAACAGATTCATTTCATGGCAACCACTGAAGTGGTCCCAACAATAATTTCTAATGACTGCATTTGATTCTCATATATGATGCACTGACTGCTGTGTACTGAGCCCATCTGTGTCAATGGAAGAAACCCCACTGGCAAGATGACAGGCCATCAGCAGTCTGGTTGAGATAGGAGGAGAAGGTTTAGGAGATTGGAGTTGGCATAAAAGCTACAGTGGAAAGCTGCCAAGTCATTCCACAGCAGCCTAACCTCACATTCATGGCCGTTATTATTATTATCATTAATATTACTAATAATAACTATCAATTATAATAATTATTAGAAAAGGAAACCCATGTCTTTAACATGAAATAAGGAGACCTGGGTGGGTGGCCTATTGGTAGTTAGGATTGGAAGTAGGAACTGTGAAAATACACACGGTTTGAAGTTTCATGGACATAGAGTATTGGGACTTTAAAGAGATTGTAGAGTGCAAAATCCTCATTCTATACTTGAAGAAATTGAGGCCCAAAGATGGGAAGTGACTTTCCCATTTTTCACTCAGGATTATACAGCCAAGTGATTAAAGTCTAATACAAATCCAAAAGACATTTTATCTCTTTATCTTCATTAGGAGTTAAGCTTCATGAAGACAAGGTTTTTGTCTCTTTCATCGACTATACTTTCCTCATTACGTAAAACAATGTCTGGTACACATTAGGCAGGCACTCAATTCATTGAATGAGTCTCAGAGTATGATATTGTTAGTTGCCATTGAGTTGGCTTTGATTCTTGGAGATGTTATGTGTAACACAAGGAAGCATTGCCTGTCCTGCGCCATCTTCATGTTTGTTGGTATGTTTGAGTCTATTTTTACGGCTGTTGTGTCAGTTCATCTCATTAAAGGTTTCCCTCATTTTTGCTGACCCTCTACTTTACCAAACATGATATCCTTAGTGGTTGGTCTTTCCTGATTATGTGTCCAGAGTAAGCAAGCTGAAATCTTGCCATCCTTGCTTCTAAGGACCATTCTGGTTGTATCTCAAAGTATAGCTTAGTGGTTCATATCTTGAATTTTGAGTAAAACAGGTATGAAGATAAATCACGAATATACCCACTCCTCACTTATCGACGTGGTTAGGTTCCAAAGGCCAGGTTGTTATACGAGAACAAGAGTTATGCAAAAATGGAGGATGACCACATCAGATCACACAATGGAGGATGACTACATCATTGCATAACTGCCAAATTACATCATTACATAACTGCTAAATTATATCATTACATGACTGCCAAATTATATAATTACATAACTGCCAAGCTACTGAGAATCATGGCCCAGCCAAGTTGACACATAACCTTAGCCATCACAGCCAACATTACTCTTGCCTCGCACTTCGGCATTTGTTACTGTCAGATGTACTTCGTTAATGTGTGAAATAGTTGGATAGTAGATTTTTTACTTTGGTCATAATGTGACATGTCAGATAATGAGATTATCAGTAAGTGAGGAGTAAGTGTACCACCTATTAGATGTGTTACCTTGGGCAAGTTACTAAACTCCTATAAGCCTTAAATGAGATACCAAATAAAATAATGCATATAAATCACCTTGACTAGCCTACTACATAGTAGCACTCAGTAAATGCTGAACATTTACAATAAGAGTAGTCATATTTTACTTTATTCTTGTTGCTTACATTATAAATTCTAAGAATTTTTATTTCACCCAACTTTCTTCCCAAGTTCAAGTTTTTGACATATTACTTTCATAAAAGTAATGTTAGGCCATTCCATACCCAGTCATTCTTAAAATTTTTTATTTAAATTTTATTCATGAAAATATATTAAAGAAATGCATTGAAAATTAGCATTCATGTTAAGACCTCATTTCACTTGCTGAGCAGCCTGCCAATTACTGTTGTTTTTTTTAAAAAACCGTAACTACTCCCTAATTGTTCATACATTTAAAGAATCAATGCCTTTAAACCAGAGAAAATCCTCAGTCAAGGGTATCAAGATAAAAATTATCCGATGAGAGAGGCAATTATTGAGCACTATTTCCAGGTGTATAATGGGTGTGCAGCAATTTAACATAGTGTACCCCAGAGCTTGTGTTTATTAACTGCAAGAAAAATAAGAAAACACCAGGGTTCCATTTACTTAGAAATCACTATAGCACTAATAAACAAGGGAAAACAATTCCAGGCCAGGATAGCCAGAAAGTACATATGGAGTGAGTGTTGAAAAGGCCCTGCTGGAGTCATTAACAAAAACAGACCCTTGCAATGCAAAGTCTCATTCTCCATTCAGCACCTGGGTGCTTGTTAAAAATCCAAACGTTTGGGCTTCACCTCAGACCTACTGGATCAGAACCTGCATTTTAACAAGATTTTCCAGATGATTCATGTTCACATTAAAGTTTGAGAAGCACTGGTTTATATGGTTTAAGAAGGCACATAGAATCAGAAATGCTTTATTGTTTTGAAGCATTTTGTTTTTTGTACAGTGGTAAATTCATGTTATAAACAATTCAGATAATGTGAGAACAAACTCATAGACAAAAATAAAAACATCATCATAATCCCATCATGTAGCAATAACCACATCACCTATGTACGCAAGTGTGCAATTTCATGTATAGCAGGCCATGATATACATGGTGTTTGTAATAGGCTTTTTTTTTTTCAAACAATAATACATTATGCTCATGTATCAAGGACAATAAACAGAGCTTTATATCATCATTTTGAATGGCTGGATAGGATTCTATGTACTTTTTATCAAATGTCCTATTGATAGAAATTTAGGTTGTTTCCAATTTTATGTTATAATCTCTAAGCAGAACATCTTTATGATAAGTCTCCTTGCACTTATGTATTTATCTCCTGAATCCAAGAATATTCATCATTTGTCACAAATTGCAAAATGTTTTAGCAGAAAAAGCACTGGACTAGGAGTCAGGAGATCTTGATTCTAATCCCAGATTTGGTTTCTACTAACTTCCTTATCCCTGTCTCAGTTTGCATATTTATAAATGAGAAGTTTGAAAATTATGTTTAAAGTGCTCCATGGCTTCAAACTTTTAATGAAAATAGTAATAGGTAAAAAACCTATTATATTTGATATTACAATGCATTTTCAGGAAATTTTTGGTTTTTTTTAGTCGTTGATATACTCTGCTAACTATATTTGGTTTAATCTAATGTCATATTTTATTTGCATTTACTGAGTTCACATCAACTTGGTAGTGGAAAAAGATTGTCCAACGAGATACTGGGAGCCAGAAGGAATTTAACCTGCCATTACAAATTTACTTTAGGTGTTTGAGAAGTTATAGTGTATTGCTTTTAAATCAGGCCTTGTTTCCAAGATACTAAGAGCAAGTATTGGTTGGAGTCAGACAAGCAAAGTTGAGTCCCAACTCTATTATTTACTAATCACATACATTTAGGCGGGTTGTTAAAAACTCTTAGCCTCACTTTCCTCATCTAAAATATGATAATCATTAGACGTCATAGGATCTTTGTGTATGCTATTTGAAGATAATGCACATGAAGTCCTTAGTGCAATGTGTGACACATAAAAAGTGCTCAATAGCTTTTCAGCATTAATTTATATTCTCTAGAATTGTAAACATTTTCCCACTTTGAACACTGTGGGACCATGACGGCTATTTTTATTTGTAAAAGTTAAAATGCCCAGACTCCCCCATTAGATAACACAATGTGAATGTGGATGTAGCTGAGGCTTAAGAAGATCTGGGTCATGCCCTCATGTATTCTAAATTCGTCTTATAGATGTAGAATGTAAGATTTAGGTTAGGAAAGGATTATTCTATCCTAGAATATAGGATTATGTAGAATATAGGATTTAGATTGCTCTTGTTAAAATGGGGAAGTAGGGCAGGGGGAAGAGTTAAGTTGCTCAAATTATGTAGCAAGCCGTTATGAGAGCTGTGGTTGCAGCTTGACATCTGTTCTGGTTCAAGCTTCAGCCTCCAGCATCTCTACTGACTAAAGGGGAATATTGGAGTCAGTCACTGGATGCTCTAGTCCGGTGACAAATTATTACTGTTGTGCAGGACATGAACAAGCTGCTTAGAAAATGTCCAAATGGACAAATTATACAATCATTCTTACTAGTAATCAGAGAAAACTATATCAAATGCTGGTTTTGACCCATTAAATTTCTATGTTTAAAAATGCTAATTCCGGGTTTTGGCAGTAGACCATGGAAACAGGCATTTGGGAGTAAGTATCAAAATCTAAAAATGTGCATTCTCTTTATCCAGTATTTCTTCATATAGGGGTTTGTCTTAAAGAAATAGTCATAGATGATTTATGAACAAGCATAATGTGAATGACAGAAAATAACATAAAACCCAACAATAAGACATTGACTAAATAAATTGCAGAAACAATGTGGCCATAAAAAATCAAATTTTGCAAGAATATTTAACAAAGTGGGAAATGTTCGTAAGGTATTAAGTGAGAAAGCAGGTTAAAAACAGTAGATGCAGTATAACCCAATTTTTAAAAATATAGCAAAATAAACACATGCATAAAGAACCGAGAGAGTTTACAGCAAAATATTTTTGTCTCTGAAATGAAGACTTAATGGTGATTATCTTTCTCCTTTATTTTTCCACTTTTCTATATTTTTAAAATATCTCCAATGAACTGTCTTACCATAGTCATTCTGCAGTAAGTATTCAGGTGCTGCTTCTCACTAAGCAATTCGAAGCCAGAGTGTTCTTAACATGGAGTTGTGATAAAAGAAATTGTCCTTTTGAGTCATCCCCTCCATAGACTTACAGATTTAAAAGGGTGCTCCTTCTGGGGTTTTTCTCCATGCAGCAGTGGTTTCAGCCTGGACATGAGAGGCAATGTGGATTATAAGGTGTTTGGTTTTTATCTACACTGACCATGTGTAATGCTTGCAAGAGATTCAACAAGTCTGCGGTACACGGAAATTCCCTAACACATGACTCGGTGCAACTCTTTTACCACAAACGAAAATCTACCCCTTGTTTTTCTTCTTTTTTCTACCACAGGAATCCTTCCCAAGCTGTCCCCACATGTTTATTCAAGTGAGCAAACTGGGATTTAGGCTGTGTTGTTGTTGTTAGTGTCATCGAGTTGGTTCTGACTCATGGCGACCCCTTGTGCAACAGAATGAAATGTTGCCTGCTCCTGTATCATCTTCATGATTGTTGGTATGCTTGAGTCCACTGTAGCAGCCACTGTGTGTTTTGAGTGACTTCCAACCTGGGAGACTCATCTTCCACCACTATATCAGACATATTCTATTGTGATCGATAGGGTTTTCATTGGCCTTTCTTCCTAGTCTGTCTTAGTCTGGAAGCTCCACTGAAACTTGCCCACCATAGATGACCCAGCATCATAGCAATATGCGAGCCAACACAGTAGGACAAACTGACAGAAGGATGGTGAATTTAAACTCTACAGCCCCTATTTGCTATTGCTATGTATACACTTGGCTTTTTATCATTAAATGTTATTTTGAGAAGTAGCATCTCTGAGAGTTACTGAGAAAGAAGTGGTACAGTTAGTTATAAGTCAGGACTTGAAGTTTATTTGGTTAATCCTACTCTTGGGATCACAAAAATGCAGGAATTCTGCAGCATTTTCCTCCTATGTTGTGTATTTCTCCATAGTATCTTGATGACCTATACAGATTATTTTATATTTATTGCATTCGTAATTTTGTTTCTGCTAACTATCCTTGAAACCATTTCCTTTATAAAGTACAGTCGTTCCTATATTGGTCAATACTGCTCAATTTTGTTTGCAGCAGAGCACAGTTCTCAATTGCGCTCATCACACTTATTCCACAGGTCTGATTAATCTCTCCATTAAATAAATCACTAGGATCATTAAACAAGGTGAAGCATGAAGCTCTCAGCAACCATCTTCCAAAGGGCTGCCTAAAATCTGTCTCTCCCCTCTCATCACTGTAACTTTTACTTCTGATTTCTGCACTAAGATTAGACAGGCTGAATGCAGAATTGTGACTTGGCATACCTTTTTATATTATTTTACTTTGTTGTTGTGCTTTAAGTGAAAGTTTACAATCATGTTAGTCTCTCATATAAAAATTTATACATACATTGTTATGTGACCCTAGTTGCTCTCCCTATACCGTGGCAGCACACTCCTCCTTTCCACCTTGGTTTTCCTGTGTCCATTCAACCAGCTCCTGACCCTCTCTGCTTTCTCATCTCACCTCCTTCTCATCTCTGCCCATTTAGTCTCATGTATCTACTTGAGCTAAAAAGCACAGTCTTCATGAGTATCATTTTATGTCCCATAGTCTAGTCTAATGTTTGAAGAATTAGCCTGGGGAATGGTTTTAGTTTTGGGCTAACAGAGAGTCTGGGGTCCACATCTTCTGGGGTCCCTCCAGTCTGAGTCAAACCATTAAGTCCGGTCTTTTTACTAGAATTTGAGTTCTGCACCCCACTTTTCTCCTGCTCCATTAGGGACTCTGTGTTGTGTTCCCTGTCAGGGCGGTCATTGTTGGTAGCCGGGCACCATCTAGTTCTTCTGGTCTCAGGCTGATGAAGTCTCTGGTTTATGTGGCCCTTTGTGTCTCTTGGGCCGATACTTTCCTTGTGTCTTTGGTGTTCTTCATTCTCCTTTACTCCGGGTAGGTTGGGACCAATTGATTTATCGTAGATGGCCGCTTCCAAGCTTTTAAGACCCCAGATGCCACTCACCAAAGTGGGATGCAGAACATTTCCTTAATAAATTTTGTTACGCCAGTTGACCTAGATGTCCCCTGAAACCATGGTCCCAGATCCCCGCCCCTGCTATTCTGTCCCTCAGAGTTTTTGGTTGTATTCAGGAAACTTCTTAGCTTTGGTTTAGTCCAGTTGTGCTGACTTCCCCTGTAGTGTGTGTTGTCCTTCCCTTCACCTAAGATAATTCTTGTCTACTATCTAGTGAATACCCCTCTCCCTCCTCCCCACCCTCATAACCATCAAAAAATGTTTTCTTCTGTGTTTAAACCCTTTATTGAGTTCTTATAATAGTGGTCTTACACAATATTTGTCCTTTTGCGACTGACTAAATTCGCTCAGCATGATATGACTTGGCACATCTTGAAGAATTGTAATGCGGTCGCTATGAGTCAGAATTGACTCTATGGCAGTGGGTTTTTTGTTTTAAAACTTATGATCAATTAAGTGACAAACTAAAAATAACCAGCTTAGTGAGGAATCTGGACCTCATCTCATATGATCATCCTTTGAAGCCTTCAGGAAAAAAATTTAGGTGTATTTAGGAAAAATCTGTAGCAAGCATTAAATGATTGAATTCCAGTATCTGAAGGGGTTTCTGGTAGAATTTTTGAGTTGGAGTGAGTGTTGAAATCACTTAATCCATCGTTCTTACTGTTATACCATAGGTAGACCAGCTTTGTGTAACTGCAGATGCATTTCTGAATTGAGGTAGAAGAAGACCATTTCTGACTCACATTAAGAAGAAAATTTCTTAGTCTCACAATTTTCCAAAGATATAATAAAACAATTCATCTCCATAAATATTCAGTAAGAGATTGATGAGAATTTGTCAGGATATTTTAGGAGGTATTGGGTAGAAGGTTGGAGTAATGATCTCCAAGTTCCATCCCAAACCATACATCTGGGTATATTTCGGTAAAAAGCTGTCCTGTGCCTACTTTCTTGAAGCCAATGAGTGGTGGGTTGGTGGTGGGGGGTGTGGTTAAATTTAAAAAAAAAAATCAATGATAAGCATGACTGCTTGAATGTCTGTTCCATGCACCTTAAATAGTACTCTTGTATTTAAAGACAAAACATGGTACTGGTAGAGTGGAAAGTGAACTAGACTTCAGGTCAGGAAGCCTGAGTTCTGCCACCACTGGAGAACAACATGACCTTGAGTAGTTACATCACACCTCTGAGAATTGTACTCCCAGGATTATAGCCATAACCTTTATAAAACTATAAAATGTTTTAAAACTAGTGATTTTAAGTATACAAGTTTTCTGAAAATTATTTCAAAAGGAATGCTCATTTGTAATTATTAAACTCATTTTCAAAGACCTAGTCTTCTAACAAGCAACACCACCACTTCCCCATCTCATATCATTGGCAGGTAGTTCTTAAGTCCCCAGAAATGTTGGGCTCTTTTTCCGTGGTGCTTACAGTTAACATACCTTATATACATATTTTCACAATGTAAATAATCAAATAGCTCCCTTTTATTAGTTGCTACTATCTATTGTTGGTTTATATCCTGATGTTTCTCATTTATATGTGCAAAAGTAATAAACCAATTATGTAAGTCATCTGGAATAAGAGCAGAGTAGAATAATTATGCAAAAAATCCCCTGAATAGAAATACCATATGATCCAGCAATCCTACTCCTAGGAATATATCCTAGAGAAATACGAGCCATCACACGAATAGACATATGTGCATCCATGTTCACTGCAACATTTTCACAATAGCAAAAAGATGGAAACAACCTAGATGCCCATCAGCGGATGAATGGATAAACAAACTATGGTACATACGCATAATGGAATACTACACAATGATAAGAACGATGATGAATCTGCAAAGCATCTCACAACATGGATGAATCTGGAGGCATTATGCCGAGTGAAATAAGTCAGTCACAAAAGGACAAATATTGTATGAGACCACTGCTATAAAAACTCATGAAAACAATCTTTGATGGTTACCAGGGAGGGGAAGGGTGAGAGGGAAAACACTAAATAGACAATAGATAAGTGGTAACTTTGGTGAAGGGTAAGATAGTACAAAATACTGGGGAAGCCAGCACAACTTGTCCAAGGAAAGGTCATGGAAGCTCCATAGACACATCCAAACTCCCTGAGGGACCAAATTGCTGGGCTGAGGGCTGTGGGGACCATGGTCTTGGGGAACATCTAGCTCAACTGGCGTAATGTAGTTTATAAAGAAAATGTTCTACATTCTACTTTGGTGAGTAGCGTCTGGGGTCTTAAAAGCTTGTGAGCATCCATCTAAGGTACTACACTGGTCTCACTCCATTTGTAGCAAGGGAAAGAGAAGAAAACCAAAGACACAAGGGAAAGATTAGTCCAAAGGACTAATGGATGACAACTACCATGGCATCCACCAGACTGAGTCCAGCGCAACTAGATGGTGCCCAGCTACCACCACTGACTGCCCTGACAGGGATCACAAAAGAAGGTCCTGGACAGAGCTGGGGAAAAATGTAGAACAAAATTCTAACTCACCAAAAAAAAGACCAGGCTTACTGGTCTGACAGAGACTGGAGAAAACCCACAAGTACAGCCCCCAGACACCCTTTTAGCTCAGTAATGAAGTCATTTCTGAGGTTCACCCTTCAGCCAAAGATTAGACAGACCATAAAACAAGATGAGAGTAAATGGGCACACCAGCCCAGGGGGAAGGATTAGAAGGCAGGAGGAAACAGGAAAGCGGGTAATGGTTAACCCAAGGTCGAGAAGGGGAGAGTGTTGACATGTCGTGGGGTTGGCAACTAATGTCACAAGAGTATGTGTATTAATTGTTTAATGAGAAAGTTGTTTGCTATGTAAACCTTCATCTAAAGTACAAAAAAAAAAAAATCCTTTGAATAACTGGCACTGTCATAGATGTATGTATGAATAACAGTAATACTAACAAGTCCACTATTTTTTAATCAGCTTTATTGAGGTATAATTTGCATATCATAAAAGCCACCCCTTTTAATTGTACAATTCAATGATTTTTTATTAAATGTACAGAGTTATGCAAACATCACCACAGACCAGTTTAGAACATTTCCATTACCCCACCAAATCCACTATTTTTACAGGAGTGGGGAATGATATACATAAAGGAAATTATGGTTATTCGGTACTAGAAACAGTTGAGTCACATGATGATCCACAGCTGAAGTGTGCTAAGCATTCCTCTCCATTGCTCACTGAGTCACAAGCCTGAGGCTCACAGTTCATTCCTTGTGGAAGTAACTTGGCTTAATGGACTAAGTGGGGCTATATGAGTTGTTGATTCATTTAGTCACCTTGGGCTAGATACTTATGCCCTTGGAACATAGGACTCATTCATAAAATGTGGACATTGTTTTTACCACCAACCACACTGAATTTGGAGGAAGACAGCAAGATATTTTCAAAGTTGACCCTTATTATCCACCTGAAGTTGGGAGAATAAAAGCAAAACGAACACTCACTACCCAGTGTCTGTCCCCGATAATCCTGGACCATTCTCTAGCCATCTGCAATGTATTGAATAAATACGAAAACAGTAGCATTTGGGGTTTAAATACTAATTTTTTGGAATCATGTGGCATGGTTTGGATTCCAGATCCTAATTCTGGGAAATTATTTAACCTGTCAGGAGCCCAGGTGTCACAGTGGTTAAGAACTCAGCTGCTAAACAAAACATTGGCAGTTCGAATTCACCAGCCGCTCCTTGGAAACCCTATGGGGCAGTTCTACTCTGTCTTATAGGGTCACTAGGAGTCAGAATCGACTCGAGAGCAATGAGTTTTTTTCGTTTTACTTAACCTATCTAGGCCTCAGTCTTTTCACTTGTGAATGAGTATTATTTTCGTAAAAGAGTCATAGACTTGCTTATATCCATTAAATGAAATAATTCATTTCATGTGGTGTGCCAGTAAGTGTTCAACAACCATCTCTGGGTGCAGGGAGGGGATCAGCACTTGTGATTTCCATGTCATACACATTCCCACTTGGGCCATTTCAAGTTGGGAAATGTGTGGACACTCGGCTCTTGGGAGCTAGTAAGTGCAGGCCTCAGCACACATACAACTGATGTAAAGCACTTAGTCCAGTGCCTGGCATATTGAAGGACTCAATTATCATAATTAGTTATTATAATAAATTATATTATTATTTTGTTTTGTATTTTATTTTCATACAATGATGTGCATCGACCTTCAGTATAAACAAAATTGTCCTCTCCTCCCTTGATACACTTCCTCCAAAATATAACAAAAATAGAAAAATTATAAATTTGAGAAATTATCATTACAAAAACAAAAACAAAACAAAAAACAATGCCATACAAAAAGCCTTCTTAATTTCTCTTGTTTAGAAGGAAAAGCCAAGGATGAGAAGACTTTTAATTTAGGTCTTGTTCTGCCAATTATGGTTCATCTAGCTTGGGCAAGTCACTTGAGCTCTTTTAGACTCAATTTTTCTGTCTGTAAAATGGGTGAAGTAATTTGTTCCTTGCTTACTTTACTAGACAATTGGAGCAATAAAGTCTAAAACTGAGGAAATTCCTTGTCAACTCAACCAAGTCTTGTTTTATGTTCAGAATCATTGATTCAGTAATCCAATTAATGGAATTTATCCTAAGGAAATAATTACAAAGAAGTAAGGAGCCTTTTAAAAATATCAAAAAATTGGCAATAACTGAATGTGCATTAATTTGTTTTAGGTAAATGCACTAGAATAGTATGTTAATGAAATGAATATTATGTAAATGCATATGAACATTATGTTAATATTATGTTAATGCAAACTTTCTCTTACAAAAATATTTTCATGAATATAAAAACTACCTTTTCCTAAGAGAAAGAGTTTATGACAGAATATTATATGGCAAAAGTTGTTGGATATT
>NW_004443967.1:225921-230750 GCF_000243295.1 Trichechus manatus latirostris | reverse complement strand
GAATGAAGGTTTGGATCACCCCACCAGGCAAAGAACCATAACCAGATGAGGTGTTGCTGAGGGCAAAAGGAATATGGAATGGGTGGTGGAAAAAGGTAGTTCTAAATACCAGTTACAGCCACAT
The DNA here is from genome assembly GCF_000243295.1 of Trichechus manatus latirostris. Lineage (NCBI taxonomy): Eukaryota > Metazoa > Chordata > Mammalia > Sirenia > Trichechidae > Trichechus > Trichechus manatus. The sequence continues at coordinate 230,626 of NW_004443967.1, read as the reverse complement.
GACCAGTTGCAGAAATGAGGACTATAATTGTTATAAGTATTTCTGCTTTGTATGTGTGCATCAAATATTTTTGTTTTTTTCAATTATAAATATAAAATGTAAATATATGGTGCATTTGTTAAAAACTGTAAAGGAATGCAAAAAAGGGTTAAAACTGGTGTTACAGCCATTGATTTCATGTTGTAAAAAACATGAGTAAAAATCAAATTTAAAAAATGCATCATGAAAATCCAAATCCGTTGCCATCAAGTTGATTCCAGCTCATAGCGTCCTGTACAGGTCAGAGTAGAATGGCTCCATAGGAGTTCCAAGGAGTGGCTAGTGCATTTGAACTGTCAATCCTTTGGTTAGCAGCCATGTTGCTAGCCACTGTGCCACCAGGACTCCATCATGAAAATAGTTAAAAGGTAATAAGGTATTAATGGAAATCCAATAAATGGAAAGACATCAGCCCAGAGAGTCATCTCTTTCAAAATGATGCTCCATGCTTATTCCCGTACCATACCTAGTTATTTGATTAGTTATTCCACAAAGATGATTTTTCTGAGACCTGAGAGAGAATGGAAAGGGTGACAACTTCCTTAAACTACAGATATTTGAAATTTGAGCTGGTGACAGCCTTTCTTTCCAGGTGAAATACATACCAAAGCTGCCACTCAGGCTATCTCATGCCTGGGTCCCCTTCACCCCAGTAGAGAGAACAGTATATAAGAGACTTCTCACTGAGGCAGACCTTGCCTCCAATTCTGGTCCACATCCCAGTGCTCAGATGACTGAAGTTTTGACTTCACTTGTAGTCTGCCATGACTTTGGGTTCTTAGTATTTCTTGACCTCCAGTTTGGGCTGCGCTAATCCTTTGCCTTGCTTGCCTGAATTCTAGACCACTTTTGCTTGATGTCTTTCAACTAAATACTTCTGTACAACTCCCTGGATTCCCAAATCTCATGTGCACCTATGACAGACACTTCAGAACTATCTGGGTACCCTGTAACAAATAGCAACTCAGGTTAAGAACCAAATTCTTGTTTCCTCATTGGTCTGAATTACCATTACCATTACCATTAGGAGGAAATCTTAAAGGACCGAACTAAAGATTGGAAAATGCAGTAAGATGAAGAGCAGCTCCAGTGCTTGACACAGACAATAGCTGGCCTCTGTGGCCATCAACAGGCTTTAACTCAAGAGTTTGTAAACTCAGAATCACATGGGGCAGGCAGATGACAAAGACGGTAGAGTTGCTGAGATTCTAATAAAATTTAGAGTAATACTTCTTTAGTTGTATTGTGCATGGGCTGTATGGGCTAAAGACAATGACCATACAGAACACATCTGCCAGTTTGCTTTTACTCACACCTGCAGCCCATCTCAGTGTGGATGGTAGCAAGGATGCTCATGTGGGGATGTAGCATGCTTGGGCTCAAGAGAGAATGCAGCCCCTCTGGCTGACATCTCTGACTTTGCCTCTATTCTCTCACCACCAGTAAAACCAGTAAGTGTTAAGCTGACCCTGACTCATGGCAACCCCGTGTGTATCAGAGTACAGCTGTGCTCCTTAGGGTTTTCAATGTCTGATTTTTGGGAAGTAGATCACCAGACCTTTCTTCCAAAGTGCCTCTTGGTGGACTTGAACCTTCAGACTTTCAGTTAGCAGCGAAAGTGTGTTAACCATTTGCACCACCCAGGGACTCCTTACCCTCAGCACACATTTCCTCATCTATAGATTTAGCCCTACTCTACTTCTAAGACTGATCTGGGCTTGAGCCACAAGGGATGTATGTAGCTCCTTGCTACTCTGACACTATTAGGAATTCCTCTGGTTCCCCACATATTCCCAGTGTCCCTGTCTATTCTCCCTCACGAGTCCATTTAGTTCATGGGTTCATGTGCCCAAACACCTGTCCCCCCCAATAGTCCCCAGTTTCTAGAATATGATACCTGCATTAGTTCTTTCAGAAGTCAAAGCCAGTCCCTACCTTCACAATTTATTCACAGCTTCCTTCCTGCAGTTCTGTAAAAAACGAAATGCCTCAGGGTATAGGGTATACCTGACTCTCTAAATGCAATATCTAAGCTGATGGGCTCACAGTTTGATTCCAGAAGTTTCTCTGTGACTTAGATGATCAAATACTCTTAGGATCTAATCAAAAATTGTGGTGAGTCTACTAGAATGCAATTTTGGTGTTTTCAAACACATTTGACAGTGCTGAAAATGATTTTGAATTTCCTTCCCGTCAGTATATTGATCAAAAATAGTCATTATAGTTGTTATATTCCCACTTACTATATACTCAGCACTGTGCTGGGAGCTGTAGGAGATTCAGAGGAAAAATAAACCAGTCCCTCTCCTTGTAGAGTTTACAATTTAGTTGTGGACATACACAAACACACACACTCATGAAAGGAGAGCACAAAATAAAATTCAGTGCAAATGGTAATAGTTACTACCTACTGAGCTTCTACCGGACTGGGCAATTTACGTAAGTAATTTTGCAAACTCACAAAAACTCTGAAAGTTAACAACCCTCCCCCCACCCCACATTTATATATTGTAAAAATGAGGTTCAGAGATCTCAGCCCAAGGTCATGAAGTTATCAGAATGGCCAAGCCAAGGGTGTCTGACTCCAAAGCTGGTATATTTCTTCTAAATGAGTGGTTCTTATTTGCACCAAATCATACTGCCATTGTGTGGCCAAATGCTGAGGGAAAAAAATGAAAAAAATAAGTATGTACAGACACGTATACATACACATATGTATTCTCCCAGGTGTCTTTCAGTTTGTACTATGGAGGCTTGCATGTTGCCATGATGCTGGAAGCTATGCCACTGGTATTCAGGTATCAGCAGGGTCACCCATGGAGGACGGGTTTCAGCTGAGCTTCCAGACTAAGACAGACTAGGAAGACGGACCCTGTAGTCTACTTCTGAAAAGAATTAGCCAGTGAAAACCTTATGAATAGCAGCAGAACACTGTCTGATTTACTGCCTGAAGATGAGTCCCTCAGGTTGGAAGGTACTCAAAATACAACTGGAGAAGAGCTGCCTTGTCAAAGTAGAGTCGACAGATAAACAAATTTATGATATATGATCTGAACTGTTTTCAAGTAGTACTTTGTTCTTGTTGTTGTTAGGTGCCATTGAGTTGGTTCTGACTCATATCGACCCTATGCACCACAGGATGAAACATTGCCCAGTCCTGTTCCTGTGCCATGCTCACAATCGTTGTTATGCTTGAGCCCATTGTTGCAGCCACTGTGTCAATCCATCTTGTTGAGGGTCCTCCTCTTCTTCCCTGATCCTGTACTTTACCAAGCATGATGTCCTTCTCCAGGGACTGATCCCTCCTGACAACATGTCCAAAGTATGTAAGACGTAGTCTCACCATCCTTCCTTCTAAGGAGCATTCTGGTTGTACTTCTTCCAAGACAGATTTGTTCGTTCTTTTGGCAGTCCACGGTATAGTCAATATTCTTTGTCAACACTGAAATTCAAAGGCGTCAGTTCTTCTTTGGTCTTGCATATGATGTGATTGAAGATACCATGGCTTGGGTCAGGTGCACCTTAGTCTTAAAGGGGACATCTTTGCTTTTCAACACTTTAAAGAGGTCTTTTGCAGCAGATTTGCCCAATGCAGTGTCTCGTTTGATTTCTTGACTGCTGCATCCATGGGTGTTGATTGTGGATCCAAGTAAAATGAAATCCTTGACAACTTCAATCTTTTCTCTGTTTATGATGATTTTCCTTATTGGCCCAGTTTTGAGGATTTTTGTTTTCTTTATGTTGAGGTGTAATCCATACTGAAGGCTGTGGTCTTTGATCTTCATCAGTAAGTGCTTCAAGTCCTCTTCGCTTTCAGCAAGGAAGGTTGTGTCATCTGCATAATGCAGGTTGTTAATGAGTTTTCTTCCAATTCTGATGCTCCTTCTTCATGTAGTCCATCTTCCTGGATTATTTTCTCAGCATACAGATTGAATAGGTATGGTGAAAGGACAAAACCCTGACACACACCTTTCCTGACTTTACACCGCGCAGTATCCCCTTGTTCTGTCTGAACAACTGCCTCTTGATCAATGTATAGGTTCCTCATGAGCACAATTAAGTGTTCTGGAATTCCCATTATTCACAATGTTATCCATAATTTGTTATGATCCACACAGTTGATTGCCTTTACATAGTCAATAAAACACAGGTAAACATCTTTCTGGTATTCTCTGCTTTCAGCCAGGATCCATCTGACATCAGCAGTGATATTCCTGTTTCCACATCTTCTGAATCTGGCCTGAATTTCAGTTCCCTGTTAGTATACTGCTGCAGCTGCTTTTGAATGATCTTCAGCAAAATTTTACTTGCGTGTGATATTAATCATATTGTTTGATAACTTCCACATTCGGTTGAATTACCTTTCTTGGGAATAGGTATAAATATGGATCTCTTCCAAAAAGTTGGCCAGATAGCTGTCTTGCAAATTTCTTGGCATAGATCAGTGAGTGCTTCCAATGCTGTGACCATTTGTTGAAACATCTCAGTTGATATTTTGTCAATTCTTGGAGTCTTGTTTTTCGCCAGTACCTTCAGTGCAGCTTGGACTTCTTCCTTCATACCATTGGTTCCTGATCGTATGCTACCTCTTGAAATGGTTCAACGTAATTTTTGGTATAATGACTCTGTATATTCCTTCTATCTTATTTTGATGCTTCCTGCATCA
>NW_004443967.1:221588-225395 GCF_000243295.1 Trichechus manatus latirostris | reverse complement strand
CTGGCCTTGTTCTGACTGATGATGGGTTAAATTGTGTCCCTCCCAAAATATGTGTTGTAAATCCTAACCTCTATGACTTTGGTTATAATCTATTTGGGAACAGGTTGTCTTTGTTATGTTAATGAGATAGGATTAGTGTACTGTGTGTCTTGAGTCAGTCTCTTTTGAGATATGAAGGAGATTAAACAAGCAAGCAAATGAGCAGAGATGGGGTAAGAGAGAAGTCAAGACACACAGAGATCTCCAAGGAACCAGGAAGCAGAAGCTGAAGAGACAAGGACTTTCCGCTAGAGCTGATAAAGAAAGCCTTCCCTAGAGCCTGCGCTCTGAATTCAGACTTCTAGTCTCCTACACTGTGAGAAAATAAATTTCTGTTTGTTAAAGCTATCAACTTGTGGTACTTCGGTTATAGCAGCACTAAATAACTAAGAATTTAGTACCAGGAGTAGGAGTTTGCTCTAACAGATACCTAAAATGTGGAAGCAATTTTGGAATTGGGTAAAGGGTAGAGGATGGAAGAGTTTTTAGCTGCCTAATGGTAAAAGCCTAGATTGCTTTGAAGAGACTGTTGGTGGAATTATGGACCTTGAAGGCAATTCTAGTGAGGGCTCAGAAGGAGGTACGGAGAGCTATAGATAAAGTATGTATTGTCTTAGAGAACACGTATGGTGCCAGCAACAGAATGTTGCTAGAAATGTGGATGTTAGCTGTGCTTCTGGTGAGGCTTTAAAAGAAAATGATGAACATGTGATAGGACAGTGGAGGAAGGTCGATGCTTTTTATGCAGTGGCAAAGAACTTGTCTGAATTATGTTCAAATGTTTGGTGGAAGGTAGAACTTATAAGTGATGAACTTGGATATCTGGCTGATGAGACTTCTAAGTAAAATCTTAAAGGGGCGGTGTGGTTTCTCCTTGCTGCTTATTGTAAAATGTGAGAGGAAAGAGATGGACTTAAAAATGAACTGTGCAAAATGAAAACAGAACTTAAAGATTTGGAAAATTCTGTTGTACAAACTACAGACACGTGTCCTAGAATGTTCAACAAGGATGTGGCTACACAATCTTTTTTAAAGAAATTAAGCCTGTGACTGATGGATCTAACCAACGACCACGGCAGAAAACCCATAAGCTTAGCCTGAAGGGGACGGAGAAAGAATGAAAGGTAAGAACGTTGTCTGCCTTTTGGAATTCTACAGTCAGGAAACAGGCCAAAGGAGCTATATCTGTTGTCCTCCAAAAAACAAAAAAGACCATCCCTGGAGCAGCTTGGAGATCAGCAAAACAGTTGGAAGGAGCATGGGAAGCAGCGCCTTCTTGATTTCAAAGGGTGGGGCTACAGCCTTCTAGGTTTCAAAGAGTTGGATCTTTGCTAACTGGGATCCACAGTGTGGGGCTGCTGGTAAAGTGTGCTGGGGGATGGGGCTGCCGCCCTAAACTGAGGGGGTGGGGCTTCCATGCCCAAGGGGCCTAAGAATGGGGCCTGAGGGGGCCAAGGGGGCAGGGCCACAACTCAGAGGGACTAGGAGAATGGGGCTGCTCAAAGCTGAGGGAGCAGAGTTGCTGTCCCAGTGAGCCTGGAAGGTGGAGCTGAATGCCAGGGCCAAGGAGCCTCCACCTAGAATCCAGAGGGCGTGGCCAGAACCCAGAGTCTGGAGGGTGGGGCCATTGCCCAAATGGTCTCAGAGAACAGAGGATGATTTTCAAGCCTTTAGAGCTAAGGTAAACTGTTCTGCTGTCTTTTAGACTTGCTCGGTGCCCGTTATCCCTTGTTTCCCTCCAATTTCTCCCATTTATAATGGAAATGTCTACCTTGTGCCTGTTCCACCATCATACTTTGGAAACAGTTAATTTATCATGTAGATTTCATAGGTTCACAGATTAAGAGGAATTTTGCCCCAGTGTTGAGAATACACTTGAAGTCTCACCTATATTCGATTTAGATGATTCAGAAAATGAGATTTTAAACTTGAAGTTAATTTAAGACTTTTGGGATGATATGATGGGTGAATGTGTTTTGCATATGGCAAGGACATGAATTTTGGGGGACTAAAAGGTTGAATGTTATGGATTGAATTGTGACCCCCAAAAATATGTGTTGTAAATCCTAATCTCTATACCTGTGGTTATAATCTCATTTGGGAATGGGTTGTCTTTGTTATGTTAATGAGACAAGATTAGTGTACGACGTGTCTTGAGTCAGTCTCTTTTAAGATATAAAAGAAATTAAGCAAGCAAGTGAGCAGAGAAGAGGTAAGAGAAATGTCAAGACACATGGAGACCTCCAAGGAACCAGGAAGCAGAAGCTGAAGAGACAAGGACCTTCCTCCAGAGCTGACACAAAGAGAAAGCCTTCCCCTAGAGCCAGCGCTTTAAATTCGGATTTCTAGTCTCCTAAACTGTGATAAAATAAATTTCTGTTTGTTAAAGCTGTCTACTTATGGTATTTCTGTTATAACAGTACTAGATTACTAAGACAACTCCTTAAGCTCTTATGACAGATGCGGCTCAGCCTGTATTATAATAATCCCTCTAAACAAATTACTCATAACAAGTATTGCATGCTCATGAGCTTGTGAAATACAGATAAACACATTTTTTCCCAAGCCACTTGCCCAGGACATTCGTATGCATTTTTATCCAAATATGATGGCCTGGAACATTTCAGACCATGACCAGGTGAAGGCATCGGGAATGCCTATTCAAGCACAGGCAAGCACCAGATTAGATTAGTAGCTTTTAGCAAAACTACTCTATTTGACCTGTGCTTCCAGAACACAAGTTGTTAGAGAATAAATAATTTTGGGGAGGTGGCTACACAAAGCTGCTACAACAGAGGAAGAAGCTGAAATATGCACCAGATGGTGCTATCAATGAATAGCAGATGTTTGCCAGTGAGCTGGGATCCATGGTTTTAATTCCCAGAGTAAAATAATTTTCTACAACAGAGAAAAGGCCAGTGTCATCAGTCCCCTTTGTGGAATTCCTGCACACTGTGGCACTCACTGGGTGTGAAAGGCAGCTCCTTCTGTGCAAGGTGGCAGAGAGGAACCAGGGCATTTGCCTTCTTGGCCTATTGTTGATCATCTTACTTTTTAGAAAAATCTAAGGAAAATGGGGACTTTAGTCCTAGAACCTACAATCCATCTGTCAGTTTGTCATACTGTGATGGCTTGTGTGTTGCTGTGATGATGAGAGCTATGCCACTGGTATTTCAAATGCCAGCAGATTCACCCATGGTGGACAGGTTGCAGCAGAGCCTTCAGACTAAGACAAAGTAGGAAGAAAAGCCTTCCTCCTGGGCACAGAATGTATAGTTTTTCCTCTGTTAATAGCCTTTCTAAAATCAGAAGGACAGTGAGATCATATCACAATAGCTGTTTTGTAAACAGATAGCTGAAGAGACAAATTTTAACACCAAAATTTACCTCTTAATTTCTATTCTGTCCCCAAATAATGCTTTTTTAAAATACGATGAAGTTCTCTTTGCTAACCATCCCTCTGTAGCAGGACTATTATAGAATTGATTTTGTGCCCCCCAAAAGGTTTTGCTTGCAACCAAATTAGAAGTATCTTCCTTGTGTTTAGATCTGTTTGGTAAACAGGGGTGTCTTATTGGCTGCCTCCTTCCTGGTAATTAATTCACTGTCTCCTGCACCATATCACCTGAATTTTGTTTTGCAACCTGAGCAGAAGTCTCTTCTTCCCACAAACACTTCAAATCACTCTCAGACGTCTCGTTTTAGTAATTCCAAATGAGAATAGGACATTAATTTAAACTAAATCATCATTCACTGCTCTGACAAAAT
>NW_004443967.1:217638-220720 GCF_000243295.1 Trichechus manatus latirostris | reverse complement strand
GGAGAAATTCAAGCCAGATTCAAAAGAGGATGTGGAACCAAGAATATCACAGCTGATGTCAGATGGATCCTGGCTGAAAGCAGAGAATACCAGAAAGCTGTTTACCTGTGATTTATTGACTATGTAAAGGCATTCGACTGTGTGGATCATAACAAATTATGGATAACATTGCGAAGAATGGGAATTCGAGAACACTTAATTGTGCTTATGAGGAAACTGTACATAGATCAAGAGGCAGTTGTTCAAACAAAACAACGGAAACTGCATGGTTTAAAGGCAGGAAAACTGTGTGTCAGGGTTGTGTCCTTTCACCATATCTATTCAATCTGTATGCTGAGAAAATAATCTGAGAAGCTGGACTATATGAAGAAGAAAGAGCATCAGGATTGGAGGAAAACTCATTAACAACCTGCTTTATGCAGATGACACAACCTTCCTTGCTGAAAGTGAAGAGGACTTGAGACACTTACAGATTGAGATCAAAGACTACAGCCTTCTGTATGGATTACACCGCAACATAAAGAAAACAAAAATCCTCACAAGTGGACCAATAAACAACATCATGATAAACGGAGAAAAGATTGAAGTTGTAAAGGATTTCATTTTACTTGGATCCACAATCAACACCTATGGATGCAGCAGTCAAGAAATCAAACGAGACATTGCATTGGGCAAATCTGCTGCAAAAGACCTCTTTAAAATGTTGAAAAGCAAAAATGTCACCTTGAAGACTAAGGTGCAACTCACCCAAGCCATGCTGTTTTCAATCACCTCGTATACATGTGAAAGCTGGACAATAAATAAGGAAGACCGAAGAAGAATTGATGCTTTGAATTACGGTGTTGGCAAAGAATACTGAATATACCATGGATTGCCAAAAGAATGAACAAATCCGTCTTGGAAGAAGTACAGCCAGAATGCTCCTTAGAGGTGAGGATGTTGAGACTATGTCTCATACACTTTGGACATGTTGTCAGGAGGGATCAGTCCCTGGAGAAGGGCATTATGCTTGGTAAAGTAGAGGGTTAGTGAACAAGAGGAAGACCCTCAACGAGATGGATTGACACAGTGGCTGCAAAAATGGACTCAAACATAACAATGATTGTGAGAATGGTGCAGGACAGGGCAGTGTTTCGTTCTGTTGTACATAGGATCACTATGAGTTGCAACAGACTGGACAGCACTGAACAACAACATGTGCCTTCTTTGGACACAAGGCTGGAATGGATAGAAAAAGAATCAGAAGAATTCTGGAAAGGCGAGATGAGAAAACTATAGAAAACAAAGACAATGTATGAAGAAGGCAAGAAATGAATCTATAATGGTCTGAGTTTAACACTTAAGAGTTATGACAATAACTAGTAGAAAACTAAAAACAGGAAAATGACTAAAATTGATTATTTCCAGGAAGTGGGATTTCAGATGAGGGGCAGTGAAGTGGGAAGCTATTGATTTTTATTATAAATCCATCTTTAATTTTCATTTAATCATAAGCATGTATTATTTTGATATAAATACTTTTATATAAATAATTAATGAGTAAAGTGGGCAGTTCAAATCCACCAGCAGCTCCTTGGAAACCCTATGGGGCAGTTTTACTCTGTCCTTTAGGGTCGCTGTGAGTTGGAATCCACTCGACGGCACACAACAACAACAACATAAATATGGCATAAACTAAAAGGACTTTAGTTGAGATAGAATGTGACTAAGTCCCAGAATATTGGTTTTGGTGTCCATGAGTCTGCATTTTATAAAGCTGCCCAGAAAATAATAGTAACTAACATGTCTTAAGTTCTTGCCCCGTTATCAGACATTGCTTTTAGAGCTGTATGTAAATTAAATATTTAATCTTCAAGAAACCCTTTGAGGTAGGTACTACTATCCCCATTTTACAGGGGAAGATAGTGGGTAACAGAGAGTTAAATAATTTGCTTACATTTGCACTAGTAGAGGCAGAGCCAGGATTCAAACCCAGACACTCTGCTACCACACTGTGCTTATCCATCCTCCTAAACCCAGGTGATTTGCATACCCATGATGGCCTGAGAACATTGAGTCACAGAACATATTTGTGGAGGTATCTGATGTAGACGGTGCAGGGCACAGCTTGCAAAACACAGCAGCAAAGATTAAATGGTTCTTACTTTTGCCCCTAAACTTACATTTCTGGCCCAGATATTTCCACTGAACTAAGAGCTCAGCTACTAACCGAAAGATAAGTGGTTTGAATCCATCCAGAGGCACCTCAGAAGAAAGACCTGACGATCTGCTTCAGAAAGATCAGTCACTGAAAGCCCCAGGGAGCACAGTTTTACTGTGAAACACACCAGGTCACTATGATTCGGAATGAGCTTGACTTGATGGCAACTGATTTTGGTTTTCCAGATCCTACTACCTATTCTGAACATTTCAAATGCACCTCGCCTCGTCCTGGAACAAAGCACAGAATTCTCCTGCTAGTGGCCCTTTTGTTAGTGCTCTCATCTCAACCAAGAGTGTCACCTTCCACACCACTGAGTAGGTCTGAAAACCTGGGAACCACTTCCATACCTTCCTCTCCCTCATCACCTGCTATCACACCTCAGTCAATAAGTGATTTCCATCACTCTTACCTACTGAATCTCTCACAAAGTCATATGCTCTCCTCTTCCCAGGCTACATTACCATCATCTTCATGGGACTGTTGCAATAGTCCAAACTGTCTCCCGTTTGTACCCTCCAATCCATTCCTCAGACTGCATCAAAAGTGTGCATCAGCATGCTGTGGATGAAGCCCTAAATCCTTGACCTTTGCTGGAAAACTATGCATGTGCCACACCTGCTTGCCTCACAAGCCTCAGCTCAGACCACTCTCCCCTGCTCCTCACACTGCAGGCGTGTGTCCTTCCTTTAGTTCCTCCAGTTTTCCATGTTCCTCTGACTTTAACTGCCATACATTACATGCTGTTCCCTCTTCCTGCAATGGTCCTCTCAATCTGGCTTGGGAAAGTTGCTTCATTTCCTGGCATAAAATAGGTGTTTAATACATTTTAGTTTCCTTTAATATTTCCAGAATTTTAATTTTTTTCCAATAATCTTCATA
>NW_004443967.1:215458-216709 GCF_000243295.1 Trichechus manatus latirostris | reverse complement strand
TGCAAATTTAGGTTATTTCACCTTCCTAAGCCTCAGTTTCCACATCTATAAATTGGAGATAATACTACTAGACTCACAGGATTGTTGTGAAAGCAGATAAGAATAGATATTTATGGAAGGAGGTAGTACCCGGATTATATAAGGAACATATAAAAAATCTCCACACATTTTAATTTTTTAAATTAACGTAGAGTAAAATTCACTTTTATTTTGGCATACAATGCTATGACTTTTAGCACCTGTGTACCAGTTGCCATCAACTCAATTCTGATTTATGGTGACCCCATGTGTTACAGAGTAGAACTGCTTTATAGAGTTTTTTGGGCTGTAACCTTTATGAAAGCAGATTGCCTGGCTTTCTTCTATGGCAGCACTGGGTGGGTTCCTGCTGCCAACCCTTAGGTTAATAGTTGAGCGCAAACCATTTGCGTCACCCAGGGACCTTTTAACACACACGGAGAGTCATGTAATCACACAATAGTGATGCAAAGTAGTTCCATCAAACTCCCTCATGCTATCCCTTTGTAGCCATACCCTTGCCCTACCCCCAACTTCTCGAAATCACTAATCAGTTCTGTTATTATTGTTTTGTCTTTTTGAGAATGTTACATAAGTGGAATCATTCAGTATGTGATATTTAAGATTGACTTTCTTTACTCATCATAATGACTTTGAGATTCATCAGAGTTGTTGTGTGTATCAACAGTTTGTTCCTACTTACTGCTAAGAAACATTCCATTGACTAGATGTACCACAGATTGTTACTGAATTCACCCATTGAAGAATACTGGAGTTGTTTTCAGTTGTTGGTGATTATGAATAGAACTACTATAAACATTCATTTACAGGAGTTTGTGTGAACATAAGTTTTTCTTTCTCTAGGGTAAATACCTAGGAGTGGGATTGCTGGGTCATATGGTACTTTTAACTTTATATCTTTGACTTTGTATGTATAACTTTGTAAGAAATTATTTAATCATTTTCCAGAGTGGCTGTACTGTTTTGCATTTCCAAAATCAATGCATGAGAATTCTAGTTTCTCTGTATCCTTGGTATTCTCAATATTTTTAAGAAGCAGTAAGGCCAAAACTTCCTACTTTCATTCATGGATTACCTCAACTCATGTTCTTCCTCTGGATTTGAGTTCATTTAGTTCTGTTTGCTTTCTCAGTTCTCCAATGCCTTTTAATTTTTTCTTTTTTGTTATTTATCCATTTTTTTTTCCAGTTGTGGCAGTGGGAACAATGGTGT
>NW_004443967.1:206013-213975 GCF_000243295.1 Trichechus manatus latirostris | reverse complement strand
CAATCAGCATCACGTTTGCTCTGACAGTGACTCCGCACACATCTAAGCCATGTCCACTGTTCGGCCACAACAGCAGCTTGAGTAGAAGGGAGGCGGAGGGTTGGGGGAGCAGAGGGGTGGAAAGGGTTAAAGCCAGTTGAGTGATCCTATGGAGAATGGAGTAGATGGGGCTTCTGGAGTTGGGAGCTGCTGGAAACTAAAGCCTTTGCCCATCTTCCACCCACCCCGCTACCGTCTTTTCCAACCCCCCAAAAAACTTAAGACTGAGCACTCAAGACCTGTCTTCCTGGTTACATAGGTTTGTGGAGCTGAAGACCAGACAGAGAGTGAGAGGTTAGAAAAGTTTCTGGCTGCAGATACAAAAGAATTAAATTTCCAGGCAGGTTGATATTCTTTCAAGGGGACTCCCCCTTTACTTGCCAGACTTACTGATGCTCTCAGGTTAGACCCAGAAGGCTGGTATTTGTAGGTAGTTTAGATGAGGAGCCCCGCCCCTTACTCTTTATTTCTCCTAGAAGGGAGAAGAACTTCAATGGACAGGCAGTGTCCTTAGAGTATTCCCTGTCTCTGGGCACTCAGCAGGTACAAATTACAGGGAGAGAACACTGTACGTCATGTAACAGCACTGTGAGTGTAGTCAGACCTGGGCTTTTTCAGCTTGGGAATGAACTTTTGCTCTCTGGTGTATCAGTACTAGGAAGATCACCTCTCCCAGTGACAGCAGCTGTCCAGTTCTCCCCCACTGCCTGATCTGCTCTAGTGAGGAGCATAAATAAAGTCTTAGTACCCCTTTATGGGGAGTCCCTAGGTGGTACAAACAGTTCAGTGTTCAGCTTCCAACCAAAAGGTTAGTTGTTCAAACACACCCAGAGGCGCCTTGGACAAAAGCGTTGGCAATCTGCTTCTGAAAGGCAGTGGGGGAGGGCAGTTGTGGTTCAAGTAGTAAAACTCTCACTCTCCATTTCGAAAACCTGGGTTTGATTCCTGGCCAGTGCACCTCATGTGCAGCTCATCCATCTGTCATTGGGGGCTTGTGTGTTACTATGATGCTGAGAAAGTTTCAGTGGAGCTTTCAGACTAAGATGGACTAGGGAGAAAGCCCTGGTGATCTACTTTTGAAAATGAAAACTGAGAAGCCAATGAAAACTCTGTGGATCACAACAGTTTGGGGTCACCATGAGTCAAGACTAACAACAGGATAACCCTTTTATGGAGGGAGAAAAGGGATTACTAGATTACAGGAGGCTGAAACTGGGGAGAGTGGGTGCAGGTGAACTTCAGCTGGACACAGAGCAAGTAGAAGCCAGCAATCTTTGGTCTTCTCAGGGGAAGTTTTAGATTTTTGAGAAATTTCTGCATCTCTTGAATCCGAGAGAGCTGATCCTGGAATCTTTAGCCTCCTGAAAGAAACATCATGGATGTGATAGCTGAAGACCATTTAAAAATGTTCTCCGGTCAATGAGAGCATCGATGAAAGAGGTGTGTGGAAATTTCACATTTATTGTTTATTGCCAGCAGTATATAGGCCTAGCTTCCTGGGTATTGTGGTATTGTTAATGCCTAGCTTGCCTAGTTCACTTTTGCATGCTCCTATGATTTTGATTTATTTTCCTCCTATTCTCCCTCTTGCTTTCCCATGATATTTTCTTTTTTTGTTATTCTTTCTCTTCCTATTCCCATAAGATTAACTAAAGTTTCTTCTTGGAGGGTGGCAGAACAAATTGATAACCCTCAAGGACTAGAATTAACTCATCTGCGACGTGACAGTTGTAACTAACGGTGCCAGATGGCCTTCAAGGATTGCCAGTAAGAAGTTAGATTATCTGGGGAGTGTAGAACATAACCACTGGAAGAGAAACTATAACCCTGTCCATGTAAAAACTTTCAGCCAGTCTCCAGTGGAGGGACAGGTCTTTTGGAGGAGCTCATTTCCCTCTGTCCCCTGTATATTGATATACAATAAAATACTCTTGCTGCTCACCTCACCCTTGTCTCAGTATTGGCTTCTGCAGCAAGTGGCTCAGACCCGCCATTGCAATAACATTAATACCAAGGTTAGGTACCTTTTATGGTGTTTTTAGTTGTCATGTAACTGTAAGAAACATTCCCAGAGAGATACCACTTTTAGTTGTGCTTGTCTTCAGTGTGAACACTTTTAAATAATGGTTTGCTTCTTCTGAATCCCTGTAGGTCCTAGGCATAGACTGTATTAAGACAAATAATGATTATAGCAGTTCTAACACCATCAGTTACTTTTGCCTGTTTTGAACTTCATGTAAAATATGTACTGTTTTGAATCTGGCCTCTTTTGCTCAACGTTATGTTTGTGAGGTTCATCTGTAGCTGTCCTTTTAACAAGCAAATACATCTGGGAAAGAGAAACACTGTCTCACAAATATCTTTGGTTGGTTTTAATATATTGGCGAAGTGTAACAAATAAAAACGTCAAAAATATTTTGTGGAACTCCTATTCTGCACCCTCCTGCATGCCCACGGAGCTTCTGTGTCCAGAGCCTTATTAAGGCCTCATTGCATAGTCATGATTGATTGAATCATACTCCTTCCCCCACGCCCAGGCCACTTGATATCAGGCTGTAGTCTTTTTGGCAGGCTAGCCCTTAGCTGAGTCACCTTATTAGCATATATCCTCATATGTGGTCTGGAGGCCTATCAAAGACACCAAAAACCAAGGTTTTAGAGCTGCTCTCTCAGGAAGCCAAGAACAAAGACCCAGTTCTTTGAGTAAAGTTAATTTTAAACCCCACAGGTGAATTCTGGGAAAGATTTGGAAAAGCTCCCAAATAGTTTACAGACGTGAAGGAACTATTGTTTACTTGGCCTTAATCAATCAAGGGCAGATTATCCAGTAGGCTTACCTTGCTTACCTGATATCTGTAGTAAACAATGTCACATTTTTTCACCACATCTAAGTTTCTGCTTCTAGGTGTGGCTGGCATCTGTCTCTCTCCCAGTCCCACAGCACCTTCCTACAGAATCAAAGCCTTTTTCCAAATGTGCAATCCCTGATAGGGGCTGACTATTCAGTAAGCAAGGTAAGCACGGACTTACTTATGCTTATTTACTAATCTGTAGTGAACAGTTTCACATGTTTTTCAGCAAAGACATGGTGAAACCCATGTGAAATTGTTCACCACAGATTAGTAAATAAGCGCAAGTAAGCCTGCCTACTGGATAATCCATCTCTGGTGTTAATACTAGAGACCTTTGCTTAGGTTCATAGACAGTTCTATTGTTTATATTTCTCTTTAGGAAGGTATCTTTCTTTTTGAATATGTTTGGAGTGTTGATAGCCATCCTGTGATGGTAAAAGGACAAACCTGAAAATGAAAACCCAATACTCTGAGGATGACAAAACACAAGGACACAAAGAATTTGAATTCTTAATATTATTGATCTGCAGCGCTGAACTGCCTGTCTTCAAACTCCTTAAGTTAAACAGTGAACCTCTTAATTATTTAAGCCCTTGTTAATAAGTTTTTTTTAACTTGTTGAACACATGCTAGTTGATACATGTTTACTTTCTTTTGTTCCTGCATTGTGCCCTCACCTTATTTGCTTTCTCCAGTGTCTGCTTTTGAGACTGTGCATATCTCTAGGAAAACCAGGCCCTATCTTTGAATGTTTTGATTAGCATCTTAGCATGCTGATAACTTCGTATTGATTGCAAAACTAATAAGTTTGGTCTGTCTTGAATTAACTTTTTCCTTCTCTTGATTTGATCAAGAAGGCTAGGGACTTCTGTGGAGAGATCCTCATGATCCTTAGTGGCATCTGAGATAGGCTTGTGTCTATTAAAAGAAAGGCATATGCTATTCATATGCAGTTAAATGTATTAGGACCATTATTCACTGTATAAAAAAGTAATTACTGTTGGGTTAAACTGTGTGCTTCCCAGGAGCATTTCAAATAGGATTTTAGTAGCAGAAATGAGGTTTCTGAGTGTTTGAGGAGCTCCTCATTTGAGTTGATAGAGGGCTGCTCTTTTTTCTCTTTCTGCTGAGCTCTATTCCTAAACAGCTAGGCAGCTTGACTGCAAGAGGGGCTGGGTTTCAGGTTCCCTGGGGGCTAAGGAAATTACTGTGAGGAAGCAAAGGTCCCATGCAGTGAAGGGTGATTAAGGATTCTGAGAATGCAGAACTGAGATACTCTGTATGGTAAGAGCAAGGTATTTTAAATGCTTTCAGTTTACAGATTGTTAGTGCACAGCGGCTGGTATTCTCCTCTCTGCCTTCTATTACATTCAACCTGTGCTCAGAGTTCCACACCTCCACCTGCCCCCGCTTAGCCCCTTCCTATTTTGTGTTTTTCTCAGGCTGTTGTTGTCTGGGAGTTTAAGAAACTTGGAAAATACAAACAGGTTCACAGGGAAATGTTATCTACCTACTTGTGGGCTGAGGACACTTGCTCCTTAACTGGGATGAACATCAGCATATCCCTTACCTTCGTCTTCACGGTTTTCCTTGAGTACTTTTTTGCACAGGAGAGTTCCCCTGGTGAGAAAGTTGGTGGTCTCAGAAAGGGTTCCCACTGACTCTGTGTTTGCTTTAATTGGCTGAGGGAGTTCTCAGCTGCCTGCTTAGGTCCGTTAGATTGCTAAAAAGCAGTTCACTCATTCATTCAACAAATATTCAGTGAGCACCTACTGAGTTCCAAGTACTCTGCTAGGTGAAATAGTGCCCATCAAGGACTGTTTGCGAATCTACCTTTTCTCTTGCCTAACTATGAGTTTATGTCCTCACCTGAATTAATTTTCATAGATAGAAGATCCGTCAGATTCTTGGACATGTCTCTAGAGGAAGGAGTTGTAAATACAGGAATAGCCTGCCCCCTCCATAGAACCTTCCCAACAGGGCTCCCATCTATATTTACACAGGATATTAACCCAGAAGGCACGCTGCTCAGAAGGTGTGTGAAGGCTGAATCCTGGGGAAGAGGAGCCTTTTCTTAATTTGCACACAAGCATCTTATGGGATGAGGCGGACATGCTTCCCAGAATTTCAGCATCCGAAGCCTTGTTTCTTCCCCTCTTGAATTCTTTGTCTGTTCCATCCTCAGATCCCTGCTCCCACAGATGAGAACTTTTGACCTGTTACGGATCCCTCTTCTTTTAACTTTATTCCTGAGCAAAGAATGCTAAAAAATGCATTTAAATTTTACAATGCGCTTGGTTTATTATAGTAATAAATCTTCTTTTGATTTGCCAAACACTTGCACTAAATGTAATGAGTTTATATGGAAATTACGGTAGCACTAGATCTTTTTTAATTAGACAGACATATATGTAAAAGGAGATAAATGTCTGCTGGAATAGAAGAAGGATTGGACTTGGAGGATTTCTCCCTAATTATTTTCAGTTAGTCTGGACACTGCTGACACACAGGCCTGAGTCTGGTAGGGTATCTCCTTCCTCAGCAAGAAAAGGGAGGGGTCAGACCTTTTCTATACTAGGTAATTTATTCAAAACTCCCTTCCTCCCCTACTGATGTTATCGATTTTATATGCAAGGAATGCAGTTTGTATCTTTCC
The DNA here is from genome assembly GCF_000243295.1 of Trichechus manatus latirostris. NCBI lineage: Eukaryota > Metazoa > Chordata > Mammalia > Sirenia > Trichechidae > Trichechus > Trichechus manatus. The sequence continues at coordinate 208,428 of NW_004443967.1, read as the reverse complement.
AGGGAAAATGATAGAGGCTCATCCATTTTGCATATACTGCACTGTCATTAAAAATTTTTGGCTTTGAAGAGTATTTAATGACATGAAAATGCTCATGATATAATGTCAAGTGAATAAAAACATAATGCTGATATATATAGATATATATGTGTATGTATGTACAGGCATACCTCATTTTATTGTGCTTTTTACATATTGAAAGTTTGTGGCAACCCTGCATTGAGCAAGTCCATTGGTGCCGTTTTTCCAACAGCATGTGCTCATTTCGTGTCTCTGTGTCACGTTTTGGTAATTCTCACAATATTTCAAACTTTTTCATTATTATTACATGTGTTATAGTTATCTGTGATCAGTGATCTTTGACGTTTATTTTAATTGTTTTGGGGCACCATAAACTGCGCCCATATAAGACGGTGAACTTAATCGATAAGTGTTGTGTGTATTCTGAGTGCTCCACCAACTGTCCATTCTCCCATCTCTCTCCTTCTCCTCTGGCCTTCCTGTTCCCTGAGATATGACAATATTGAAATTAGGCCAATTAATACCCCTACAATGGCCTCTAAGTATTCAAGTGAAAGAAAGAGTTGCACATTTCTAACTTTAAACAAAAAACTAGAAATGATTAAGCTTAGTGAGGAAGGCATGTTAAAGCCAAGACAGGCCAGAAGCTAGGCCTCTTGCACTAAACAGTTAGCCAAATTGTGAATGCAAAGAAAAAGTTCATGAAGGATATTAAAAATGCTACTCCAGTGAACACACGAATGATAAGAAAGCAAAACAGCCTTATTGCTGATATGAAGAAAGTTTTAGTGGTATGGATAGAAGATCAAACCTGCCACAACATTCTCTTAAGCCAAAGCCTGATCCAGAACAAGGCCCTAACTCTTTTCAGTTCTGTGAAGGCTGAGAGAGGTGAGGGAGCTTCAGAATAAAGTTCAAAGCTAGTAGAGATTTGTTCATGAGGTATAAGGAAAGAAGCCGTCTCCATAACATAAAAGTGCAAGATGAAGCAGCAAGTGCTGATGTAGAAGTTGCAGCAAGTTATCCAGAAGATCTAGCTAAGATAATTGATGAAGGTGGCTACACTAAACAACAGATGTAGATGAAACAGCCTTATACTGGAAACAGATGCCATCTAGGACTTTCACAGTTAGAGAGGAGGAGTCAATGCCTGGCTTCAGAGCTTCAAAGGACAGGCTGACTCTCTTGTGATGGGCTAATGCAGTTGGTGACTTTAAATTGAAGCCAGTGCTCATTTACCATTCTGAAAATCCTAGGGCCCTTAAGAATTAGGCTAAATCTACTCTGCCTGTGCTCTATAAATGGAACAACAAAGCCTGGATGACAGCACATCTATTTACAACATAGTTTACTGGATATTTTAAGCCTGCTGTTGAGACCTACTGCTCAGAAAAAAAGATTCCTTTCAAAATATTACTCTCATTGTCGATGCACCTGGTCACCCAAGAGCTCTGATGGAGATGTACAAGGAGATTAATGTTGTTTTCATGCCTGCTAGCACAACATTCATTTTCCAGTCCAGGGATCAAGGAATAATTTTGACTTTCAAGCCTTATTATTTAAGAAATACATTTTGTAAGGCTACAGCTGCCATAGATAGTGATTCTTCTGATGGATCTGGGCAAAGTAAACTGAAAATCTTATGGAAAGGATTCACCATTCTAGATGCCATTAAGAACATTTGTGATTCATGGGAGGAGGTCAAAATATCAACATTAACAGGAGTTTGGAAGAAGTTGATTCCAACTGTCATGGCTGACTTTGAGAGAGGCTCAAGACTTCAGGGGAGGAAGTAGCTGCAGATATGGTAGAAATAGCAAGAGAACTCGAATTAAAAGTGGAGATTGAAGATGTGACTGAATTGCTGCAATCTCATGATAAAACTTTAACAGATGAGAAATTGCTTTTTATGGATGAGCAAGAAAGTTATTTCTTGAGATGGAGTCTACTCCTGGTGAAGATACTGTGAAAATTACTGAAATGACAATAAAGGATTTAGAATATTACATAAACTTAGCTGATAAAGCAGCAACAGTGTTGAGAGGATTGATTACAATTTTGAAAGAAGTTCTACTGTGGGTAGAATACTACCAAACATCATTGCATGCTACAGAGAAATCTTTCATAAAAGGAAGAGTCAATAGATATGGCAAACTTCTTTGTTGTCTTATTTTAAGAAATTGCCACAGCCACCCCAGCCTTTAGCAGCCACCACCCTTATCAGTCAACGGCCATCAACATCTAGGCAAGACCCTCCAACAGCAAAAAGATTACGACTCACTGAAGGCTCAGATGATGGTTAGCATTTTTTAGCAATAAAATATTTTTATTTAAGGTATGTGCATTGTTTTTTTAGACATAATGCTATATTGCACACTCAATAGGCTACCAAAA
>NW_004443967.1:203324-204383 GCF_000243295.1 Trichechus manatus latirostris | reverse complement strand
TCACAGTCTTGCTTATTTTTCATGAAAAGAAGGAACATCTTAATTATTTAGTAACCTTTTCTGTTCCCCTTCCCCAGTCCCCAATTACCAATAGTCAAATTTCCTTGTTCAAAAAACTTTCTTGAGTCTTCTTGACAAGAATCTCAATTTTCAGAGGTTTTCTAGAAAGGTCGAAGTACAGATAAAAGGACAGGAGGGCAACAGTGCTGGCACCTCCCTGCTCCCTCGTAAGGAATGGAGCGACTCTCACATCCAATTAGTTCCACAGTGTGCAGGGATTGTATAGAGGTGACTGTCAGTGGGCTTTTCTCCATTTCTAGAGATCATTTTGCTCTGGGAATTAAACCCGCAGATCCCAGCTCACCCGCAAACATCTGCTGTTCATTGATAGCACCCTCAGGCGCTTATTTCAGCTCTTCAGTCTGTGGTGAAAGCATCTGTGTAGCTGCCTTCCTGAAGTTGTTTGTTCTGAAATGACATGCTGTAAGCGTAGGCCAAATAGAGTAGGTTTACTGACAGCCACAAGCTAATTTGATGCTTTCCCTGCTCTTGAATGAACTTTCCTGATGCCTTTACCTTGTCATGGTCTGAAGCACATCAGTTCATTCCATTTGGGAAAATACATATTAATGTGTTCAGTAAGTAGCTTTGGAAGAAATGTGTTTATCTGTATTTCACCAAAAGCTAATGAGCATGCGTTTCCTAATCTGAATAATTTATTTGGAGGAGGGCGATCATGATGGTACAGCTTGGGTTGCATCTGTCACAGGAGCTTTTGCAGTGCTTCCTGGAGAAGTGATTACTTTGAATACATCCATACCCTTCGCCTTGCTCTATTAGTTGCTTCTTGAATTATTGCTTTCACAGTTTAATTTGCAGTGGTGTCATTAGGGCTAGCTTCATGGCATGCGATCTGTGTAGTTACTTAGAAGGGTCCCGTACATAGTTTAATGCTCTGCAGTTGCTGTCTTGAAATTATTAATAAATTTTGAAGAAGGGGCTCTGAGTTTTAATTTTGCATTGCTCCCTCTCCCCACCAAAATGATGTAGCCAGTCTTG
>NW_004443967.1:200269-201735 GCF_000243295.1 Trichechus manatus latirostris | reverse complement strand
GTTGAGGTGTAATCCATACTGAAGGCTGTGGTCTTTGATCTTCATAAGTAAGTGCTTCAAGTCCTCTTTACTTTCAGCAAGGAAGGTTGTGTCATCTGCATATCACAGGTTATTAATGAGTTTTCCTCCAATCCTGATGCCCTGTTCTTCATATAGTCTGGCTTCCTGGATTATTGGCTCAGCATACAGACTGAATGAGTATGGTGAAAGGATACAACCCTGATACACACCTTTCCTGATTCTAAACCACGCAGTATCCCCTTGTTCTGCTTGAACAACTGCCTCTTGGTCTATGTATAGGTTCCACATGAGTACAATTAAGTGTTTTGGAATTCCCATTCTTTGCAATGTTATCCATAATTTGTTATGATCCACACAGTTGAATGCATTTGCATAGTAAATAAAATACAGGTAAACATCTTTCCGGTATTCTCTGCTTTCAGCCAAGATCCATCTAACATCAGCAACGATATCCCTCGTTCTACATCCTCTTCTGAATCCCGCTTGATTTTCTGGCAGTTCCCTATCAATATATGGTTGCCACCATTTTTGAATTATCTTCAGCAGCATTTTAGTTGTGCATCATATTAATGATATTGTTTGATAATTTCTGCATGCTGTTTGATTGCCTTTTTTGAAATGGGCACAATTGTAGATCTCTTACAGTAGGTTGGCCAGGCTACAGAGACATTTTTTAATAATCAGCCTGTGGAGCCCATCAGTTTAGAGATTCCACTTAGAGGACTGATATATTTGTCTTGAGGCATCCCATGAGAAACAGGACTGCAAGAAGAAAGCTGTGCAGAAATTTGAGGTTAGTCTCTGAGCCTCATTTCTGAAAGGACTAATGCAGGTGCCATATTCAATAAACTGGGAATATTGGAAGGGGGTGTAGTAGCGAGTATTGCTTAGGGGATTGGTGACTTAGCACAGTGTGGGTGGGACTTGTGACTTGCTTCTAGCAAATAGAGTCTGTCAATGGAAGGGGATTTTGCAGATGTAATTAAGTTTCTAAATCAGCTGATTTTGATTTAATCAAGAGGGAGATTATTCTAAGTGGACCTGACTTAATCAAGTGAAAGCCCTTGTAAGAGGGACTGGGCCCTCCCTGAGGTGGGCTTGATGAAGTAAATGATCGTGTTGGAGAAGCCCAGGTGGTAAGGAACTGTGGGAAGTATCTAGGACCTGAGGGCAGCTTTCAGATAACAGCCAACGAAAAGCTATGGCTGTTGGTCACACAGTCATAAGGAAATGAATTCTGCCATCATCATAAATGACCTTGGAAGCAAGTTATTCTCTAGTCAGATCTTAAGGTGAGAATGAAGTCTGGCTAACACCTTGATTGTAGCCTTGTGAGACCCTAAGCAGAGGATGCAAGGAAGCTGTGCCCGGACTTTTGATCTGCAGAAACTGTGAGATAATAAATTTGTATTAATTTAAGCCGCTGAATTTGTGGTGATTTGTTA
>NW_004443967.1:197618-199734 GCF_000243295.1 Trichechus manatus latirostris | reverse complement strand
TAAGAGGTCAAAGTTAAAGGTGGTTCAGTACTCAAGCAAGCATGGCAGCCTGAGTTTCAGGGCAGACCAAATCAGAGCATAAACATGAAGTGTCAGACAATTAATCAAGCTAAGACTCCAGTCATCTGAGCACCATAATGTGAACCTGATTTAGAAGAAAAGGTCTCCCTCGACTAGAAATATTTGCTGTACAGTGCACTCTTATACGACTAGGGGTGATTCTGGGTTTGAGACAGCTTGAGATTGGATGCATGTTTCTCCCTGGATGAACAGGCCTGTCTACTAGCTCAAATTTAAACATAATAAGTAAGTTATCATGGTTTCCTTTAGGTAAATCACTTTCCTTCCTCCCTTAATGAAAGTGAGTTTGTTGATATCAGTTATCTTCTGATACGCCATCTATTTCATTGGCAGCTATCCCAGGAAGATTTTGTGTTGAATTGGTTTTATTTCTTACATAAATTAATTCACCGGTGGAGCCATCTGGGCTTAGAGTTTTCTTCCTGGAAAGATTTTTAACTATGAGTTCAATTTCTTTAAGAGTTACAGGACTATTCGAATTTTCTAAATCTTCTTGTGTTTGTGTTTGTCATTTGTCTATTTCAAAAATTTTCCATGTCATCTAAGTTGTCAAATTTATAAGAAAAAGTTATTCATTATATCTATAGTATTTGTAATGATATTTTCTCATTCTTGGTATTGATAACTTGTGCCTTCTCTTTCTACTCTTTTTTTTTTTCCTTGATCAGTTTACCTAGAAGTTTAGCAATTGTATTGATCTTCACAAAGAACCACCTTTTGATTTCATTGATTTTTCTCTTTGGTTCATCTGTTTTCTATTTCACTCTTATTTTTATTCCTTTCCTTTTATTTACTTTTGGTTTAATTAGCTCTCCTTTCAGCTTCTTAAAAAGGTAGGATATTAGGCCACTGATTTTAGAATTTTCTTCTTTTTGAAAATAAATATTAAAGCAGTACATTTATTTCTAACCATGGCATTAGCTGCGTCTCACAACTGTTTATCCTTTGTGTTTTCATTATCTTTCTATTCAAAATATTTTCTAATTTCCTTTGTGATTTCTTCTTTGACCCCTGGGTTCTTTAGAAAACATTATTGTTTTATTTTTAAAATGTGTTTACAATTTAGTTCTGTTGTGATCAGAGAGCATCCTTCTTTCACATTTCTTTTTGGGTTTGAAGTTGCAAATAATGAGTAACAAGTCCCAGGACACTTCATATTTATGCTCTCCTGGCATCCCATCCAGATGGCATTCTTTTTTCTCTCTCAAATGTTGCCCCCATTTGAATGATAAAATATAAGGCCACACTACACATAACCCACAAGCCGTCTTTCTGTACTCCCCGACAATTCCCAAGAGCAAACCTAATGCTTCATTCCTTTCAGAAAGTAATTTGGCTAATAAGAGAAAGTTACTAAACTCTTGAAAATCTTGGTTTCCTTATTGGAAAACAGAAGATAATAATTTCTCATGCTTCACTGCGTTTTCTGAGGAATAAAGGAAAAAATATTTGGAGTACAGTAATTTCTTAATAAAATGTGACCAATACCATCAATATTTTGAATGCATATTTTGTCCCATATTATGTCACTTGCCATATATTACCTTACTTAATCCTCCTGACACTGACATCATAGTAAGTCTGTTACCTCTATTTTACCGATGAGGAAACCGAAGATTCACAAAAGTTATACTTGTTCAAAGCTGCGTACTGAGTAACAGAAATTAATTACACAAGCTGTCCCATTTCAAAACCTATTTTTGCTTGTTTTTTGTTTTTCCATCACATCATACTGCATCCAACATAAAATAAAAGTCTGTGTCATATTTATAGTGACTCAAATTCTGCCTGCTTTTTAAATAAATGGCAAGAACAAGGTAAGAATATGGCAGTTGAATAGATTTAAATCAGCGTCTCTGTATACTACATATCACAAGACAAACTTCAGGACGACTAAACTTTCCAACAGTTTTTATAGGGGAGGGGTCAAATATTCACTTCTCTTCCAGTTGCACTTCCTTTTAAGATGTTATCAAGAGACATGCTAATGATTACTGAGCTCTACTTTTGCCTTAATATTGACTATCTAGTCCAT
>NW_004443967.1:185484-187731 GCF_000243295.1 Trichechus manatus latirostris | reverse complement strand
TCTTTATCTCTTCATTTGATGTTTTAGGGTTTCAGGATTGTTGTTTTCTCTGTTCGGCTTAGTTTTTCGGATCTTTGCTGTGGAGGGACGGCGTGGTGCTTCTGCCTAGAGTCCCATTTTACCGGAACTCTGGTCTTTTTTTTGAGTTAGAATTTTGTTCTATATTTTTCTCCAGCTCTGTCCAGGACCCTCTGCTGTGATCCCTGTCAGAGCAGTCAGTGGTGGTAGATGGGCACTATCTAGTTGTACTGTACTCAGTCTGGTGGAGGCCATGGTAGTTGTGGTCTGTTAGTCCTTTGGACTAATCTTTCCTTTTTGTCTTTAGTTTTCCCCATTTTCCCCTGTTCCCAAAGGGGTGAGACCAGTGGAGTATTTTAGATGGCCGCTCATAGGCTTTTAAGACCCCAGATGCTACTCACCAAAGTAGAATGTAGAACATTTTCTTTATAAACTATGTTATGACAATTGAGCTAAATGTTCCCTGAGACCATGGTCCCCACAGCCCTCAGCCCAGTAATTTGGTCCCTCAGGGAGTTTGGATTTGTCCATGGAGCTTCCCTGACCTTACCCTGAACTGTGACTTTCCATTTTTGAGGCTTGGCATAGTGGCTGGGAATAAATTTGCTAAATACTGGCTGAAGGTGTGCTGAATAAATGTCTGAGGATCCCTGCTGTCCCAGGAGTCTTCAGTGATGGCCCTCTCCCTCCTTTCTCCTTTACTTTCCAACAGGGGTCTTTGGCTGATATTAAGGATGACCCACACCGTCTTTCCTGTAGTATTTCCTAACTAGATTGAAGAGTTTATGAAACTTCCTTTGATAGTCATTTCAATATTTGTTTACTCTAAAAGCTATAGAATTCTTCCTTGTCTATGGCCTAAACTTGTTGCTGTGCCTCACCTTTTCTCCGGATTTTATTCTAGCATTGTTTTTCTTAATGTTGGTTTTATGGGAATACCATTCATCTTGGGACTTTTGTTCTTCTCTCTACTGCCTTCTCAAGATTGGAGGCAATGCAAACCTCTTCCTCTCAAGACTTTTGTCGAGTAGGTTTGAGTCATTGCAAGGTTTTGCAGGTGAGGGAGAGAAACAAATGTAATGCATCTGGAAGACACTAGGTGATGTCCTTGGCAGCTGCCAGATCATTGAAATATTTTATTTGCTTACACATCTGCTCCCTTCTTTTTAAATAGTTTACATGCCATTGCTCTCCATCCCATAGAAGCTTGTCATATGAGGAAATAATAACAGAGAATGGAAAGAAAGAATCAAGGTTACTTTGAAATCCTCCCTCATTATTTTATAGATAAGCTTTCTTTAAACTTGTATGAAAATGAAGATTTTTGGCCTAAAACTGTGCCCCCTCCATCTTTCTATCCCCTTCCCACCTGCAGTTCCCTAGCAGAATTTTCTCTGTGTGAACAATTGCCCACTCTGCCCTCCTAATTTCCTGTAGGTGCGTGTGGATGGGAAGATTGACACTGATGTGGCAATGACTTTGAGAAGATGATTTGTCACCAAGGGCTTCAAAATATTTCATTTTAACTGTGGAAATATACTGAATATTGTCTGAGCCTCTGCTGTGGTTTCTGCCCATAAAATGAAAATCATATTATTATAAGCTAAAAAAAAATGGTACATATGTAATGATCTTGAAAGGCTTTGAAGATGAGCAGCCTTTGAAGGAAGGGACAAAGTTATTCTGAGTTAATATTGAGTATTAAGTATATCACTGCTGAAAGTGGGAAAAGAAATTTTTTAAATTTTAGTCAGAGGTAGACAGTGGGGGCAGCTTGTTTGAAAAGGCAGATCACGTATTATACTGCAAGCTCACTGCTAACAAGGTTAGAGTTAATAGATTATTGATCCATTTAATGTTTAGAAGCAAGCTAATTTTTTCATCAGTTACGTGACTGTGCATTTGTCTGTTTTAGAGGCCAATCCAATAAGAAGCTTTCATTTGAGATTACTTTCTAATGCTGGGTGGCATATGCCTTGGATGTGCTAAACCCTGTTTATCAGTAGAGTCACCCTAGGGCATTGGTCTCCCTGACATTGTGAACACTCTCTTTGGAGGGTTATTTTCTTTGTTCCTCGAGAGACTGGTAACTCCTTTATAGTGCAGAATGACTTGGGCTTGCAGAAACAGAGATAAGGGTACAATCTGATTGTACCATCACCTGCTAACACCTGATACACTTGACTGAGCTTCCTACTATGGGGTTCTATTCAATATTGTGATGAGCAA
>NW_004443967.1:183308-184755 GCF_000243295.1 Trichechus manatus latirostris | reverse complement strand
TTGAACCACCCACCTTTTGTTTAGCAGCCGAGCTCTTAACCATGGCGCCACCAGGACTCCTTATATGTGAGGAGCTATGTATCTGACTTAACTATGCTAGTGGGTATCTGGTGATTGTCTGCACAGCACCCCTTCTTTGATCCATTGGTAAAAATTCTGTGAATGTTTTTGGAAATTATCGATGTGCGATCTGAGTAGGACTGCCAGAAGAGGGGGAAGAATCTGAACCTCCTAGTACCATCAGACTTTTCCCCAGCAATTTGAAAACTTTTTTAATTGAGATTTATTTGTACATAGTAAGATTCACAAATATTAAGCGTGCAGCTCAATGAATTTTCACAAATACAGAAACCTATTTAACTACCACCTAAATCACGGTAAACAACATTGCCAATATTCCAAAAGCCCGTTTTCTGTACCTCCCATTCACTATCCACAAAGGTAACGACTATTCTATCACCATAGATTGTTTTGCCTGTTCTCAGACTTTACATAAATGATATCATGAAGCATGCATTTTTATGTCTTTCAACACTGTATCTGTTAGATTTATCCATATTGTTGTATTGAGCAGTATTTGTTTTTTCTTTGCTTTGTAATCTTTTGTTTTGTGGATATATCACAATTTATCCATTCTACTGTTGTTGGATAATTGATTTGTTTCTAAATTTTGCCTCTTAGGAATGAAGCTGTCCTGAACATTCTTAAATATATCTTTCAGTCGACATAAGTACTCACACCTGTTGGTATCGATTCAGGAGTGGAAATACTAGATCATAGGGAACAGGTAGAGTCCTATTGTAAATACTGCCAAACAGTTTTCTCACATTGCTGCACCAGGTTACACACCCTCCAACAAAATATGAGACTAACACTTGTACCATATCCATTCCAATAGTTTGAATTGTTAGATTTTTAATTGTAGCCATTTTGGTGGTAGTGTATTTGTATCTCATTGTAATTTTAATTTGCATTTCCCTGATGACTAATGATGTTGATAAGTTTTCACATGCCTATTGGCCATTTGGCTACCTTATTTTGTGACATACCTTTCACATAATTTGGTTGTGAATCCTTTGTTGGAAATAAGTATTTCTATTTTTTTTGGAAGGTAAGTACTTTATCTTGCCTAAATTAGACATTTTTGCCTCCCCTAAGATTATAAAGATAATCTTTTATGTTCGCTTCTAGAAGCTTTATTGTTTAATATTTCATATTTAGGTTTATGAGGCGGCTCAAATTAAATTTTGTGTATCTTGAGAGATAGAGGTCAAGAAATTGAACCAGTATTAATTACAATAAAATCTTTCCATTCCCTATTAAATTGCAATGGGGCCAATTCTGTAAATTAAATGACCTTACATTGATTCTTTTTAAGAACTATTTATTCTATTTCATTGGTCTATTTGTCCTTCAATAAGTACTGCCTTAATTACTATAAATTGAT
>NW_004443967.1:182269-183038 GCF_000243295.1 Trichechus manatus latirostris | reverse complement strand
TTTTTTCACAGTTTTTGTTAGATTTACTACTCTGCATTTGATGGGTTTTTTAGGGGGCTGTTTTTGTAAATATTTTAACATTTAAAATTTTGTTTGCATTTGTTTATTGTTAGTATGTAAAATACAATTATTTTTTTACATAATCTTGTATCTTAATTTAAAAGATTATATACAGTAAAATTCCCTCTTTATGGTATACGGTACTATAGGTATTGACAAATGCATAGAGTTGTGTATCTACCATTGCAATCAGGACACAGTCTCATCACCCCCTAAAATTCGCTTGTGCTAACCCATTTAAGTCAATCCCTCACCTGTGCTTGGCAACCACTGAACTATTCTGCATTTCTATCATTTTACTTTTTCCAGAATGTTGTAGAAATGGAATCAAACAAAATGTAACTTTGTGGTTCTGGCTTGCTTCCCTTAGCAAAATATATTTCTTGCATGTACCAATAGTTCATTCCTTTTTATTGCTAAGGAATATTGTATGGATATGCTACAGTTTATTTATCAGTTTACTGGTTAAAGGACATAGGGTTGTTTCCAGTTTTTGGTGAATATGAATAAAGCTGCTGTAAACATTTCTGAACAGGTTTTTATGTGAACATAAATTTTCATTTTTCTTGAGTAAATACTTAGAAATTAGATTTTTGGTAAGCATATGTTTAATGCTTTAAGAAAGCACCAAACTGTTTTCCAAAGTGGCTATACCGTTTTGCATTCTCCCTGTAATATATGAGTTCTAATTGCTCTGCATTCTCACTAG
>NW_004443967.1:179595-181559 GCF_000243295.1 Trichechus manatus latirostris | reverse complement strand
GTCTGTGTCTTTAGCTTAATTCATAAAACAAAGATGATAAAGAAAAAACATGGATGAATGTGTTTCTGGATTTATTCACATTCTATCTTTGGTGGTCTTGGGAGCAGAGGCAGAGCATGCCAAGACTCATTTTGGTTTAGTCTCTTCAAGTGAGAGAAAAGGAAGAGATGGTGAAGCAGGCTTAATGAGTAGGAGTAGCTTCGTATCTCCTTACTGTGCTTCAGATGAGGTCCATCCAGTACAAGACTACTTTGAAATAATTTGTTATGGCCATATATCTGTTAAATTTGTTACTATTGGCTGTCGATTCATTTAGCCCTGATTCATTAAAATAGAACTCGTGTCCTTCTAGGCAGAGCCAAACTGAGATATGTGGATCAGTAATTTGTGATGTTACATTATATAATATTTATATATTTGTCCAGCTTTTATTTAGAAGAGAGGTTGAGAACTATGTTGGGGAAGTTGGAGAAAGATGACTTGAGGCAGGGGTTGGCCATCCCTTTATTATCCTGAACAGTTCATCTCTGCCCCGAATGTGCATTCCTTTCTCAGCAAGAGAACAATAGTTCTCCAGACTGTCCTACCCACAGGGGCAGTTGAATGGCTGTTATTTCTTGAGCATGCCTTCTGGGAGTCTCAGGGTCTGCTACAGGAGAGGCTTATCTAAGTGTTCCGTCTAACCATACACCAACCATACGCAGTCGTCTCCTGGAGGTGAGTCCTCAAAAACCTAGGTCTCTTCACCTTGATATTTCCAATGATGTGCTATCCCCCAGGGGATATTGTAGAGGCTGTTTTGGATAAACATCCTGGTAAAATGCCTGGCTTTGCTTCTAGGACTATATGTTCTCCTTGATTCCATTTAAAAATTTACTTCTTTTTAATTTAAATTAAATTTGATTTAAATGATTTTACCTTTTTCCTTGTTCCAACCTTACTATTTATCTGACTTCAGTGAGCATTATGGAGCAGATGATTGTTACCCCAAAAACTGTTAGAAGGAACGAAGACACAATTACAAGTGGAAACTGTCACGCTAGTTTCTGTGGTTGAATCTCATTGTAGATATGTGTACATACTTGATATTCATTCAATAGCTAATCATTCATTCATTTAACTAACATTTAGTAGATTTCTTCTGTTTGCTAAATACTGTTGTAGGTTTGGGGATATAAACCCATGAATGCGAAGAATTTATATCTAGTTTGAGAGAGAGTAACTGGTATATTACCATCCACAAGATGGGCTTTGGGGAAGAATGAGGTCAAATTAATGTTTAATGTTGAAATTGCAATGACAGGTAGCATCCACTTGCACGATAGCCCTCAGCCCCGCTTCCTAGCCTCAGAAGTCTCCTTAGTTAATTTTAGAAGTTCTAATAGGGTCCATCACATGTGCCATCTGCAGATTTCTGCATTTCTAACCTCTCTCCATGGAAGCAAAGCGGTGTTTAAACAACATTTTCTTATTTTGCCCAACCAACGTACACTCAGATGTCAGAATACATTGATTGTAAATAGCAGGGCCTGACTGTGATGGATGCCATCTAACCTGCAGATAGCAAGGGATTCTGATGCCTCTGCCCTGATCTCACTCCTCCCGATTTTGTTCTTTTTCCTGACATGTCAGCAAAGTACAGAGGAGGGCAGGATCTGTCATATTATGCAGAGGATGGTCATCCCTGGAGTTTTGAGAAAGCAGGAATGTGAAATTAACAGGAGTCTATGGAATCAAGGGTGAAATTGACAGGAGTCTATGGAATCAAGGGAAACCAGATGATACCCTTTGAAGTTGATAGCAATAAGTGCTAAATAGTCAAGGAAAATGTCTTCGCCATGGCTAGCACTGATGAAGTCCTCCTGGAAAACATTGTTTATCAGGCCATGATATTTTTACGTAGCACCATCGGAGTTTTACTTTCCCTATGACTTAATTCCTCAGACAGTAGTGGAACAATTATG
>NW_004443967.1:171045-178497 GCF_000243295.1 Trichechus manatus latirostris | reverse complement strand
ACAAACATACTCTTGCCTCTTTTCTTCTTGGTAAGGTTACAATCAAATGTGCAGATAATTTGCTTAGAGAACATTAAAACCACTCTAATACGGTAGAAATTCATTTCCTTTTAAATACATATGATGGGAAAATTCAATAGCACCTGGCTCTAATGCTTTCCCCATAAAGAATGAAAGTCCCACTAATATTACTCTAAAATGTAGTGTTGGCTGTACATTTCATAAGAAGGATGGACAGGGCAGAGCTTGCTTTAAAGAGAGCCTGGGCTCAGTAAGACATGAACGAATAGACTATTGGCTCTATGAAACAGTTCTTTCTTTTTTAGAATTGGCAGGAACTCAAGCTTCTTCTCTGCTGGATTTAAAGTAACATTTCTATAAATAATGAAGAGCTTTAAAAATCACTCAGCAGCTACAGCCATTGAAGTTTAAACTATAAAGCCATTGAAGGGTCTGTGGGACTCTTGATTTTGGATAGACCCATATCTCTTTGACCATCTGGGTCACCATGTCAAAGTACCAATGGCTGAGAAGTGTGTTAGGTTGGGTAATGAGTTCTATGGGTCTTTAAGGCAACAGACCCAGCTCTTGCTTTCTCAGCTGAGCATGGTCTTCCAGTGTTGATAGCATCCAAACGAGCTCTAGTACCATGTATAGTGGCTCAGAAGTCTAACATTTGATGCAGTAAAGTTAGTATTTCACAGCATAATGAGAACAGGGCAAAATAGCAGTGTGTACCATGTATTAGATGGAAACAATAAAGGAACTCTGGGAAAGCTGGCAAATCCTGATTGTGCTTATTCTTGAAACTAGTTCGATTATCTCTACCACTTTTCTTACATGAGAGAGCTTTGTTACACTATGCAATACTATGCTGCTAATGAAATTTTTAGATGAATAATGCTCTATATAATAAAAGTTCTTACCCTCCATTAAAAAATTTTTAAGGCCCAAGCTCCTGCTTTACTAATTAAACCTTATTCCAAATATGCATAATAGTGACAATTTCTTCATTACAGTTGCCTATGACTCTATGAATGTCTGTTGATACCCAGGGGTTGGATTCTAGTTGATTACTGTGATTTTATACTAACATAACACCTTCTATCCCAAGTAATTACTAAGCTTGGTGAAAACTTCAACCCTATCACTATTCATGAATCTTTTCACCTGTTAAGTGAGAATGCAGCCTGAGGTGAATTACCCTGAGTAATTTTAATCAAGAGCTTAATTTTAATGATCACCTGCTGCACAAATAAAATAAGAGAAGCAATGAAGCCATCATACTAGGGTAAGTCATATATGTGTCTGAGGGATGTTATTTTTAGCAGTAATCATTAAGGATTTCTGAAAACTCTAAGTGGAGTAACAGGATGATAGAACAAAGATACAAAGATGGCATAAATAAGAAATTAAGTAATGGGAAGCATCTTATTTTGCACTTGTTGAGGATTGCTTTGGGATTATCCTTTTGCTGTTTAATGTGTAAATATCTAGTTCCACAACTAGGTTGAATATTTCTCCAAGACAGCCTCCACACTCTTTCAATAATATGAATTTCTCCACCAGTCATCAGAACCTAATACAAGTTTAAAACTAGCCATTCCTTAACTAGACATTTACGAGAATAGACAGACAAAATAGTTTGGGCAGGTGGGCTGATTTAAAATATTTAGCAAGAGTTTAAAGGGATGGAAAAGAATAAAAGGTGAGAAGATATAGGGACTTATTGATATATCCCCTCCCAAAAAACTGATTGTGGCTTTCTGCATAAGCATAGAAGAGACTAGGCTGGTATTTCTTAACACTAAGGAAATAATTTATTTCAAAGACCTACATCCATAGAGTTCACTCTTTACTTAGGTTTTCTGGACGTCAGCTGTGCTGAATTTTATGGCAATGTTATTAGGCATACTAAATTGCCAGCTATTGCTCGGTAATAAATGGGATCTTTTCCATTGTTTGCACACAGATGTAGTGCCCATCCTTTATTTTTTTTAAATTAATTTTTGTTGTTGTTGTTGAGAATATACACCACAGAACTTAAGCCAGTTCAACAATTTCAACATATACAGTTCAGTGACATTGATTACATTCTTCAAGTTGTGCAACCATTGTCACCCTCCTTTTCTGAATTATTCGTCATCCATTAACATAAACTCACTGCCGTCTAAGTTTCGTATTTAATTTTTTGAGTTGCTGTTGTCAGTTTGATCCCATATAGATAGATCTTAAAAGAGCACAACGCTCAAGGCAGACATTCTTTACTAGTTAAGCTAAACTATTGTTTGGTTTCAAGAAACCTTCAGGGGATACCATCCTTTATTTTTTAATAGCACTAAGCAGTATGTCTTTCTGTCTGATACAAGATTTGTCTAATACTATGAAAATCAAAGTCTTTATTAGGCCAAGATCAAGTGATGGATTGAGGGTAGTGTTCAAAAAGATTTGCAACCTCTTTATCATTTTCTGAAATGTTTCATGACACTTGTTATTCATCATGAATGCCATCATACCTTGACTTCTTCAACCTGGTGACCTGGGAATACATATGTTTTTGCCAGACTGTAGGATGTGAACAAAAACAAACCATCGGCTTACAGATCCTCTAAGACTGGCATTGCCTGAAATCTCTTCCCAAGGTTGTAACTACTTTTCCCTATGATGGAAAAGATACTGCAGTCATGGTTCTTTCTAATTGTTGACCTTGAATCTGAGAGAAACAATTAGCATAGGGAAATGGGAGAATACAGAATGTCCAGTTAGTTGCTAATGAAGTATGTAGATGCACCTCCAGGATATGCAAAATGAGTGCACCTTTGGTAATTGTTCTCACTCTTGCTCCCAGGTTTTACTGCTGAGGGGCTTGGAGACTCATCAGCTCGGTTTCAATCCTTGGCCTAACCAGTAGCTACAGAGAATGGTGAGATAAGACGGTAGGAGAGGCTGTAGAAATTGCAGAGCAGGATAAGAAATTTTACCCATCTATTTCCATCACCATAACTCAAATATCTAACATCCATCCTATTGCTGTTGAGTTGATTCCAATTCACAGCTACCCTATAGGAGAGGGTAGAACTGCCCAATAGGATTTCCAAGGCTATAATCTTTATGAAAGCAGACTGTCCTTTTTTCTGCGAAGCGGCTGGTAGGTTCAAATAGCCAACTTTTCAATTAGCAGCCAAGCACTTAACCACTGTGCCACTGGGAATCTTCAAATACCTATGAAGACTGAGGCAAATCTCCCTATAGTAGGAATATCTAATTTTTGGTAGTATAAACTGGTTATACTGTAGGACTATATACTGTGCCTCTCTAAGAACAAAACTTTTCTTGCCTCTCCTCACTACCCCCGCAAAAGTTGAAGTCCATTGAGAAACTTCTTTTCCTTAACAGAAACTCTGCTTCAGTTGTTAAAGTGTTAAACACTCTTACCCTCCTTGAAGGTGACTGCTATGTGATTAAGAGCCCAAGGGTACGCCAGGCTAATTATATTGTTGGTTTTAGTCCAAAAAATGACTTATTCTTGCAGCTTATTACTAAGTTTATTGGATTGCTCAATGAAGAGTGTATTAAAACAAACTAATTTTCCTTAGCTTTGCCAAAGCATCGGGGTTGTAAAGGAAGGTGCTTAAGATCGTTGTAGGTTAAAAAAAATTGTAGACTTGATACTTATTAAGCAAAACTAATTTTGTTTAACAGTAGCAAAGAATTTGCTTCACATTTGGAACTCTGAGCAAATTAACTCTTGTTTTGTATGAAAAGGAGTCCTGGGTTTAAAAAGAAATTCAAGTGTTGAGTTGGTGTGAGAAGGTGGGAAATGTGCGGAAATAATTTTGTGTCCAAATGGCATAGTAAAGGATAGGTTATTATGTTATAGACCCTGGCCCTTAAGGGGCAGTTATCTTTAGCATCATCTGTCATGGTTTGGAGCTTTGGTGGTCCAGTGGTTAAGAGCTACAGCTGCTAACCAAAAGACTGGCAGTCTGAATCTACCAGCCACTCCTTAGAAACTCTATGGGGCAGTTCATTCTGACCTATAGGGTCGCTAAGAGTCAGAATCAACTCGATGGCAATGAGTTTGTTTTTTTTTGGTCATGGGCGGTAGGCTTTTCCTACTTGTTTCCCATGGGTTGCCATTTTAACCTGCTTTAAATACTCTCTGGAAGTCATCACTGATGAGAAACCAGTACAGTAGTAGAATCTGAATCAGTATGTCTATGAAATGAGAGCATGTCCTTTCTCTCACTTATGTTTCAGACAAACAACTAAAGAGAGTTAGCAAGGGGAGGGTAAATAGACCACGTGGATGATAACGTGTCTATAGTTCTCAATTTCTTCCCTGTTTGTTTCACCCTCAACTTCTTGTCTTTAAAGATATTTATAAAGTGACAGGCAGTGCAGTCCCTTCTCTCAGGAATGAATATTTCACAGTCAAAATGAAGAATTATGTTTTCCTGGTACCATCCTCAGTTTATTCCAGAGGGGCTTTAGCTGGCTCTAAGAGAAGAAGTAGGAATCTTAACATACCATGGGCTGTTATGTTTAGAGGAACTTGTGCTGTGTAAATGTGGTGATCAAGGAGTTGGGCTCTTAAGAAACAAAATAAATTGTTTGCTTAGAGGAAAATATAAGACAGAGCTTTCTTTGGTTGTAAACAGCAAGAGGAATGAGAATGAAAAGAGTTGATAATTGAAATGCTTGAAATAGAGCTGTATATTGTTTCTGAAGATGGATATATCTGTTGTGGGCCTGACAATTAAAAAGAAAAAGTCAAATGGGAAAATGAATTTAGGAATAAAAATGGAAGACCTTGTATGCTAGTTAAAGAGCAGGGAGACTTATGCTTTTTCAAACACTGGTATTTTCTCCTCCTCTGTTAAACAAAAAAGTCCAGCTTTAGACTAAGTGATAAGGAGATAATTGTGTAGTGGAGGCACATTTGTTGGAATGTTTAGGTGATGAAGAAAATGAAAAACACCAGGTAGCAGAGACAGGGATATGCTAGTTGGGCTGAATTCTTAGAGGTGTGCATTGTATGGGTGTGGATGAGTTGAAGGGGCTCAGACAAGGGCAGTAAACCAATATTCCTAAGGTACTCTTCAACAGTTTTGAGTGATCCCAGGGAAATATTTATATAAGTGAGAACATATGTGGGGGTCGCTGAGGAAGGAGAGTGATATTCTAGTACTGGATGGCACCTTCTCCATTATGTGGATTGAAAGAGTGAAAAGGGGAGAAGAGAACGCCAGGTGTTGGTTTTTAATGGTCAAAACATGGTTTTGGTGATATTGAACCAGGAGGAGGGTTGAGGGATTTCTTCAGCCAAATACTCCAAATAGAACTTCTACTTTCCTCTGTTATACGTACCTCCCCCACGCCACCCCCCTTTGCACAACTCCTTCCCCATGGGTGATCGTTGTATGTTTTCAGAGGATCTCTATAAATAAGGGCAGGGCTGATCTTGGAGACTGAGATTTGAGGATGAGTTGCCCTGTAATGGCAGAGTTTGATTCTTCATATCTCATAGAAGTCCTTCTGACATCTGCGTATGCTTCAGTACACTGCCTCCAAAATGGTTCACGAAATCTAGGGACTAATTGTATCTCATCTGAGAATAGAGTTTAAAACTCTGCCACAATGCATCTGTAAGTGTACTTAATGTAGTGCCTTCATTAGCTGTGCTCCCTGGACAACTATGTGCAAATTGAATCATATTTTAAAGTTCCCTAATGAGTCTCACTATTTAAAGGACTATGATTATTCTTTGAAAGTAGATAATTCCACACGATGTAGCCTTTGAGTAAATCTGGATATTAGTCATCTTTAGCTAAATTAAGAAGCACCATGTTATAAGCAAATAAGTCCACTTTAGAGATAAGGACATAGGTGGGTCAAGTGTGAAAGAATGCAAAAAGATATACCATACTAACACTAGCTAAAAGAAAGCTGGGGTGTCTGTATTAATATCAGACAAAGTAGACTTTAGAACAAGGAATATTTACTCTATTCCTTCTTTGTTGCTTGTCTGTCTTCTCAGTGTGAATATAAATTTCAGCAGGGAAGGTGGAACTTTTATTTTTCACTTTTATTATTCACCTCAGTATCCTCAGCACCTAGAGCAGTGCATGATACATAGGAGGTGATCCACAAATATTTATTGAGTGAGTGGATAGGGTGATAGGCGGTCTCCAGGGGAGTTTGTGAGGCTCCAGAAGATTAATTTTCATGGTTTTGGGGTTTGTTCCCTGGTTATTTCTTTTCTAAGGAGCCTTCTAGCTCCTACAGTTATACTGTAGTTACACACAGTTGCACACACTTACACTGCCATTAGCTGCTGTTTTTGATCATGATCCTCTCCAACCTCTTGGGAAAGAGAAGCGGTCACACACTCCCTACCCCTAAAGTAAGTACCAAAATTTGGGATTTTTTTAAGGGGGAAGTAATGGCTGTATCTTATACTCCCACTTTCTTTCATTTTCACATAGCCCCTGTAAGGACAGAGGATGATGTACGTAAATGCTAATAACAGAGAGCTCTTGGAGTTAGGACCAAACATTTCTCAGTTTCAGAGGAAAATGAGATCCAGGCTCCTTTGGGTATTTCCACGTGAGATCTGAACTCTGAAGTGATAAACAGAACCTGCATTGGGCTGGGGTGAGGGGAGGGGCAGGGTGGAGCCCCACCGAAGGGTTGGCGGAGAGGAGAAGAGGCTTCAGGGCTCTTGCTGACATCAGTTCTGCCAAACATGCCCTTCTCCAGACAGAGATGTGACATGGCGTTTACATGTGGGGGGTTAAATCCCAGGAAGCCGCAGACTGATGGGAAGGAAACGAAGAGGGGGAGGAAATAATAATAGGTGAGAGAGGCCAGGAGCTTGTCTGTGCCTACCTTTGGAAGGTTTCTCATGTTTTTGGGTAGTATAGGTTAGAGACTCTGAGGTTTTCACTCTTCCAAGGCACTTTCCAAAAACAAGTGTGAAGTTGAAAAGTGGATGTGAGCATTGGTGGGCCCTAAATGTGGATATTAGACCACAGAAAGTGATTTAAAATAGGCAAAGAGCAAGTAAAAAAATGCAGAAACGATTCTTCAGAAAATTAAAAACAAATCCTTCAATCTTGTGTCAAGTTTGGTATTTTGAGATCATCTAGTCCAATGGAGAAGCACCGAGGAAAAGAAGTGGTTAAGTGCTTGGCTGCTAACTGGAGCCCCTGTGGGTGCAGTTCTACTCTGTCCTGTAGGGTCACAACTGTTTTCCCTGTTGTCTCAGTCATCTAGTGCTGCTCCAACAGAAATACCACAAGTGGATGGCTTTACAAAGAGAAATTTATTCTCTCACAGTCCAGTAGGCTACAAGTCCAAATTCAGGGCACCAGCTCCAGGGAAACGCTTTCTCCGTTGGCTCTGGAGGAAGGTCTGTGTCATCAATCTTTCTCTGATCTGGGAGCTTCT
>NW_004443967.1:138602-170484 GCF_000243295.1 Trichechus manatus latirostris | reverse complement strand
AAGTTAGCAGAACACATTACATTAGCCCTCAAGGCATGAAAATAAAATCCTCTGTTCTCTGAGACAATTTACACAATAGCCCTGCCCTCCAGACTGCAGGTATTGGCCACAGTCTCTGGATGCTGAGTGGAGGCCCCTCGGCCCTGGGCTTCAGCTCTGCCTTTCAGGCCCACTGGGACAGCAACTCTGCTCCCTTGACACCTGTGATAATGTGTTTTTTGGGGAACTCTATACCTTCTGTTCTTTAAACAAAGAGGGATCCAAAAAGTAAAGTTTACATATTTATGACCTAAAATAATATGGAAGACAAAATCTTTCAGCTATAAAAATAATTACCTCAGATCAAAGGCATGAAAATACTAGCTGGATCTTATGAAAGTATTTAAGGCCATGAGAATTATGTTAAGAGTGGCAACTAGAGATGGGCTCTTTCACTGGGAAGACTATGAGATTTTCTGCCACAGAAAGTTATTTTATGTCTGAGCTGTAGGCAGCCATCACTGCTAGACTGTGATCTGATCTCTCCCATATTACATATGAGAAGCATTAGCCAGGTCAATGTCTTAGTGAAACAAATCATAGCAGGAGCCACCTGCTGAGCCTGATGCATGTCTTTTGTTGGAATATTAGGCTGAAATAGTTTAATAGTAGGTATTATGGAGCTAATTCTGTATCTCCTTCCTGATTAGTAGAGAATTGTTGATGGCCATACATGGAAATTTACTTTCTTAAGGTAATTTTTTCTTCAACATTACAATGGGGCTTTCGTGCTGATTTTGAAAAGCATCATTTCAGTTACACTTATCATAGGCTATGAAAGAACTAAGGTTCAGTATTTTTCTTTGGATTTTTAGTCATTCTTGCTAAACCACTGGGTGTTATTTTATATATGAATTAAACCTGGAACAACTTGCACAACTTCTATCTTAATTACATAGTGCTGCCGTAACAGAAATACTACAAATGAGTGGCTTTAAAGAACAGAAATTTGTTTTCTCACAGTTCTGGAGGCTACAAGTCCAAATCAGGGTCTTGGCCATGTCAAGTCCTTCTATGAGCCTTTCTCATTTCCTCTAGCAGACTGATTTATAAATGTGCCTCCTTTACCTACATGGCTGCAGACAGTGCTTAGAATGGCTGCCTTTGGATGCTTTGACTTCTAAAGGTCAGAGTAGACACTTATATTCATTTCTTTCTATTTTAACATAGTCAGGATAGCCTTGCAGGGGAACTGGTACATGTAGTATCAGAGCTCTTTGAGTGATGAATAATTTCTGGGTCACCTTTAGAGTAATGTAGCTGGGGCTCCAACCTGTTTTCCATTTAGTGAAAGGGGGGAGCCGCATTTCACCTTTTCCATGTTGTCTACTAGCTCATTATCTAAGAGATAGCAATATACAACTGAAGATGTAAAATATACGTGGAGGGCTACATCTTCTGGAATAGGAAATCCTCGAGGGAAAACAAGTGATTTAAAAGAAATTTGACATTGAAAATTACACTGGAGCTGGAAATTTATGGATCTAGGAGAAGAGAGAAATGACTTTGTGAGTGGCTTTATATTTTGAACTCTTTGAAATGCACAGATTCTAA
The DNA here is from genome assembly GCF_000243295.1 of Trichechus manatus latirostris. Taxonomy (NCBI): domain Eukaryota; kingdom Metazoa; phylum Chordata; class Mammalia; order Sirenia; family Trichechidae; genus Trichechus; species Trichechus manatus. Next base: position 168,891 of record NW_004443967.1, on the reverse strand, counting down.
GTTTGCAGACCTCTCCTTGGTGTTATGCAAACCCCAGGGCTTTTTGGCAGAGTGGACAAAAAGTGGTAAGGAATGTCTTCAGAGAGGAAACAAAAAGAGAAAAAGAGGAAAGCATAAGTGATTCTGGGTACATTTTTATGTGCAAGAGGAGGAATTTTTCTGTGGAATGACAATAAGCAGATGAAGATTTAATGTCAGAATCAAGTCACAGAAACCCAGACACTAATAACCTCTTGATGTAGTTTAGCGAAGTTGGGGTAATTTGTGATTTGCCTTGCCTTTCAAAACGCACCTTATCCCAGGCCACACGGACACATTCCTAAGGGATATTATTATTGGATAATGTGTGGACTGTTATGTGTGGAGAGAGGAGGCTGGCTTAATTGATGTCTGAAAGCCCTTTCCTATGATTTTTGAAATTATGTTATTATAATGCTATATTTTAAAAATATGGTATTTACTTAACATAATAAATAATAAATATAGCCCTTTCCAGATGAAATCAGACGAGGTTTTATTTTGTGACACTGTTTTATGGATCCTATAAGGCACACCATATATAGCTAGTAAATGTTTATATTTTTATAGAAATATTGATTGATATCCCGCAATAATCTTTATATGCACTACCCCTCCTTTTTTCACATCCACAAAACAAATTTCTTACATCTTTCCCTCAATATTCTGATTTTCTGTTCCTTTGGCCATTAGAAAAGACTGTTTAATTTTTCTTCAGTCTTGTCAAACAGATCAGTACTTGTGATTTGATGAATCCAAAGTTTCTTTGTATGGCACAGCCTTTATACTTTCTGTGAGATCAAGGATTTTTAAACACTGGTATTTTCTGAGATTGATGGATAGAGTCATCTTTAATGGGTTTTTAGCATGGGGAGCACAAAGTAAAAGAAATGAAGAAAGATGAATTAGAAAGTAAATGTAAGAGTCCATTGTCTGGAAGTGTGAGAAGCAGAAGTCTTAGGAATGTTGGGAGGCTAAGAGGGAGAGTCTCAGATGGCTACCACATCTGTCAAACAGCAGGATTCCCTCTGTCTTTGGTTTGGTTTACCTGTAGAGCTAAAGTCATTTCTTTGCTTACACAATGACAAGAGGCAGGGTACGGAGGACAGCACAAACATCCACATGTCTGTAACCATTAGTTATAGAGCACATGTGCCAGGCAAACTGCTAAGCCTTATACAAACCTTATTTAATATTCACCATAACCCTATGAGGTGGGTACTATTGTCACTTACATTTTATAGATGAAGAAAATGAGGCTTAGAGAAGTTAAGTAAGTGCCCCAAACTTTTCATCTGTGGAGTGGCAGGGGTGGCATTTGGCTCTGTATTATAGAAATCTCTTAGTTCTTACGCTGTACACCTAAGAGATTATTACTACTAAATGAAACTTCTAGAGAGTTGGAGCCAAATCAGCGCACCGTGCGTATCTAGGGTGGAGGCTTTCTGCGGGAAGCAGGGATCAGGCATTTCATCTCTGCACTTGGTCCACTTCTTGAGAAGCTTCTGCTGGCTGCCAGCTGTGAGTGCCCATATGATGAACCAAGCAGCATTTAAGTGGACCCTAACCTTGAAACTTAGAGATGTATGTTGCAGAGCAACTGTAAAAGAGCTAGGGATAAAAAGCCTGCAGTTCTGAAACAGAAACAGAAAGAGGGAGAAAGGTTTATAAAGAAAACCCTATTAAAATTATCAGATGTCTCTTGCTTAAGGTCGAAAAACGTACAGCATGCTGGAACAGTACAATATTACAAATGAGTGCCAGCAGTCAGCCATTTTCTTGTTTTGTCATGTTTATGCCTGGGGATTTAATATTTGATCATTTTTTCCTAAATGGTCTTAAATAAATGAATAACCTTTTGAGAGCCACAGTACCTGCAGACTTAAAATTTAAAGAAAAAATATGAAAGGAGAGAGAAAGTTTTGTGTTCTGGAGATTCACCGCCTCCACCCCTTTTCTATACATAATACACCATGGGAGTAATTTCACATAGAGGGCATTGATTTATAGTTAGTTAAGGACAAGCAAATCTGTCAGGAAAGTAAATGCAACCACGTGACTCCATCTAGGAAGAGGAACGGCCAGATGAAGAGGGGGTAGTGATGAAAAGCCCCTTCCAGTGTGCACAATTGTGAGTCAGGAAGAGCTTTTGGGCTGGGCTTAGCCAGTACATATTTAGTTGAGCTGACAGAGCTATCTTCTTCAAAGATAATTCTGTGTCAGTTTTTGAGGGATGGGAGAAGGATTTGTAGATCACAGATTATATTCTCTCTTCTTTTTCTGAGATTTTTGTCATCAATCTCCTCCAGTAATTAGATCAGTGAGTTTAAGATCCCCCAGTGATTCCGATGTGGTGTTTGAACCACATTTTGAGGACGTAGAAGTAGGATTGGATGATTGTGATCTCCCTCTCCTTTTATAACCTCAGAGCTACAATTAGAATTTAATTTGCATATCTGAGTAAGTAAACTCTAGGTTCAATAGAGTGACTTCTAGTATGTGATTTGCAGAGGTTCCACTTTCCTTCACAAAGGGAATTGTTAAGAAGAGTCTAGGACTGTCACTGTTAGGGATTGAATGGTATCCCACAAAGGGATACATTGTAACCCCCAGCACCTGTGAGTGTGACCTTGTTTGGAAATAGAGTCTTTGAAGATGACTCATTGTATTTCAGAAAACTTATTGGCATTATCAATATCCTTAAAGTGAAAATAGAATTGCCTGCTAATGTCAAAGATGGAACTGAACTACAGGCTATTTGGCTCTGCTTTTAAGGTCAGCATAGATTGTAGTATTTCTGTGGGTGCTTGCTTTTTTAGGTACTTTTTGAGTCTAAACAGTATATTAGTAGAAGCACTTCAAAATAAAATTGTTGGCTTACCATCACTCAAAAATAGGGCTGGAGGAAACGAAAACATATTATTCCCTGTTTATGAGGGGTAGTTTTATGTGTCAACTTGGGTAGGCTATTAGTTGCTGTCGAATCAGCTCCAATGGAGATCTTATGTATAACAGAATGAAGTGTTGCTGGATTCTGTGCCATTTTTATGATCATTGATATGTTTGCCTTCCAACCTAGTGGGCTTATCTTCCAGCACTATATCAGATAATATTCTCTGGTGATCCATAGGGTTTTCACTGGCTGATTTCTGGAAGTAGATCACCAGGCCTATCTTCCTAGTAGTCTATCTTAGTCTTGAAGCTCCACTGAAACCTGTCCAACCATGGGCGAGCCTGCTGATAATTGAAATGTCAGTGGCATAGCTTCCAGCATCATAGCAACATACAAGCTACCACAGTATGACAAACTGACAGAAGGGTGATGGGGTAGGCTATAGTACCCAGTTATTTAATCAAACACTAATTTCGATGTTTCTGAGAAGATGTTTTGTAAATATAGTTAACATTTATAATCAATTGACTTTGAGTAAAGGAGATAACCCTCAATAATGTGGGTGGGCGTCATCCAATCAGTTGGAAAGGTTTAAGAGTGAAAACTGAGGTTTTCCATGAAAAATAAATTCTGCCTTGAGACTGTAGCATCCACTACTGCTGAGTTTTCAGCCAGCCAGCCGGACCTACCAGCCCCCCACAATCGTGTGATCCAGTTCCTTAAAAAAAAATCCCTTTATACATACATAATCCCAAGCAGGAGCCTTGTGCTGCTGCATATTCATGGATGCAAATCAGGCCCAGGCTACATATAGCCCTTGGCTCTTGAGATTTTAGGTGTGGGAATTATCTGAGAGTCCTGCTTGTTTTTGTGGATTATATTAGCCATGAAGGAAATGGCAAGCAGACCATGAGTCCCTCAAGGTTCCTTTCTTCCTGCCTATCAGAGAGATGAATGTTTCTTGGAGAGAAGACCCCACAGTCAGCCGTTTTTCATCTGGGGCAGTGCGGGGCTTCAGCAGTGGAAGGGAGCATGGCTGTCTGTGCCAAGGACTCTCAGTGAGTCGCCAGCATGCCTAGACGGTAAGAGCGGGACTGTGGCTATCTTACCCATCTTTCTATCTCCAGCTGATTGTTCATTTTGGGCATATACTGTATACCCTGCGTGCTGTTAATATGTATTGACTGAATGTTTCCCTAATTTGACACTGAAAGGTCTTCTGTCTTCTATTGTAGGTTTGGGGCCCTGGTGGCACAGCGATTAAGAGCTTGGCTGCTAACCAAAAAAGGGTGGCAGTTCGAATCCACCAGCTGCTCCTTGGAAACCCTAGGAGGCAATTCTGCTCTTTCCTATAGGGTTGCTATGAGTCAGAATTGACTCAACGGCAATGGGTTTGTTTGTTTGTTTGTTTTGGCTTATTGCATGTTCATCTTTTTGTGTATTAGCTTGGTCCCCTCCAGCTACACTGTGAACTGCTCAAAGGCAGGGACAGATAAAAATATTAGTAATAGGACTGCTAATAGCATTAGTTTCTTAGGGCTGCTAAAACAAAGTGCCACAAACTGGGTGCCTTAAAACAAAAGAAATTTATTCCCTCATAGTTCTGGAGGCTAGAAGTCTGAAATCAAGGTGTTGGCAGAGCCATGCTCTCTTTGAAGGCAGAACACTAAGTCTCAAAATGCTCAAGTGACAACTTGTTTGATGCAGGCCTGGATGAAGGGACTTGGTCTCCAGACTTGTGGCTAAGTGCTCTCTTTCCATTGCAACAGGCAAACTTCTCCAAGCAACACATTTATGTTTGTTTTAACAGGCACCTTCTACCTATCAAGTGACTAAAGATAGAAATGGAAGACATCATAATAGGACCATAAGGGAGCTTATATGGGACCGAAGGAATATCTTTGGTGTTCCCAGACTTGTCAGCATGACTGCCTGCCTTATTTAGCTAGACTTACTTCTCTTTAATCCAAGTTATCTCAACAGGGGACTAGAGTCATGTCAGAAGGAGACTAGGATATGCAGTGTAGGGACCTGGGGAGTTTAGATATAGGAACTCATCTATCTTGTAATGAAGAAGTATTTATATGAGGTTCAACATTTCCTTTGCTTTTATTATAGTTTGCTTTTTTTGTGTACCATGTAAAATTAAATTCAACTCCTTTTATTAAAAATCTAGTGTGGTTTCTATTCATAGATTGTTTGGTCTTTCTACCCATCCTTACATTTATCTATTTATTCTTCAGGGAGGGAAATGTGGAAGGAATAATTTTCACCAAATGGTGATACTGTTTCCCCCCATCCTGCTTTGGGTGGTGATATTTTTGTACTTTTCTGTATTGCTTACTTTTTTATAGTTTTGATATATACTATTTTAAAAAGTTATTATTTCTTTAAAAATAAAGGGAGGATAGTTAAGATAGTTTCCACAGGGAGAAGATTAACTGATAGGGAAGCCATTTCCTGCTTCTTGTTGAGGGTTCCCAAAATTTGAAGCCCTAACTAAAATCACTTTAGGATGACCGTATGTCCTTGTTTGCTTCAGATAGTCCCAGTATATGCATGTTATCTTAGTGTAATTATTACCAGTGATTTATTTGACCCTCAGCAGTATATTGTTCTGGGTAATAAATTGCATGCTCACTCTACTTACATCACAGTAGGTGACTGCAAAGCTGAGCTCAGGCCTCCTATTTTATGCTTATGGTCTCACTGACCCTGGGGCTTGAGAACATCTTTGGGGATAGCGTGATCACTCCATTTCACCACACCCTAGGCACAAAAAGGGGAGAGGAGCTGCCTCAAAAAGAAGCTGCCCATTGATGCTGAGAAGGAATCCCAGCTGATTCAGGCTAGAGCCCAAGTTCTTCCCTGTGAGAATGTGTGTGGCGAGAGTGTCTAATGACTGTCATTTAGCTGCATTAGGCTCCTTTGCTGTAACCTCCTCCTCTAATTATGCTTGTACTTGCAGAGCAAGGACAAAGTGGTTTAATCAGGATGGTCTCTGCTGGGAGCACAGATACAAGAGAGACTCAGCATCTCCCTCTCTTTGCAGGGCAGTGGGTAAGTATTCTTCAGACTTACACCACATATCCCACTACCCTCATCAAAGGGCAAAAAGCATGCTGCCACTGCTGCTCCAACAACCCCGAGGTCTGCCTTCTAGAAGGAGGCTACTACTCTCCTCAGGTTCACAGCCTTCTTGCTCCTGAACCTTCCAGTGCCTGAGAAGAGTGCCTGGGCTCTGGGAAGGGTTTCTCCTACCTGTCACCTTTTGAATAAAAAAGAGGATTCTAAGGGCAAAATATTGAATGACCCAGGAAGCAGAAAAAGAAGATGGAAGGAATACACAGAGTCACTGTACCAAAAATAATTGGTTGATGTTTAACCATTTCAGGAGGTAGCACGTGATTAAGAACCAATGGTACTGAAGGAAGAAGTCCAAGTTGCACTGAGGGCATTGGCAAAAAAACAAGGCTCCAGGAATTAACGGAATACCTATTGAGATGTTTCAACAAATGGATGCAACACTGGAAGATCTCACTATGCCAAGAAATTTGGAAGATAGCTACCTGGCTAACCAACTGGAAAAGATCCATATTTGTGCCCATTCCAAAGCAAGGTGGGTCAACTGAATGTGGAAATTATTGAACAATATCATTAATATCACATACAAGTAAAATTTTGCTGAAGATAATTAAACGATTGCAGCAGTACATCGACAGGGAACTTCCAGAAATTCAAGCCGGATTCAGAAGAGGACACGGAGGGAGGGATATCATTGCTGATGTCAGATGGATCTTGGCTGAAAGCAGAGAATACCAGACAGATGTTTACTTGTGTTTTATTGACTATGCAAAGGCATTTGACTGTGTAGATCATAACAAGTTTATGGATAACATTGTGAAGGATGGAAATTCTGGAAGACTTAATTGTGTTCATGCGGATCCTGTACATAGATCAACAGGCAATTGTTCAAACAGAACAAGGGGATACTGAATGATTTAAAATCAGAAAAAGTGTGCATCAGGTTTGTGTCCTTTAACCATATGTATTCAATCTCTGTGCTGAGCAAATAATCAGAGAAACTGGACTATATGAAGAACAGGGCATCAGGACTGGAGACTCATTAATAACCTGCAACATGCAGATGACACAGCCTTCCTTGCTGAAAGTGAAGAGGGCTTGAAGCACATACCAACGAAGATCAAAGATTATAGCCTTCAGTATGGATTACACCTCAACATAAAGAAAACAAAAATTCCCACACCTGGACCAATAGGCAACATCATAATAAACGGAGAAAAGATTGAAGTTGTCAAGGATTTCATTTTACTTGAATCCACAGTTAACACCGTGGAAACGGAAGTAAAGAAATCAAATGATGTATCGCATTGGGCAAATCTCCAGCAAAAGAGTTCTTTAAAGTGTTGAAAAGCAAAGATGTCACTCTGAGGACTAAGGTGCGCCTGACCCAAGCCATGATATTTTCGATTGCCTCATATGCATGCAAACCTTGACAATAAGGCAGACTGAAGAATTGATGCCTTTGTATTATAGTATAGGCAAAGAATATTGAATATGCCATAGATTACCAGAAGAATGAACAGATCTGTCTTGGAAGAAGTACAGCCAGAACGCTCCTTAGAAGTCAGGATGGAGAGACTTCATCTCATGTACTTTGGTCATGTTATCAGGAGGGACCAGTCCCTGGAGAAGGACATCAAGCTTGGTAAAGTTGAGGGTCAGTGAAAAATAGGAAGACCCTCAATGAGATGGATTGACACAGTGGCTGCAACAATGGGCTCAAACATAGCAAGAATTGTGAGGATAGCTCAGGACAGGGCAGTGTTTTGTTCTATTGTACGTAGGGTCACTATGAGTTGGGACTGACTTGATGGCACCTAACAACAACGACACCAGCTCTTCAGGGAGTCCCCTCTCTCCCTTAAAAAACAAAACAAATAAAAACACATGAACAAAAAGTTGCCATTGACTCAACCCCAACTCATGGTGATCCCATGTGTGTCGAAGTAGAAATGTACTCCGTAATGTTGTCAATGACTGATTTTTCAGAAGTAGATCACCAGGCTTTTCTTCTGTAGTATTTCTGGGTGGTCTGAAACCTTTTGGTTAGTACCTAAGTGTGATGGGCTCTGGGACACCTATGCCCGTGTTACATTTTCTGCCCCTGGAGGTTTACTGGCAGGCATTTGAGCCACTTTAGTATGTTCTGGCATCGTGGCGGATACTGGTGCAACTGCCTGAAAAAGAAGGAAGTTGGTCTGTGCTACATTTGAGTGCTGAGAGCCATTCATATGAGGGGATGCTTCCTGGAGGAGTGATTGTGTGAAACTTTTGTGTCTTTTGGCTTCTGTACATTGAGATAAGGCTTGCAAGTGTGTTTACTATTTCCTTGGTGTTATTGGGAATGTATGCTTACTGGCATTTGGAAATATTCAACTAAATGAGTTATTTTTGGAATGAAAACAGTTTTTGATGCACTTCCTGGGCCATGGGACAAATATGTAGTGTATGTGATGTGCTTCATGGAACATGGGACCAATATGGCCCGCTTACATTAGTCACCTCCCTGATGGCATTTTTTATAAAGTGCTCTCCTCCCTGATGACATCTTTTATACACTTCCTGGGCTGTGGGACTGGTACGTACCTCATTTGTGATGTACTTCATGTAACGTGGGACCAATATGGTCTGCTTGCAATTGGCACCCCATTTTTTCAAATAATAAAAAACTACCAACAAACAGTGATTCAGCATCCATTCCATTAGTGAAAAAACATGGCATCATCAAAAAATTCCAAAATAATAATAATCATAATTCATCCTTGAATGGGTTTTAACCATTTGTACCACCCAAGCACTCCTTTCCTTCCTTACAGTCACTTATTTATTAATAATAATAGATCATCATCCAAATAATCCTTAGAGTATTTACTTCTATATCCACTTTAAAGGTGAGGAAACCTAGCCTGAAAGATGTTAACTGACCCAGAAGTTGCTCAGATGCTGATAGAGTTGGGATGCCAACCAGGTCTGTCTGACCCAGGAGCTCACTAAAACATTTAACTACTATGCTTCACTGTTTCCCATGTGGAACAGGGTCACAGATTAAAAATGCATCACCTTGGGAGTTTGGGTGGGCTAAGGGGTTGCTGTCCTAGTTACTGGAACAGTGCAAAAGCTGACTCAGCTTTCATGGGCTGATTAGAGTATGGATGCTTTAGAGGAGGAGGCATATTAAGGAACCAGCATTATCCTGTGGTCCTAGAAATGTATGGGTCAGCCAACTCAAAAACCACTGACGTAGGTGTATTAAACGTTTCCTTCTTGGGTAGATCATTCAGTATTTAGAGTTCAGGGGTAAAAAGTGCCATTTGGAAAAGCAACATTACAGCTGTAGAGAAAAAAAAAATGATTCCCTTTTGTTGTTAACTCCAGTACCCTTTTTCTGGACCTTAATTTGGACTCAGGGTTTCCCCACTAACTATGTAAAAGAAATTAATGACTTGATTCCAGTGGAAAATATCAAGTACCTAAAGAACTGTTTTGGCCAGATGACACATTGTTATTACTAGTAAGGGGTGGGAGTATTTAGAATTTATATGGTCCTTTATTTGCAGAGACTATTCTGATGACTTATTCACTATTCTGATGACTTATAATTCTAATGGTCATTTTGTGTTCTCCCGTTTGTCTATTTGTATATATCTGCAACATTAAAATTTTTGTAATATGAAGGACAAGTAATGCCTATGAAAGCCTGTGACTACCTACCCTGTGTGGTTCTTAGAACCCTTGCCTCCCCTGCTGAGGATTCTAACCCAAGTGTCTCCCACCGTAAAGGCCTCTGTAGAGCTGCTTGTGTTCAGGGACCCTAGAATCAGTTGTTTTCTGTTGGTGGAGTTTAATGATGTGTTTTCTGGCCTTTTCTGTGGGGCAGTTTCCCCAATGGGTGGGGATGGGGGAAAGGAAATGAGCGAGTTGGGGTGGTGGTGATTTTTATTTCCTGTTACAAAATTTTAAATTCTTTTATTTGCTCTATCTCCATTGCTTTTTAATGCATTAAAATAGGTTTCAGCTTTATTTGAGGTACAGTGAAACCAGTGTGAGCCGAAACTCAGCGAGAATGCCTTTTTTTTCTGGGTCTTGCAAGTTTTCCATCTTTGACAGGGTGCTTATGTTGCTGTTAAGAACCCTGCCTCATTTTAGTGTTAAGTTTTTCCTCTCTGACAGGTTTCCACCTCACACAGGTTCTGGCTTTCTCAGGTTTTACTGTAGTTGACCTCTAATTGACCACCTCCAGTTGGGTATATCTGTAATGCGGGGTAGACACTGGTTTGGTCGAGATGGTATTTTCGCACTACTTTCCACTGTAAGGTCATTTCTATGACTTCTATTTCCTATTTAACAAGTAAGATGATGATGATGGCAGCATCAACAATAGTAAAATGTTTTGATGGCATTAACTATCATATGTCAGGCACTTAGCTAAGTACCTTATATTATCACATTTACCCCTGACAACAGTGTTATGAAATGATTCTATTATTCCCATTTTACAGAGGCAAGAGCTGTGACTTACAGCCATTAAATGACTTGCCTGGCCAGCACTCAGCCTGACATTCAAACCCAGCCATCCAACTCCACCGCGTGCGCTTGTATCTATATTGCACTTGAAGTTATTGAATCTTACAATCTAGGGGAGGATTTTGTGCTTGTTTTAAAAAATAGTTATTTTTAGCTTAATTTATGGGTTGTTTAGGGACTTTCTGTTCACTCAAATTGCCTTGCTCAGAGCTAAGCCAGAGAATATCCTCAGTGCTGGATGCTTCGATGTATTAGCTTTGCTTTTTCTGTCTCTATTTCTTTTCCCCTCCCAGAATGATGGTCTGAGTCTCCAGTTTTTGTTTTCCTGCTCTGCTTAGAATTCTGAGTTTCCTTCGCTTTGCAAAGTCAGTCTCTTGAATTCCAGTGGATTTTTGGGTACTGCTTCTTCATTGTTCACTTATGTTAATGAGGTCACATTTAGCAGTGACCTCCTATTTTTCTTCTTACAGGATAGGAAATTCTTTGAAGTTTGAGAAATTCTGCAAAATTTAACAAGGGTGTCTTTGGAAATTCCAGCCTCGTATGTACTTGAGACTTTCTCTGCCCTCTCACCCTTAGTCTCTCCAGTGTCCTCAGATCACTCCTTCCATGTGAGAAAGTGACCTGGGATGTAGATTCACACAGAGGTGTTGGTACATCAGTATGGCATCTGTGTCAGCCAACCAGTTGCCATCAAGTCAATTCTGACTCATGGGTAACCTCTGTCCAGAGGCATTAAAATATCTGACTATGTGTGGCAAGGAGGACAATATTAAGTCAGAGGAATGCATCTTGAATGGTTGAATTTCAAGTAAGAGTTAATATTTTATACACACTTCCCATATTGTCACACTTAATCTTCATCTCAACCTTACGAAACAGACACATAGATCCTCATTTTACGAATGAAGAAACAGTAAATGATTTGCCTATGTGACACAGCTGATAAATGGGGAGTTGGGTTCAAATTCTGCTCGGTCCACTTTTGAAGACTGTGCCTAACCTCTGTGATCCAACTGGATGGAGGGCATGTGTGGATGGAACATTTTCCCAGTGATGGTCAGCCAGAGGCACCACCCACTCAGTCTGAACACGGGGCTGGTCCTTACAGAAATTGACTGGGAATTCCCCCCTCACTCCCGGAGTGATGCAATTTCTCATCCACTTAGGGTGGGAATTTATCTGACTGCTCGAGGTGGGTAGAGGGTGAGGGAATCTTCAATCCTGGCTATTCATGAAAGAGAGATTTCTTTAGTGACCCAGGGAATCCTCAGACCCAGCTCCTGTTTGTACCAAATTAACTACTTCCCTTCTTCAATGCTCAGTAGGAGAGGAGCAGGGCATCCTACATGAGGAAGAAGCAAAGACTTGTTTATTGAGCACCTGCTGGGTGCAAACTCTGTGCTAGGCCCTTCCAGTCTTATCTCACAGAGTTGATTGCTCTTTTCCTTGATAGGAACCTGGTGCCTAAACAGTTTTTTGGGGGCAGATGACTAGACAGTAAACCTTAAATAACTCATGTGGCTTGGATTTTGTATAGTTTTCATCATACAAGACAGGGCATTAGATAAAAACTTTCATAAACCTGAAAATTTCAAAACTCTTGACCACACAGAGACAGGAGCTGCCAACCCTGAGAACCACAATGTTGCCTCTGCTTGTCTCTTGGATGATGTTCTTTAATTCTCAGTACTCTCTCCAGACACTTTAGCTGTCACTGTCACCTTGCCTGGGAGATGGGAGGACCACATGGCTCTTTGTTCTTTCATTTCTACCCCCATTGAAAGGTTACAAAGGAACACAGTGTGGCTGAGCAGTTGCCCTGGTAGCCTGGAGTTTTATGTCACTTGACTGTTTTGTAGTCTTGACCCCTCAGAGGAGAGTGGGGACTGCCCATGATTCCTCTACTCCATTCGTAACACAGACAGAGAGAATGCCATTCTGGAGGTCTGTGCCACCCTTAATGCCCTAGAATTCAGAGATACCAATTGTAGCACTGAGTTAGACTTAGTAGCTTTCTCCTGACAGATTTAAAGTCCATCCAGTCCTGTGGATCATCTGAGGGCACTGAAGATGAACTGATTATCCAGTCTTCCAGTCTCCCAGCAGTGGGGACTTCACCACGTTATAAATCATAAATCACATATCTGTCAGCAAACTTTAAGCTCCACATACGTGGAATTAGGCGAGCTTTTCCCCTTTAGTGTCATGTTGAATTATGTCCTTTACATTATACAGTGAAATCAACTACTTCTTGGCTGCTAGCTAAGCCCGTGGATGGCAGGGATGGCTTTTATTTCCTCTTCAGTCTGCTTTTGATTCAGAGCTTAGGGTGAGATACAATCAGGCCTCAGGTTAAAAAATGATCTGTAATAGGTGAGTGCACATCATTTTCCATCATGACCAATGAGATGCACTTGGGGCTATTGACAGCACCCTGGACTGCATTGAGTTTCCTACCAGACTGATACCTTGATGACACTTTTGTTTCACTCCATCTATTTTATTTAGAAAATATTCTGCAAGAAAAATATGTACATATAATAATAACCATTTACTGTGCTTACCACATAGTATGCCACCCAAATTATACTTATTATAGTATCATAATTATTATCATTAGCTGTCATCAATAATAATGTTGAACTAAAATAGTTAAATAAAAAATCCTTGTCCAGGACACCCAGGCAGCACCTCATGACCCTTGCCCTGCTTTAGTTTCTGCCTGGTGTCTGAGATAACATGCAGTCACAAAAATCCAGCCAAGAAGTCCCAGGGCCTTCGCAGAGGTCAGGACCTGCCCAGTAGAGAGCTGCTCTTCTCAGGCTGAGCACAGGAGATTGTGATTACATTAGCTCCGAGCAGCAAGGGTGAATCTGATCCTAAAACAATCCCAAAAGCCCACCTGCAGTTGCCACCTGGCTGAGCTCTGCTGCGAGAGTCCATCTAGTTTTCTTCAAATAGCAGTTTATCATAAATTGTAGAAACCCAAGAACTTCTCCAAAATCTACCACTTTAATAAAGTGATATGTGGTACCTGAACTGGTTACGGATGCCAAGGCCTTTCACTTGGTACAAGCTAATTTTCTCTAAACATGGAAGGCCACTCTGTTAAAATGAGATGAATGCCTTTCCCCTCCTGGTTCTTCCAAAGCATGGTACCACAATTAATCAGTGCAGTCAGATGTTGCATTTAAAGAGTTAACCTTCTAAGAAAAAGTTCCCATTGGTGACTCTGAAAAGAGAAATACTGGCAGCTATCAAGGCTTGTGGCTCCTTATTGGGACTTACATTTTCCCCCTCTCTCAGACTGTGTGCCTGGTTAAGTTTGAACAGAGAAGGCTGGAGTTTTTCTATACTGCTGCACCTTTATTTCAAAGGCTACCTGAAAGACCCTGAGGAGAGGCAGAATGCTATATTTTTTCCAGTGGTTATTTATTTTAAAAATTTGAGATAAGACTTGGAGTTGGAAGGTCTTACATGTCATTTTTGATGAGGTGCAGAGCTCTTATTGGTGAGTGCTCCTGGCAAATGTAATTTTGGGAATCATTTAAAGAAATATTTTTGAGATCACTCAAAACTCATTAAGGACCTGGTACATCCAATATTTTCCTTAGTGTTTTCTTTAGACAACATTGAAGAAAGAAAATTTTCTCTCTATATTATTGCTTTCAGAACTTGTTTGTAATAGAATCTCAATTCAATGACTGGTAATAGTAATAATAGTAATAAAAAATGAAATAAAGTTTTGTGTATGGACATTTATTTTTTAGTTCTCCACAATCAAACCTCTGAGTTGTATATGGTTTCTAATAGTACGGTCTGCAGATCTACTGTAATAGTGTCTTAGTTACCTAGTACTTTTGTAATACCACAAATAGGTGGCTTTAAGGAGCAGAAATTTATTTTCTCACATTTCTGGAGGCTAAGAGTCCAAATCAGGGCCTCGGCCATGTTGATTATTTCTGTGGGCCTCTGCTGACAGCCCTTGGCCTTTCTTTGCTTGTAGAAGGGTCCTCGCATATCATCTGTCTTCCCCCTGTGTGAGTGTCTGTGTCTGTTCTGCTCTGTTTATAACTGAGAAGTGATTAAGTTTAGGACCCACCCTACTCTGGAATGGCCTCATTAACATAACAAAAGAAAACCTATTTCTAAACAGGATCACATCCACAGGTACCCGGGTCAGGATTTCAATACATATATTTTTGGGAGGAACAACTCAATTCATAGCAAATAGATTCTGCAGGTTAAGGGGTGGGATTGCGTGTGTTTTAAGTGCAGGTTTATCAGCCTCACTCAGAATTCATGCAGTTAAAATATCCATGGATTTGGATTGGAATATGCATTTTTAACAAACTTTACAGGCGAGTCTTATGTATCACTCATAGTGACAGTGATGGAGAATTGTTGCTTCCTTTCCAGTGAAGAGAGTTCCTTTAGTGTAGCTCTCATGTTTTCTCCACCCTTTTACTGATTCCAGCCCAAAAGAGGTGAAATAATATGTCTGATTGGTAAACTTACAGAGAATAACCTGGGCATGCTTGGCTTGGCTCTATTCTGTTTCCCCTAGGGAGGTAACTTCCTTCATAAAGCAGGCTACTTACTCATGTTATGTGGGGAGGTAACTGCCAGCCCCATTCACTCTGAAACTCCCTTTTACCTTTTTCTTTTTCAGTGATCAAGTGCCAGCTGTCATGTGTCTCGTTTTCCCATGTTGTTGTTGTGTGCCCTTGAGTCAGTTCCGACTCCTAGCAACCCTATAGGACAGAGTAGAACTGCCCCATAGGGTTTCCTAGGCTGTGATCTTTACTGAAGCAGACTGTCACATCTTTCTCCTTCAGAGCGGCTGGTGGGAATGGTAAATCCTCTCTCCTCAGTCAACTGCCCCTCTCTATGCCAACTCTACAAAATCTTCCTTTCTCCTCAATTGCTAAGGTTAACTTTTTTTTTTTTTTTCCTAGCAGAGATAAGTATACATGTGAAGCCTGGAGAACACTTTTTAATCTTGCCGCTAAATCTTACTTTCAAACAAAATCTATTAATGCAATCATTTCAAAGGGTATGGCTGTACCTCTAGGCTACTCACAGAAACTCTCTTGCCAACCAAAGGACCTCTGTGAAGCTTTATCTCTTCCTTTTTGCCAATTATTAATTGTGTCTTTTATTGAGCCAGGAAAACCTGTTACTTGCAATTACTGAAAGGTAATCCCGTTCTGCCATAAATGAGTAGTTTCCTGTTTTACACTTGCTCAACTGTGAACTCCTTAAAGGAAGGGGCCACATGTTATGTTTTTATTTTGTACAGTTTGAGATTCTATCACAATGTTAAGCACAGAGTAAATGCTAGGTAAATGTGGATATTAAACTGAACTGCACTGAAATGATTTTTCAATGATCTAAGTGATACATGTCATTGTAAACATATCGGAAAATATTGAAAAGTATAGTTATACATCCACCAAAACTTACTAGTTTTAATCTTTTTTTTTTGAACAGCTTTAGTGAGATAACATTTGCATGCCATAAAAATAGTAGTGTATCAAAAAACCGAAACCAAACCTGTTGCCGTCAAGTTGATTCTGACTCATAGCAACTCTAGAGAACAGAGTAGAAATGCCCCATAGGGTTTCCTAGGCTGTAATCTTTACAGAAGCAGACTACCACTGAGCGCTGGCTGGTGGGTTCAAACTGCTGACCTTTTGGTTAGCACCTAAGCACTTAACCACTGTGCCACCAGGGCTCCTTAGTGTGTGTATAGTTCAGTGAATTTTATTAAATTTATACAGTTGTGCAACGATCACAACAATCCAGTTTTAGGACGCTTCCATTGTCTCAAAAAGTGTTTTTGTATCCATTTTAATCCCATTTAAACAAATACATTAAAAGATACACAGCTGGCTATTGAACTCTATATAGAATTTTATATTAGAAAAGACAAACTTTTGCCTATATAAACATTTCCCCATGGAATTAAACATATAAAATGTAAACGTTTAAATGGCTGCGTTATACTCGATAATTGTATGCTCAAAGTTACCTTATTGCTTCTGATTTTATTTCAAGGTAAACCACAATGGAGTAAATATGTTTGTGCATAATTTTCTGAAATTAAAAAAATACATTTACAATTGCTTATCCTGCAAAAATAACTGGAATTTTTGGCATATTACATATCATGTAATCATTCTTCAAACATTTATAACAATTTCCTTTCCCAAAATCAGCATCTAAGACTTCTTATCACCACCTTGAGTATAAACAATTTTGTAACGATATAAAATCATATAAACCTTTGCAAATTTGAAGGACGATTCCAAAGGATGTAGCTGTGCCTTGGGATTGGGGCTGATGAGCACAGTTTTGAGCAATTTGTGTGCTCCTGCTTGGGTGTGTGAGTGGGGCTGAGATCAGCCTGTGTTGAACCAGCCGAGCTTGACACGTGGGGCTGCATCTGCCCGGATGCTCCTTTCTAAATCACACAAAGGCACACTCTGCTCACCAGACTACAGCTTATCTGACGAGGGCACCTTTGTCTAGTTAGTCAAAGGCTTCCTATAGGCCAACTGGGGCCTTGCTTGGGGGTCTTCAGGATGAGGCAGTTATGCAATATGAGTCCTTGCTTGCTCTTCAAATGCGTCTTTCTGGAAGAAGCAAAGCTCACCTGTAGAGATTAACCTGTAGAGGGCCAGGTGAACAGAGCTGTCTGTTTGGGAGCTAGGAGGATTTTCAATTTGGCAGTCAAAATCCTCCACAAATGATCTGTTCGACCTTATCTCTCACTGCGGTTCATCTGGATTCTTCCCTCCTGCCACCCCGTTCCTGCTGCCACCTTAATGCCGAATTTCTCACTCTACTCCCATCACCTACCCCCCTTTGCTCATTTAAATACTCTGCATCCTTCAAGATTCAGCTCACCACCTTCCTATGATGTGAAACCTTCTCTTATCAGTGTAATTCTGAGTTATCCTACCTTAAAACCCTCGTGGCATAGTGGTTAAAAGCTACGACTGCTAAGCAAAAGTTTGGCAGTTTGAATTCCCCGGGTGCTCCTTGGAAACCCTATGTGGCAGTACTACTCTGTCCCGTAGGGTCACGATGAGTCAGAATTGACTCTATGGCAATGGGTTTTAGTTTTTGGTTGCTTCCTATGAACTCATAGCATTTTTGGGACATTATATCATGTATAGGCAATCCCTGGGTTATGAATGGAATCTGGTCCTGTGTCTTTAAGTCATATTTACAGTTAAGTCAGAACAGGTGTGTAAGGTTCTTATCTAGCCTTCCTTTAGTGTAGGGCTTCTGGTTCAAACCCCAGATGATAATTTGCATTTCTAACAAGTTCCCTGCTGAGAATTTGCATTTCTAACAAGTTCCCATGAAGTTATACGTAAGAATCACCTGGGGATATTGTTAAAATGTAGATTTTGATTTAGTATATCTGGGATGGAAATGCAAATTCTCTGAGGGAACTTGTTATAAATGCAAATTCTCAGCAAGGGCTGGAACTTGAATGAACTGGTTCGAAGCCCTGCTTTAGGGCAAGCCTTTTCAATATAAAAGTCGCATGTGCAGCAGGTGAAGGTGATTGTGATGAAGAATTTGTTTGATCGTTTCAAAGCGAGGGCAAATTTACATGACATTGAAGAGCAAGTAAAGAGTTGTCTGTAAGTCAGACGTTGGTAGCCTGCCTGGGGACTGCCTGTAGTGTCAGGCACATATTCCCTGAAGCTGGCTGGGCTTGAAATCTGGCTTAAACTGAATCGAGAGGCCTTGTGAAGTTTCCTGATTACTCTGTGCCTCAGTTTTCTCGCGTGTAAAATAGAAATAATAGTAGTGTCTGCCTCTTCACGTGGTTATGAGGATCAACAAGTTAATACTGTTTTTTGGAGCAGATTCTAGCAAATGATTATTTTTGCCTTTTTCCTGCATTACTTTATTTTAACAAATGTATTGTAAATTTTATGAGAGCAGCAATTGTATCTTACATTTATTTATTTGTATTGTCAAGGGGTTTTATACATGGCAGACACTAAATAGTATTGTTTCTATTTTCCAGACCAACTAAGTAAGTTTAGCAGCAGAGGTGACAATAGTTGGGGTCTACTGGTTCCCAACTCTGTGTTCCTTCAACTTTTACTATTTTTGTCTGACGTCATCACTATTATTTTTCATTATGCAGTAGTAATAATACTGATAGTCATAATGAAGATGTCTTCAAAGTTTGTCATGCCCAACAATTTTCTTATTTGTACAAATGAGCCTTCCCTTTATGCCTATAATACACGCGAGGTCATGCCTTGTATATTATGACCTAGATATTCCCCTGCCCACCCGCCCCCAACTTCTCCCATTCCATGAAATACATTTCAGTTCTATGTTTTGTTAACTTTAAATAAGGTTACAAGAGGGAGTGTTCAATCAAAACAACTCTAATTGACTATAAACATAACCATAGCCTCATTTCACCCATATTGTTAGAGGAGTTAATTGGACCTGCAGAGCCACCAGCTAAATTCATTGGTTTATACAAACAGTGAATCTAATTTCTCCTAAAACATCCCTCTGCAGGAGCAGTAGAAGGAGATATGAAGGAGAGAAGATTCTGGATGGAACTTCAAAAGATCCATTTGGTTTCAATTGTCTGCTCTTGCTAGATAGACTTGGAGAAAATATCATTATTTAGATAAAAAAATATATATGTACACACAAATAATTCCTTTCATATTGAAATACAAAATACAACAAAATACAAATACAACAAAAGAAATGATACATTTTACACTGCAGTGGAGCTCAAGTGAAATCAGTAGGGTTGAGCTCCCTATCTTTCTCGTCCTCTTCCCCGTCTTTCCTGTCCTCTTCCCCGTCTTTCCTGTCCTCTTCCCCCAAATCCTTTGTAAATATTGCCCTTAAGAGTTTAGAGAATTAATCCAGAAGTAAGGAGTTGGTTTTTTGTTTGTTTGTTTTTTTGCCTTTTGTTTTTCTGTTTTGTAATCTTTGCCCTATGAGCGTACATGTCTCTCAGGAAAAAAAAAAAAAAAATCACATTTATTCAGACATCACTGACTTGTACAATTGAGATCAGTGGTTATCTGATCTACCTTTGGCAAGTCAGAAAATCTTTTTAAGTCCCACATCT
This sequence comes from Trichechus manatus latirostris, assembly GCF_000243295.1. NCBI lineage: Eukaryota > Metazoa > Chordata > Mammalia > Sirenia > Trichechidae > Trichechus > Trichechus manatus. The sequence goes on along the minus strand of NW_004443967.1, from coordinate 149,233 downwards.
TTTACCTGTAAGAGGAATGAAAGGTCACATAAAGGTTACATGAGATTGTACTGTTCAACTGTAAAGTACTGCACAAAAGTGAGAAAAAAGTGCGGGGTTTAAAACCAAGAAACAATAATTTAGCCAAATATAAAAGGGAAATTTATCTTATTTTTTAAAAAGCCTGTTTTCAGTCACTCTCTGAGCGTTGTTGACAACCTAACAATAAATGTGCTAATGGAGAATGTTCATGATGAGTTCACTTAACAAGGTACTCTCTGTAGAATATTTCCTGTAACATTTTGTTAATCAGATTGTGGTTATTGTACCTTTTAAATATGCCTCATAATTCTTATTTTTTCACGTGTAGTCAAATTCATCATCATCCTGTTAATGCAAATTTGTGAGCCCTACTTATTATTTTCTAAGCCTAAGTCAGACAAGCCTCAGGTTTGCAAATGTGGCTTGAGTCACATATTTCTATTGCCTAATAAAAACAAAAGTTCCTTTCTGTAAATCTTCTGAAATTCCTTTTTCTTTGGAATTTCTTTGAGTAGAACAACCTCTTAACCAGTTACCAGTCAACCAATTAACCAGTTCCAACTCATGGCAACCTCACGTGTGTCAAAGTAGAACCTGCTCCGTAGGGTTTTCAATGGCTGATTTTTTGGAAGTAGATGACCAGGGCTTTCTTTTGAGGCTCTTCAGGGTAGACTCAAACCCCCAATCCTTAGGTTAGCAGACAAGTGCATTAACCATTCGTGCCACCCAGGGACTCCTACCTCATTGTATTTAATCATTATGCCTACTTAGTTTCCTTCAATCTTTGACAGTTTCTATCTTTTCTTGTCTTTTATAACTTTGGCACAGTTGAAGAGCACTGACTATATGAACTGATGGTGAGGGTATGGAGTAAACAGAACTCCATACATAGCTGATGGGAATTTAAAACGGTGCATCCAGGTTGCAAAACAGTTTGGAAGTTTTTACTAAAGTTTCACATAGATGTTATATGTGCCTGCCATTCCACTCCTGTGTATGTCCCCGAGACAAGTGAAAGCATATGTCTACACATATATTTGTATGCATACTCATAACAGCTTTATTCACTATGGCTAGATATTGGAAACAACTCTCTGTCAACTAGTAAAATGGATGAACAAATTTTAATATATCCATACAATGCAATGCTGTATGCAGTAACATGGATGAATCTCAAAAACATTATCCTAAGTGTAACAAGCTGGACAGAAAGACAGCTTTGTAATTCTGTTTATATGAAACAAATAGAAAGCTGACCTGTGCTTGAGATTGACATGAAGGGAAGGTTTCTTACTACACAATGGCGGGAGGGAACTTCTCGGGGTAAAGCAAATGTTCTGTACCACATTCTTGGTGGATGTTACATGACCGTGTACATTTGTCCAAACTCATGTTGTTGTTGTTGGTAGATGCCGTTGAGTTGGTTCTGACTCATAGCGACCTTGTGTACAACAGAACAAAACACTGCCTGGTCCTGCGCCATCCTCACAATTGTTGTTATGCTCAAACTCATGTAGTAGAGCTCAAAATCACGACTTCTGACACCAAATATGTAGAAGAGCTAAAAATCACACAGTCTGTTTAAAATTAAAAGAGAGAGAGTTTTTATTGAGGATAAAGAGCATAAAGACAGCTATAGCCATAGAGCAGGCAGAGCTGGGAGAAGACAGTAGGCAAGGTGCTCAGTGTTCCCTGCTAAGTGCTCCCAAGGAGTAGGGTTTTTACAGTAACTTTTATATAGGATTCGTTGACATTTTGAAAACAATAACAGGGTATGATAAATGTTGTAAAATAGTTACAGAATGATGACAAATCCCGGTCATAAGACTTTCATATATGATTACTCACAGGAACACATTCCGTATATGAACATATCTTCCTGAGGGTGGTCTTAGCATAAACAGTCTTAAGGAAAACACAGTCTCATGTTTGTACTTTCTGAGAACGAAACAATCTTAAGCAATAACATGGTTTTATCATGTACTTTCTGAGAGCAAAAACAATCTTAAGTAAAACATATCATGTATTTCTTGGATCATTTTCTCCTGGCTTAAGCATAATCATATTCTTGCTACCCCCTTTCTGTTACTTGTGAAACCAGCATAGAGGTTAATTTAAACACAGAGTACAAAGAGGAACAGAAATAAAACTGGGTTTTGGGCTACTCCTTTGTCAGCCCCGTCAGTAATGCTAAGCGCCTTAAAATTTTGAGTGCTCTTTGTCACTCATCAAACTGTTCACTTAAAATGGGTTATTTTTATTGGATATAAATTACATGTCAGAAAGCTGATTAATAAAAACATCCTTTTTACTTTGAAAGACAAAGTAATATGTAGTAAAAAAAAAAAAAAAAAAGTGACGAAGGAAATCTATTTTATGGCCAAATAAAATGACAGTTGCTGTGAGATCTTAATCATTTTAGGAAGGTGGGGAGGAGGTGTGACATTATCAGTAAGAGGCTGGTTGTTCAGATGTGTGATGCCCACTTCAGAGAGTCCATTGTATGCTAAAGGTAAACTATTTAACACAGTGTTAGCACCTACTAAGCACCAAATAAAGGCCAATGGCTAATATTTTCCCCACTGTGGTCCAAGGGTAAAGACTTTATTCCCACCATCCTCTCTCCACCCCATCGTAGGCCTTCTCTCTGTAAGTCTCTCCCCTTCCTTACATCACCCTGGCTGACTGTTTCAAGGTCTGAGCTTTATCAGGTTGTTTAGTGAAAAGTTTTCTTTCATTTAGCTTAGATTGCTGATGGTGCGTTTTATTGACTTCTGCTCCAGTGCTTACAGAGTGGGGTTTTTAGGTAAATCGTTTGTGGTCTGTGCTGGGATTTTTTTTGTTTGTTTTGGTTGGAATCTTTTTTTCTGAACTGGAAACTTGTGGTAAAAATGAAGCAGGTGCTAGGAGAATTAAAAGCCTTAAAGGTAGCCTGGAAGACTTCTATCTCGCCAGGAGAGTCTTTCCCCCCTCTCTTTCTGTTTCTTTTTTAAAGACAGTTTCAAACTCAAGCTCACGTTGTCTGAGGCCTTTCATAGCTCGTGGTGAACGGGCAGAGAGGGCCTGTGACAGGAAGAAGAGCTGGAGGGAACTCAGATGGGTAGGCTGCAGTGTTTGAGACAACTTTCTGTGTCCTAATCAAATAATTCTTTAAGTAAATGCATTACCTTGAAAATATCATTGTGGAAAGTTAACATTTGAAAAGTGAGCACATTATCAGGATATGAGCAGTGAAATGATCTTTAGATATTGCAGAGATTAGAGGGGAGAACAAACATCTCCATGGCTAGCGAGCTGCTGGTACCTATCAAGGGATAGTGTTATCCATGTTAGTGTATTAAGAAGAAGTGTAAATATTGAAAAATTAATAAGAGCGAAAGCAGGGAAGCTGTGTTATACCTTAGGGCTCAAGTTTTAAAAAGGAGAAGAAAAGCATAAAGACAAAGGCAAATTTCCACATTCAGGTGTTTTTTCCTTCTTCGACTGTATATATAATTTTCATCTATAAAACGAAAGGTCTAGAAACATACAAATATAAACACATATGCATGTAGCCCAGTGTGATACTTTTATAGACAGGAAGGAGTTAGATCAGATCTTTTGGAGATGTCTGTTTTCCAGGAACATTTAGAAATTCTGTGTATATGTACAATAACAGGACCACTGTTGGCCGTGGACTCAGTGAGGGAGTGCGTAGAGGGGCCCCTAGGCTGACGGTTGAAGTTAATGCCAGGAGACCCACAGCCTGATGATGTTACAGTTGCTCTTTGTGCTTTCAGAAGAGCCAGAATTCAATCATGAGCGCTACACTTAGACAACATTGCCATAATGGGAATAAAACCAGATGAGACACTGTACTCACAGAAGATGTGCCAGCAGTGCGAAAGGGAAAGGCTGATGGGGGACAGTCTACAGGGTTCTTAGGAATGAAGCCCTTTGATGACCAAGATCTCTGTGACTGTCTGCATTTTGATGAATGCTAACATTCAACTAGGCGTCCTTGGGTGGTGCATATGGTTAAGGTGCTAACCAAAAGGCTGGAAGTTTTAGTTAACCTAGGGGCACCTCAGAAGAAAGTCCTGGTGATCTACTTCCAAAAAATCAGCCATTGAAAACCCTGTGGAGCACATTTCTGCTCTGACACTCATGGGGTCACCATGAGTCAGAGTAGACTTGACAGCAACCGGTACTGGTAACATTCAATTAAACAGCTCTCCAGAAGGAGTGTAGGTGACAGTAACCATATAAATCAAAATCCCATTGCCGTCAAGTTGATTCCGACTCGTAGTGGCCCTACAGGACGGAGTAGAACTGCCCCATAGGGTTTCCAAGAAGTGGCTGGTGGATTCGAACCGCTCACCTTTTGGTTAGCAGCCGATCGCTTAACCACTGCGCCACCAGGGCCCCAGTAACCATATAGGAGACAGCAAATGCACTGATTATACTTCAAAGGAGATGAGCCAGCAATAAGACAGGAGCTTTTGCATTTAAGATATACAAAGAGAGGCACCAGCTACGCTTGGGTGTGTAGATTGCCTGAAGCAATAAAAATGCTACTTAATAAAGATGTAGAATAGATCCAAACTGTTCTTCACCAGATTTACTTTGTTTCGTTATTCTAGGGCTGGACAACTTGAGTTGCTTTTAGCAAAGTTTGATTCAAGGGCAGATTATCCTGTTCAGCTTAGTCTGGGGCTAGCAAAATGTTGAAGCTAAAGATGAAACTCTGGCTATGTCTATTGGAGAGAAAAACATTTAGCAAATTAATGAATTGAGAGAGAGAAAACATTTAGTAACTTAATAAATTAGACTCTGCTTTGACTTATGTTGTGAAAGGTAATTAATTCGCCTTTGTTTTTGATTAATTATACAAATTTAACCTAAGTGGGCTCCTGTCGTGAAATGATAAAATGTATGAAGTTAAAGTACAAATGGGAGAAAACTCAACACTTTTTAACTTAATATTGTACACTTAAGGCTTTAAGGCAGACCATGTCCCTAATACCAGATGACTGGCTTTGACTGTGCTGTGACTAACGCATTTGCTCATTAGTTTTCCCTGCTCCTGACTTGAGAGAGTCATGGGAATCCTGCTGTGACACACATTTCTGATGTATTTGCCACCAGCCTTTGTGTTTGAGGACGATGTTTTTGAGGGTGTGTGTAGGTGTGTGAGTGTGAAGGTGAGTGTTCACATGTTTTGTTGTCATGTGACTATCCTTGTCTGTAAGGAGCCCTGGTAGCACAGTGGTTAAGCGCTCAGCTGCAAACCGAAAGGTTGGCGGTTCAAACCCACCAACTGCTCAGCAGGAGAAAGATGTGGCAGGTAGTCTGCTTCCACAAAGATTACAGCCTTGGAAACCCTATGGGACAGTTCTTCTCTTTCCTATAGGGTTGCTATGAGTCAGAATTGACTGGATGGCAATGGGTTCAGTTTTTTTTTTTTTCTGGTTATCTTTGTCTGTGATCAGAAATTCTGTTTCAGGCTCTGCGGTTATAGCTGACTTTGATACTTGATTCTTGATTGGTGCATATGATTGTTCAGGCTCAGCAGCTCCAAACTTCTTTGCAATCCCACCTATCTTCACTCATGTTTCAATATTGGTATGTTGGTATCAGTATAGCTTTAAAGTGTTCCTTCTTATTTGATTGCTGCCCACAACACAGCTGTCTGGATTTAAGTGCAATAAGAGGAGAAACCATGGTCTACACCACAGTGGTTTATGTCATCCATCAGGTGTCCCTACTTCACTGGCTGGAATAAGGCTGGAAATCAATCTGGAACCCATATGTGTTGCTTTTATGACAATTCTTTATAGGATGAAGTTGAGAATTAAAAAAACAAATAGATAAATTTCATGGCCCTGTGAGCCATCTATTTGTATCTTTTATCATTTTTGGTCATTACACAGCTCATTGGCAGCACAACATTCCCCGTATCACCCCTGATACAGCACATGATCAATAAGACAAATATGAATCTACAACTGGGATTTGTCTACTTTGCAGAAATCTTCTACCTTACAATTGACATTGGATCACACACTGTTTCGTGGTGATGTACCTACCTCAGTGCTATGGATGCCCTACCAGTTTTCTGGGTAATTCACAGGATAACTGGCTTACAGCATCCAGCTGTGGCTAAGACCTGGGGTATCTGGCTCTTATTTTCTCTCCTCTCCTAAATTTTGAATCATACACCGTGTTCCATCATTCTCTTTGGCCTTAAGAGCATCTGGTCTCCCATGAGGACTGTTTGTTAGCTGACTAGAGATCTGTGTTCTGACACATTGATCGGCCTCCGACAGACACTTCAGCCCAGGAAAGATTCATTGGAGGAGAGAGACCAGGATAGAGACATCGGCTATGGCAGCTGAATTTTCATTCTGGGTTTGATGCTGATGATGGAAATGCGGCAGATTGAGACATAAATCCTATGTGTGACATTCTTGGATCTGGGGTGGTGCCCATCATTTGCCATACAGTGCCTTTGTAGGCAACTGCATTGGCCCAAAGCTGGGCTCTGCCCTGGAACCCTGTGGCTTAAACAGCATGAAAATAGAGGAGGACAGCAGTGGGACTTGGGTTATTAAAGAAGTGATCTTTGTAGCATTAAAATAGTCATCTCAAACTCATTACATTCTTCTGCAAAGAACCCTGTTAGTCTGAAATACAGGGTTTTAAAGAAAATCAGATTCCAATTAGAGAAGGTTAATAACTCATTCTGCCTCAAAAGAACAGAGCAGTTCCAAATAACTCTGAAAATGTTGTGCCTTGATGGTTCAGAGAGAAGCTAGTAAAAGTTTAATTGCTTCATTTGTCACTCTTGCCTCTCCTCCGTCTCTCCACTCTGACTCCATCTTTCTCCTCCTCCTAATTTGTGGTTCTGTGACCTATCCTCATCTCACTTTACCTGGATGGATCCTCTTGTTCTTCATTCCTGCTTTGAATTAGATGTCATTGCTTTATAGCAAGAAATGACTGGTTTGGGTGCTAAAAGAAAATTCTAGTTGGCATTCAAAACTTCTGCTGCTCATTGTCAGCTGAAGCTCTTGCAGGCTTCCCTAACTCAACATGTCCCACTCAACTCCCCTTCTTCTCTCTCAAAATTGCTTCTCATGTATTTGTCACCTCAGTGAGTGGCTTCAGTCTCTCCTTAGCCATCCATGCCAGAGACTTTCTTTCCAGTTTCACCCTCTTCCTCAACTCTTGCATCATGTCATATTACAATTTAATCACCATCCCTACCCCCATTTTACTTTATGCATTATTTAAAGTATTACACCCTCATTTTGCTTGGATCCACAATCACCACCCATGAAGGCAGCAATCAAGAAATCAAACAGCGTATTGCATTGGGCAAATCTGCTGCAGAAGACCTCTTTACAGTGCTAAAATACAAAGATGTCACATTCAGGGCTAAGATGTGCCTCACACAAGCCATTTTCAATCACCTCACATGCATGCAAAAGCTGGACAGTGAATAAGGAAGACTGACAGATAATTGATGCTTTTGAATTATGATGTTGGCGAAGAATATTGAGTATACCATGGACTGCCAGAAGAATGAACAGCTCTGTCTTGGAAGAAGTACAGCCAGAATGCTCCTTAGAAGCAAGGATTGCATGACTTCGTCTCATGTACTTTGTATATGTTATCAGGAGGGATCAGTCCCTGGAAAAGGACATCGTGCTTGGTAAAGTAGAAGGTCAGCAAAAAAAAAAGAAGACCCTCAATGAGATGGATTGACACAATGGCTGCAACAATGGGCTTAAGTAAACGATTTTGAGGATGGCGCAGGACCGGGCAGTGTTTTTTTCTGTTGTACATAGGGTCACTATGAATCAGAACCTAATCGACAGCACCTAACAACAACAACTCAACCCTCACTCATCCGTCACTCCCCCATCAGACAATTCCATCTGCTGCTTAACTTCCCACCCTCTATATTTCTTGCCAGGTTTAATATAATAGCTTTCTACTTGGTCTCCTTGACTCCAAACTTGTCAATTTCCAGCCTACCTTCCACACTGTTAGTGTGATTTTGCTAAAATGCAAATGTAATCGTGTGTCTCACTTTTAAAAATCCTTTGGTAGATTTTTGACTCTTACAGGATAAAACTCCATCTCCCTAGTTTGGCATAAACGCTCTTCATGATCCAGCCCCAGTCTGCTTTCTGGCTTCATGTTGTACCACCTTAAATGTGTGATCTTTGTTTTTCCAAAGCATCATATTTCACTACTGTGTGCCTTTGCAGGTGTTGTTCCCTCTATCTGGATGCTTTTGTCTTATTTCTTTACCCAGAAAACTCATATTGAAACCTTGAGACTAGGGTCAAACATCACCTTCTCTTGGAAATATTCTTTCCTGACTACTTTCTTCCTTAACTAGGGATACCCTCAATGAGATGGATTAGCACAATAGCAACAACAATGGACACAAACATAACCAATGATTGTGAAGATGACACAGCACTGGGCAATATTTCATTCTGTTATACTTAAGCTCACCATGAGTCGGAACCAAGTTGATGACAACTATAAAAATGGCATGGCAGAGGCGTCTGACCTCTTCTAACTTCACAAGGGGGAAGGAAAATCAAGATCAACAGGCCAAGGCTGATTCCTATGAGGTGGAGGTCAGACATGCTTCCTCTCTTTGCTGACTTTACGAATTCTGACACCAAATATCCCTCCCATGGCACTCTCTCTACTTCTCTGCTGAGTTTGATAATTCGTTGTATTGGCTACACAGAACTCACAGACCATACTCACAGTTATGGGGTTTATTAGGGAAGTAACAGGTTACAATTCAGGTTCAGGAAGGCTCAGGATACAGTTCTTCCATCAGGACAGCCTCTTCTCAGCTGTGTCTATAAGGGTGTTGTTTCTTTTCAATTCAGATTTAACTGGGTGTCCTGTATTTTTACTTGCTATATCTGGCAGCCTTTATTGTTGTTCATCCTTCCATACAGAGAGAAATGAGGAGACAGAGATGTAGTTTCTAGTGAAGTCAGACTCCACAGGGCAAGCTTTAAAGAAACATAAACCATTATGAGAACTTCAGTTGGACTGAAAATAAAGCAGTTTTAATGGTGCTTTTAAAAAACCTTATAGTACAATTTAAAAGTCAATTTTATTGAATTAATGTTCAATTAATATCAATCACTTGGTATTTGAAAGGTGCCTTTTGATAAACAAAAAGAATTGATATGGATGAAAGTCTTCTATAATCTTTTAGTTAATTATTTAATAATTTCTTAGTTGAGGAACAGCTATGAAAGACAAAGTAACTGATACTTAGCAATATTCTTTAGAGTTAACAGAAAACAGTGACATCTGTAGAGAAAATGATTCACTTTGTTGTGTTAGACTGAGGAAGAGAGAATAGAAGTTTTCAGAGACTATACCTCATGCATAAATACTCTCTGAGAAAATGGGCCTTGAAGACTTGGCCTATAATGTGCAGAGAAGCTGTTTGGATACCACTTGGGGGATGTTTGTGAAAATGAATAGCTTGAGGAGTTCAGGAATAAGTTTCTGCTCACTGATTATCTGCCCTGCTAAAGCATGAGATTCCCCCTAGGCAGGAATGTAGTGTGTTGCCAATAGTTATGGAGCCAAAGGGCCTGGCATTAACAGGAGCCCGAATATTTTAAAGAATTAATAAATGATTACATCAGTGAATCAATGCATTTAAATTAGGACTACATTCAGCTTCGTTCAAGGAACAGTGTTGATTTGCTCACTTGTTGTGGCAGGAACCCAGAATGATTTAAGGATCCAGGCTGTTGACCTTATGGGTAGGGAGTTGGCTTGTTTACATTAAACAAGCTTTTATATTTGTCACTTTACCTCTATACACAATTTTTAGGGAAATCCTCCTCTTCCATCTCTAGAACATTCCTCAAGAAAGAAGTCATAATTCCATGGTCAACGGTGAGGATAGAGAACAGCATGCTCCTTCCCGGGGACTTAGAGAGAACCTCTTGAGTTATGCTTTTAGGAAACCAAATTGTTGTTGTTAGGTGCGGTCGAGTCAGTTCCGACTCATAGTGACCCTGTGTACAACAGAACAAAACAATGCCTGGTCCTGCCCCATCCTCACAATCGTTCCGCTTGAGTTCATCATTGCAGCTACTGTGTCAATCCATCTCCATGAGATACCTTCCTCTTTTTCGCTGACTCTACCAAGCATGATGTCCTTCTCTAGGGATTGATCCCTCCTGATAACATGCTCGCTTCTAAGGAACATTCTGACTGTACTTCTTCCAAGACAGATTTGTTTGTTCTTCTGGGAGTCCATGATATGTTCAAGATTCTTCGCCAGCACCATAATTCAAAGGCATCAATTCTTCTTCAGTCTTCCTTATTCATTGTCCAGCTTTCGCATGCATGTGAGGCAGTTGAAAACACCATGACTTGGGTCAGGTGCCCTTTAGTCTTTAAAGTGACATCTTTGCTTTTTAACACTTTAAAGAGGTCTTTTGCCACAGATTTACCCAATGCAATGTGTTGTTTGATTTCTTGACTGCCAAGGTAGGCTTCTTTTTTATTCCCTTTGTCAGACCACCTTCATCTTGACACTTGTTCTCTTATCTTGATTTCAG
>NW_004443967.1:136394-137665 GCF_000243295.1 Trichechus manatus latirostris | reverse complement strand
GAATCTGCGAAACATCTCCAAACATGGATGAGTCTGCAGGACACTATGCTGAGTGAAATAAGTCAATCACAAAAGGACAAATATTGTATGATATCACTATTATAAAAACCCAAGAAAAGGTTTACACATGGAAAAAAACTGTCTTTCATGGTTATGAGGGAGGTGAGGGGTGGGGAGGGGAAATCACTAGATAGTAGACAAGTGTTAACTTTGGTAAAGGGAAAGACAACACAGTATAGGGGAAGTCAGCACAACTTGACCAAGGCAAAGACATAGAAGCTTTCTAGACATATCCAAACACCCTGAGGAGCCAAGTTACTAGGGCCGAGGGCTGGGAACCATGGTCTCAGGGGACATCTAGGTCAATTGGCATAACATAGTTCATAAAGATAATGTTCTACTTCTCTCTTTGGTTAGTAGCGTCTGGGGTCTTAGAAACTTGTGAGTGGCCATCTAAGATACATCTGTTGGTCTCATCTCATCTGGAGCAAAGGAGAATGAAGAAAATCAAAGATATCAGGAAAATATCAGTCCAGAGGGTTAATGGACCACAAGAATCACCACCTCCACCAGCCTGAGCCTAGAAGAACTAGATGGTGCCTGGCTACCACCACCAACTGCTCTGACAGGGATCACAATAGAGTGTCCTGGGCAGAGTGGGAGAAAAATGTAGAACAACATTCAAATTCACACACACACGCACGCACGCACGCACGCACGCACGCACGCACGCACACACACACGACCAGACTTACTGGTCTCACAGAGACTGGAGGAGCCCCTGAAACTATGGACCCTGGACACCCTGCTAACTCAGAACTGAAGCCACTCCCAAAGACCCCCTTCAGCCAAAGATTAGACAGTCCTCAAAACAAACAATAACACATGTAAGGAATGTGCTTCTTAGTTCAGTCAAGTGTACGAAACCAAATGGGCAACACCTGCCTGAAAGCAAAGACGAGAAGGCAGGAAGGGACTGGAAGAATGGACACGGAGAACCCAGGGTGGAAAGGGAGAGGGGAAGAGTGCTGACACAATGTGAGGGGATTGCAACGAATGTCACAAAACAATCTATGTTTAAATTTTTGAATGAGAAAATAATTTGCGCTATAAACTTTTACCTAAAGCATGCATACACACACACAGATTGGATTATTCTAGTCCACCCAGAAGTGCCTTGGAAGAAAGGGCTGGTGATATACTTCTGAAAAATTAGCCATTGAAAGCCTTATGGAGCAGTTTTGCTCTGACACACACAGGGTAGCCATGAG
>NW_004443967.1:134493-135503 GCF_000243295.1 Trichechus manatus latirostris | reverse complement strand
TTGACCTAGATGTCCCCTGAAAGCATGGTCCCCAGACCCCCACCCCTGCTACTCTGTCCCTCAAAGTGTTTGATTGTATTCAGGAAACTTCTTAGCTTTGGTTTAGTCCAGTTGTGACAGCAAGTGTTTTTTTTCTTTTTTCTTTTGAATTGAGATGGGAGGGAGGTAAAAACGTATCATTTGGAATTTATTTTCTTAGATAAAATGATGGTATCGGAATGTATCCTTTGAGCAGCCACCCAGTATTGCGTGTTTCCACAGAAGAGCTGCTCTGATTTAAGATAACACCTATTGGGATATTTTCATCTGCTTGAAAGTGACTGTGTGTCATTTGTCATTTGGATATTTGCCTGTTCACTTCAACTCCCGTCCACATGTTGATAGGCAGAAATGCAATATTTGCTGTTTTTACTTATTCTCAATTTAAAAGTTTTATTGGCTTTTGGGAGCAAACAGAAATAAGGATTTGCAGAAAATAGTGAAATTAGAATACAAAATATCTACAAAGAGGGGTATATGTAAAATATTGAAATAGAGCCTCTAAAAGAAACAGGGTAAATGGATCATGCCCAAAAGTACCCTCACAAAACCGCAGGCTAAATTTCACAAGCTCTCTCAGAGGGGAAACGAAGAGTAGAGAAATAGCAGCACATGATTACATGGTCTGTATTTAATTTTTACTCTTTTGAAAGATCATCAGTCAGGAATTGTATTATTCCAATTTGATATCTGGGAAAGCTGGGGTACAGAGTGGTCATGTGACTTGCCCCCAAACTATTAGTAATTTAGAGCCTAAAGTTGTGGTTCTTAAGCTCATTTGGGATATAAAACTTTAAAAAAATCAAAAGTTATAGGTCTTCTTCCTGGCGGACAGTGGGGATATTACAGGAGCTGGAAACATTTTGTGGTCCATTTCAGCGGATTCTCAGACCCTTGAAGCCCTTGGATTCTGTGTTCTGAGGGCCATTTCATAACCTCTTGACTCTTAAGCTTCAGGGCCTCTGTCAGAG
>NW_004443967.1:130309-132500 GCF_000243295.1 Trichechus manatus latirostris | reverse complement strand
TCTTTAGGATCTGTAGAGATATTCCACCTTCTGTTTCATTTCTGATATTAGCAAGTTGTGTCTTCTTTCTCTCTTTTCTTAATCAGTCTTATTAGAGGTTTATCAAATTTATTAAGTCTTGCAAAAAATGAATTTTGGCTTATTGATCTTTATTGCTTGCCTTCTGTTCAGTTCATCTGATCTTTATTAATTTTTTCCTTGTTTTTATAGCTTTTAAGGTCAATGCTTAGATCATTGATATTATTCCTTTATTCTTTTTTAAAATACAGTCATTTAAAGCTATAAAATTCCCTCTAAAAACCCTAACTTCATCTCAGTAATTTTATGTTGTGTTTTTATATCCTACCCAAGAATCAATCCTGAATATCCAGACAGTAAAAATGAGTTGATTTAAGTTGATTATAGTAATTCCATTCTCTTTTCCAGTGATTGGTTTCGTGTGAACACATAACTGGCCAAAGATATATGAGAGGAGGGCTTCTGCGGGGGGCAAGTGGGGCAGTTGTGAGGAAAGTATCTTTTCTTTTAATAAGAAACATATGTGGAATGACAGTCCCACTCACTTACCATGATACTGTCATGCCTGTATGTAACATATGGAACTGTGACAGCCATTTGCGACCAAGAGAGGAGATGGTCTGTTGGATAAGACCAACACATCTAGGGCAGAAAGATGGGAGAAATGCAGGTCTGTGATGATGAAGAATAGCTTTGACTTAATAACCCTGGATCCAGCTACCTCTGCACACCTTGTTATATAAGATACTAAATATGCTCATTGTTTAGGCCAGTTGGTTAGTTTTTTTTTTTGTTTTTGTTGTCAGGGGGAACTTTGATGATATATACAGAATCAGGAATGGGATGTCCAGAAAGATCTTTACTAATATACAGAGTTAGGAATGGGACATGGGTATCCTGACTTTGAGCCCAGGGCTCCTTCCGGGAGACCACAGACAAAGAGAAAGAAGGACTTGCCTGGAGCATAGAAGCAGCGTACGTTGTACGTCTGGATTAAGCTGGTGGAGGGTCAGTTACTTCTTAGATTTAAAGCTTGCACTGGTGTATTGGTTTCTTTTGATACTTGTTGTTGAGCAATAAAGCGAAATTTAGAACATAGCTTCTGCCCTCAGAGGAGTTTCAGTCTCCCCGTAGGCTTGAGGACTGACCTACCCAGCCTGATAAAACCTGGCAGGTTACTCTATTTCTTAACTCAGCAGTGCCAGGTATGCCATGTAGGCAGTCAATCACTGTATACAAATTGGCTAGTCAAGTGACTCTGAGTAATGTTCTTTCGGGACATACAAAACTGAAGAATCAGAGGAGGGGAAAGGAAAATGTAGGAGAGAGAGAACGATGTGATTGACTCTATTTCTGTCATGGAAACATTGTCTTATTTTTTGCTTTGAAATGCTGTCAGGCCTAATCTCAGAAATTGGCAGTAACTTGAGCTTAGAGTTCTGGGTTCCCATGTGGATGAATGAGAACCATTTCTTCAATTACAGAATGGCAGAGCAGAAGCTGTTTCATGTAACTCTTTGCAAATTACCATCTCAATATGGCTCTTTCTCTCTCTATTTATCTACTTTCTTATATAGTTACTTACCCTGAACAGATCCTGTCTGAGAGAAACATGTATTTGGATGTTAAAATTGCTTCTTTTGTTAGACTATGGACTCTGAATTGCCATATGTTTTATGAACATGACACAAAATTGTAAATAACACTCTTGCCATAAAACACAACAAACAAAATAAAACTAGACCTTGTCTCCTCATTTTTATTTTTCTTGTGTTAAAAATGAAGCTCCACAGTGGAATCTACCCTGATGGGCAGATGGGACTGAACTGTTATTTAACTTCCATTATTTTAATTTGAGTTTTATTTCTTAGGGGTGAAATATAGCTCTGAAATTGGAATTTTCTGTTACTCTTCTCAGTTGAATTGACTAGACCCTAAAAATTGCTATGAATTAAATATGTTCTATCTTATATTTTTTGTTTTATGGTTGAGATGAATTAATTCATTAAATGTTTATTAGAGGACCTACTATGTACTGGGCACTATACTGGATGCAAAGGAAACATCTTTCTTGTTAAGGAGCCTAGTAGGTGAAATTAATGTGTTTAATTAAAACACATTGTAGAAAAATAAATTCCATGAAAGGACTGTAGGTAAAGAGTGAATTCAGAAG
>NW_004443967.1:127865-129275 GCF_000243295.1 Trichechus manatus latirostris | reverse complement strand
AGGTGGGGAGGGCAATGGAGTCTCAGAGCTGGCAGATCAGTCTCTGCTTGGGCATTCAAAATAAGATAGCAAAGCCAAGGTGGACTTTCAGGAGTAAGAAAGGAGCTCAGTGTTGGGAAACCTAGAGAAGCTGCCAGGTTTCACATGAGCCCATGCTAGGAACTGAGTGGCATGACAAATACCTAGACAACAAGAAGGCAGAGTTCTCAGAGCTAAAGTGAGGCTCACAGTTAAATCAGACCTAAAGAGCAGATACTGACTTCATGCTGCCATCTGAACTGTTGAATTTCATCATCTTTAATTCCCTCTACAGGGGGTCATGGTTAATCCAGAGGCCTGGCTGAATCTGTAATACAAGTCCAATCATGTAGCTTGGGCTGAGGGGCTGGAGGAATTTCTGGGAGCCTAACAGGTTCTTTCAGACGGGTGGAGGAGGGTGTTGTCAGAGGGTCATTTCACAGGGAGCTGTTGAAGCATGCAGAACATGGATGTGTCTTCTCAACCCTCTGCATGGAAGATGATCCTTTACTGTGGGAAAAGTCTGACCTTTCACTGTGGGAAAGGTCTAATCATACTACAGTTTATGGATCTTTTTTTCTTGGCAGGAATATTTAAAACAAGAGAAAAAATTAGCAAGTTGAATAAGAATACATCTTCAGTAGTGTAACATTTTCTCCTCATAGCCTTAGGAGGGAAAAAGAGTCTCTTTGTAGGTAAGATTTTTGTTTCCCAAACCATTAAATTACATGGAACACAAAAGGAATACTATTGTACTCTACACTGTGTAGTCATCTAGGAAAAGGAGAATGTACAGTGATAAAGAAAAGGCTGCTTTAATTTCTGCAGTACCTACGCTCATCACAAAGACTCATCAGAATGGACAGAATGCTCAAGGAGAAACCCTGGCAATGCACGCTGTGTGTGCAAACCTGGGTAAACATAGAGAGTGGAGAGAAAGAGGGGAGAGCAAAAGATGAGGAAACATATTGACCCTCGTAATCTCTACCCACATGTCTGACTTTTTCCTTTTTTGGTAGCAAAGTGCCTTTTAAGTGTCATTTAGAATAACGCAAAAGCTCCAAAGTGAATGGCAAAAGCCAAGTTTATCAGAGGTGCAAGTGAACCATTTTATGTAACTGTCCTCCAGACTTAAGGAAAGCTATAAGGTATGAACTAATGTAAAACAGAAGTGCTGGCACAAATCAAAATAGTCTATGTGTCTAGGAGCAGGGGTCTAGAAAAACAACTAACACCTGTATAGGCATGAAAAATGATTATGCTGACCTGTATTTATTGTCATGGAAAGATGTTTCCCTCTATTGTTAACTGAGAAAACAGGTTACAGAAGAATATTATGGAGACTTCTGCTTCAGGGAATATGGAGTAGATGTACTTTTTCCTGTTCTTCCC
>NW_004443967.1:124890-127039 GCF_000243295.1 Trichechus manatus latirostris | reverse complement strand
TTGACTCTCACCAGTTTTACTTTAAATGCCTCATACCTCAATTTTGATGCATGTTTTATAATAAATGCTATAATTATAAATGAACAAATGATAAGATACCATAAAAGAAAATTTAATGCTCAGTAAACAAATATTACAACAAATTACTATATTTTATTTTTAGATAGATCTTTCTAACATGTTCTAATTAAAAACATTTTTTCCTATTCTTTGCTCTTACAAATCTTTAATGATTTCATCGCAGTTAAGCTGCTGAACAATATCTACTTCCATACATAATAACTATAATGAATCAAGTCTTTCTTGAATCATTGTTGTACGATGAGCGTTTCTGAGTCTCTTTCGGGACAGAAATGAGCATTCTGTTGTGCAGTTTGTGATCATTAAAGTTAGGAATATGCATAAAGCCGTCTCAACATTGGGAAATACGCATTGTACTTTATCTTCTATTATGGAATCATACCTGCTCACATGAGTAAAATTTGTCTTTCCTGAATCTGTAAACTTAGTTCTCATGTAAGAATGAAATTGTTGCACTTCTCTGTAAAGGTTTGTATTTAAGTTAGCGGGGTAGGCCTGCATTAATTTCTTTGATGCCTTTATGCATTCTTCATCAGGTATATCCACATTGTTTAAGAAGGACAATCTATTTGAAAGAACTTCATCCACTTTCATTCTTCTTTTCATGCAAGATTCAGGTGTGTTAATCATGGTGTAGTATGTGGTTATGTGAAATCTCTAGTATTCAATGATACTTCTGGAGCACTTCCATCATTTATTTGTTTCTTTCTAATGTTTCTGCAACTGTGAATTGTTTGATAATCAGTGTTTGGTAGTACTTGTTTTGTTGTGTTTTCAAAATCTCTTAAATTATGTAAATATCCTGTTAATGACTGGTAGAGATCTGTGCATGTCTTTAAATTTACTTCTGAATCTTGGAGAGCTTGACTCATCTGATGAAAATGCTGCAATATATTTATTCCACATAACCAACATAAATATATACTCTAGTGTTTGCATTTTGTTGGTGATGTTTTCAGCTTCTCTTTTGGTATCTCCTTCTTGTGTCTGGTCTTCAGCAATATTTTCTAAGGTATCTAGAATCTGAGTGTCTGATTCCAGGATTGCACTTGTTGCTACAGCTTGTGCTTCCCAGTGTGTATTAGAAAGTTATTTTAATATTTGATCATTGCCTAAATATGTTTTAAGAACTGCCCATCAGTGAGTAGAGGAGGCAAAAAATGTGTAGAGTAACTGAACAAAAGAAAAAAAGATCAGTTGCTTCCAGCCAACAATCTGCTGTGCTATGTCCTACAAGATTAAGTGAATATACAGAATGTGGTATGAAAATGGCATATTCATTATGTTATAAAATTTTCTGTTGTGTGCTTTTATCACACCCTGACATATTGGCAGCATTGTCATAGGACTGGCCTCTACACTTAGAAAGATGAATTTTTCAAACTTCACATAAATAGTCAAATACTTGATTTGCAATTTCTTCACTGGTATGACTTTTTAAGCTAGTAAATGTGACAGATCACTTGACAGATTTTCCATCTGTTGGAAATACATATCTTAAAACAATACATAGCTGATCTGTATGAGAAAGATTATAAGTGAAATCTACACACAAACTGAAATATTGAGCTATGCTTATTTCACTGAAAATAGTTGATCGAACTTTATCACTTACTGAGTTTATTAATTCTTCACACGTTATTTTAGACATATACGATGGGTTGTCCTTTCTTGTGTTACCACATTTTGAGATGCAGCTTGCTAAAAATGGATCCAACTGAGCAAGAAGTTCAAGTAAACCCCCAAAATTTCCATTTTGTGGGGGAACCAAACAATTTCTTCCTCAAAAAGATAGTCCATGTTCAGCAGTTGTTATAATGACAGCAACAATACATTGCAGAACGGCTTTCCATTACTGATGTTCTTCATTAATTTGTGTTTCCAGTTCATGTGTTAAACCAAAACCATGCCTTCAGTTTAAATATGACAACATGCAATCTGTGTGAATTGAGCTGTTTTCATGTTTATCGATCATATTTGAGTTGCGCCAATCACTAAATCCATCTGTAGCAAATCGAGAATTGAATGATTTAGGACTGAATAATTTGCAAACAAAACAATATAGAGA
>NW_004443967.1:121393-123421 GCF_000243295.1 Trichechus manatus latirostris | reverse complement strand
GTGGGTTTGGTTTTATAAGTATAAAGAAAACTGAATTCATAATTAAAAACCTCCCCAAAAAAGAAATCCTCTGGCCAAGATTGTTTCACTGGAAAATTCTACCAAATCTTTAAGAATTTACATCAATTATTCATAATCTCTTCCAGAAAATATGAGAGGAAGAAATACTTCCCAATTCATTTCATGAAGCTGGTATTACCCTGATATGAAAACCCTACAAAGAGGGTGTTAAAAAACAAAAACGAAAACTGAAATTACAGGCCAATATCCTCAGAAATATATATGTAAAAATCCTTATCAAAATTTTAATAGACAATATTCAGTAATATATAAAAAGAATTTTACACCATGACCAGGTAGGACTTATTCCTGGGGTGCAAGGCTGGTTCAATATTGTAAATCAATTAATGTAATGTACCATATTAACAGACTAAAGAAGAAAAATCACGTGATTATATTAATTAATACAGAAAAAGCATTTAAAAATTTACCATCTATTCTTGATAAAAACTCTCAGAAACATAGAAATAAAGGGAAAACTTCCTCAATTGATAAAGAACATCTACAAAAAACTTAACACTTAATGTTATACTTTACTGTCAAAAAATAATTTTGGCCTAATATCTGGAACAAGGTAAGGATTCTACTCCTGCTGCTCTTATTTAACATAGTACTAGAAGCTCTAGGCAGTGCAAAAAGGCAAGAAAAGGAATCAAAAGGCATATGGATTGGAAAGGAAAAAAGAAAGCTGTCCCTATTTGCAGATGGCATGATTGTCTATGTGTAAAATCTCAGGGAAGGTAAAATTGTACAACCACTCTAGAAAAGTTTGGCAGTTTCTTATAAAACTAAACACATGCTTACCATATGACCCAGCAAGTGTATTTCTGGGCATTTATCCCAGAGAAATGAAAACTATGTTCAAGCAAAAACTTGTACATGAATGTTCATAGCAGCTTTATTCGTAATAGCCCCAAGCTAGAATTAACCCAGATGTCCTGCAATGAGTGAATGGTTAAACAAATTGTGGTATATCCACAGCAGGGAGTTTAACTCAGCAATTAAAAGGAACAAACTATTAAAACATGCAACAACTTGGGTGAATTTCTAGAGAATAATGCTGACTGGAAAAAGCCAATCCTAAAAGGTTACATGCTGTATGATTCCATTTATAAACATTTTGAAAGAAAAATATAGAAATGGAAAACAGATTAGGGATTGCCAGGAATTAAGAGGGGGTTGAAGGAGACAGGAGGGAAGCTGATGTTGCTATAAAAGGGCAATGTGAGGGATCCTATGGCAGTGGAAATGGGTAACTTGACTTTATCAATGATTATTTCCTGGTTGTGATATTAAACTATAGTTCTTCAAGATGTTACTGTTAGGGGAATCAGGGTAAAGAGAAAATGCTATCATTCTGTATTACTTATTACAACTGCATGAGAATCCACAATTATCTCCAAATAAAAAGTTTTAAAATAAAAAGCAAATGACTATATGGTGTCTTAAGAAAACAAAACAAACAAAAGGCATTATATCATCTTGTTTGGGAAGGAACTCTGGAATTTTACACAAGACATCAGCAGTGATTATCTTTGGGTCATGGGAGTGTGGGTGTTTTCTTTTTGTTTGTTTTATTTTCTAGTTTCTTTTTTCTTTTACAGTGGCTATAAATTCTTTGTGTAAATTTAAAAATCAAATTTTGCCAATAAACATTTAAATGGAGAATCATATTTCCTGTCTCCTCCCAAAGATTTTAAAGTACTTTACCTCATATATGGATGGGCGAGGGGGTTTAAAAAAACCAAAACTTCCAGAGCAGAGAAGATGTAAAATTAAAATATTTGAAAACCATGAAAGAAATTATTGTGGTTTTTCCCTGTAGTGACTTGTGCTGTGTCATTTTAGGATTATTATAATGTGTTACGGAAAAATAAATTGGTGCATTTATGTTTAGATAGTTCCAATGTATGTTGGTTATTTTAGCCTTTACCTCTGAATAATATTAGCAGGGACAATGAGTTTTGT
>NW_004443967.1:119515-120934 GCF_000243295.1 Trichechus manatus latirostris | reverse complement strand
GTTTGTAGATGTGTTTATTGTTGTAATAAATAAATATGTTATCTCACTAGGGCAGCAGTTTTATAATAATAACAAAATAAGTTATACTCCTATACATTTGTATGCCTGAAATGAGACCCCAAGAAGAAGATTTATTAAATCCAGTAAAACTGAAAGGTAGGCCTTGA
Source organism: Trichechus manatus latirostris (assembly GCF_000243295.1). NCBI lineage: Eukaryota > Metazoa > Chordata > Mammalia > Sirenia > Trichechidae > Trichechus > Trichechus manatus. Next base: position 120,767 of record NW_004443967.1, on the reverse strand, counting down.
CAAGTAGAGGCTGTAGGCAGCATGAGTTGGCCATAGCAAAGAGAGGCATACTGCCTTTTACATAGGGCATAGCAATGATTAGGAAGATTTTTTTCCCCCTCCTGGGTCCTAATAGTAAAGCTATTCAGAAATGTGTGGTTGTTTCCCAGCAACTAACATGTATTGTAAACTACCATCCAGATTGCAGATGGATAATAAAGATTACTACACCCCACTTTAGTTTCTCTCTGTGCCATAGAGACAAAGGTGGAGAGGTCCAAGCCAACCTGTGGTACTGTAATTAAACTTTTAAAAGCTGCAATTGTTGGATTAGGGAAGAGCGGCCTTTATTCTCAAGTGAACAGCTGCACTATTATATTCTAACAGTCTGCTCATTAGAGTCAGGATGTGTGGATACAGATTGATTCAATAAATCAATTGGCCTATATTTATTGATAACCTACTCTTTTCCCAAGCTCTACTCGTTTCATATGTTGATAGAAATTCATAGAGATGTCAGTACTATTTGTGAAACAAATTGTTTGGTTCCATTTCAACATTTACCTCAACCCTGTATCCCATATGCCTACTCTACCCATCATTACTTCTCTTGGCTATTGTATCCTTCACTATCTATCTCGTGGTCTCTCTTTCTCTCTCTATTTAGGCCTCGATAGTCTACTGTCAGCCTCCACGAGCCATCTGCCTTTTTCATGGGCTGTACAGGGCTATTACACAGAGAATTTCTTGGTACCAACACTCCAGCCTTAAGCATGTCTTTAATCAAAGCAGTAATCTCCTTTTGTCCACCAGGTACCCTATACTATTTCAAATTAACAACCTGAATAGGTTTGCATAATTCTAATGGGTCCCATTTAGCATGTCCAGTCAGTACTTGCCTAAGGGCAGACTTACATGCCTTCAGTTTTACAATATCAGGTAGAGGGGAGTGTTCCTTAGTTAGACATAATATCCATACCAATAGTAAATTCAGGTAAGGGAGATGCAACTGCTTCATACAAGATCTGTTTAAATCTTCCAATTGTCATCCAAACTTTCACCTTAGTCCCAATCAACCATTGCATCCCCATATGCCCTCAGTCTAATCTTAGGCCCCTTCAAGATTTTTATTTTTATTTTTTTTTAATTGTACTTCAGGTGAAGGCTTACAGAACAAATAGTTTCTCGTGAAACAGTAGTACACATGTTGTTTTATGACATTGGTTAACAACCCCACAACTTATCAACCCTCTAACTTCTCAACCTTTTTTTT
>NW_004443967.1:117136-118138 GCF_000243295.1 Trichechus manatus latirostris | reverse complement strand
TACCATATCTGCCATGACCTGTGTAAGGGGCGTACTCATTGGATGAATATCCTGATCACCATCAAGCCATTCCAGCATGGCTTGCATAAGCAGCACATCAGCTGCTTCCACTGGAGTGTTCCATTGGGTATATAGAAGCGGAGAGGGGAAATTTCTCTTCTCAGGGTAAACAAATCTCACTGCAAATTTTATCCAGTCCACCAGGCTGGCTGTTCCTTCCAGGTTAACCTGCTGTGTAACTGGATCTTGTATCATCATTCGTGACTGTTCCATAGTGAGTTGTCTTGAATCAACCCAAACATTCTCTTCCATTCTGCAGCATTCTAAACTAAAGACACTGCCCCTAAATTAGTCATTCTCACAATCCATTTTTGTAATGGTTTCTCAGGAAGCTGAGGATACTGATCTACAAATTGAAGTAACTCCTTTACACTATATTCCCTGGTTTCAATAGTTTTTTCTTTGTTTTGTCTGTTCCCCTCCTGGACTACTTTCTTGGTGACAAGTGGTTGTAGGGGTACTTCCTGTTGTTCTGACACGATTTTTCCTTTCTGGGTTGGCCCTGAGACTAGCGGTTGTAGCTCCAACCAGCCTGGAACTAGGCTTGGTTCAGTGCTACAATTTGCCCCTCCATTCTTTTTCCTTGCCATTGTAGGTATTACTGATAACAGAAGCTGAGGAATTGCGTGTCTTGCCCTTTCCTTATCACTCAGTATTTCCATATGCATCCAACTAGCCAATTCCTTAGAATTTACAGGTGAGCATCCACCATTGATGCCTTTGACTTATAGTGTTAGCGAAGAATATTGAATATACCATGAACTGCCAAAAGAATGAACAAATCTGTCTTGGAAGAAGTATAGCCAGAATGGTTCTTAGAAGCAAGGATGGTGAGACTTTGTCTCACATACTTTGGACATGTTATCAGCAGCCATCAATCCCTGGAGAAGGACGTCATGCTTAGTAAAGTAGAGGGTCAGTGAAGAAGAGGAAGACCCTCAA
>NW_004443967.1:112828-115823 GCF_000243295.1 Trichechus manatus latirostris | reverse complement strand
GTCTCTTCAGTAAGTAAATGTTGCCTCTTCAGTAGGGGGAAACAGGAGAGTTTCAGTGGAGACTTGAAATTTGGGTAGATACTAACCAGAGATGCGTATATTTTTCTCTCGTGCTTAGTACTTGAATATTTTCCTGACTACTTTCCTACACTTACCTACACTAAAGCCTTTCCTTCAAGTTTTCCCAAACCACAGAGCAACCCAGGCAAGCTTTGAGCATCCCTCAGTGGGAATTAGCTGTGCAGTTTCTATACTCTGCACTACAGGAGGTTGCAGCCACCTGCTCTATCAGAACAGCCATAAAGCTCAGTTATAGGAAATCTTGAGGCACTTGCAGATGCTGACTTAGGGAATTTGGAATTAGATGAAATATGAAAGTGCTGTTAAGTTCCTCTATGCAAGCTTCTTGAGAGTGGAAGCATGCTCAAGGGATTTATCAGTAAATGGGTTGGGTTCCCCCAGTGGGCAGGATTTGAAGAGTGTACAAATATACTTCAAAAACAAGGACGGAAATCTCTTCCATCCAAAGTCATAAAGTTCTACAAAGGTAGAGCCAGGACATGGCCCCAGGTCTTCTGGTTTAAAATTATTCAACACAGACAACAAATTTTACTGGGCACCAACTGTGTTAACTCTGAGGATTCAACAGACAACATTGCAAGATTAGTCCCTGCCACTGTGGAGCTTTCGCTCTGGGAAGGCTCACATTTATCAAAAAATTACACAAAAAATTAAATTTATAACACTTAGAGACATATTTTGTCATGGGAGCTGTCATCGATTGAATTGTGTCCCCCAAAAATATCTGTCAACTTGGCTAGGTCACGATTGCCGGTATTGTATGATTGTCCACCATTTTGTCATCTGATGTGATTTCCCTATGTGTTGTAAATCCTATCTCTATGATGTTGATGTGGGAATTAGCAGCAGTTACATAAACTCAATCTACAAGATTAATCTATAATTTAAGCCAATCTCTTTTGAGATATAAAAGAGAAGCAATCAGAGAGAGAGAGGGACCTCATACCATCAAGAAAGCAGTACCGGGAGCAGAACGTGTCCTTTGGACTCAGGGTTCCTGTGTGGAGAATCTCCTAGACCAGGGGAAGATTGATGACAAGGACCTTTCTCCAGAGCCAACAGAGAGAGGGCTTTCCCCTGGAGCTAGTGCCCTGAATTCGGACTTGTAGCCTACTAGACTGTGAGAGAATAAATTTTTCTTTGTTGAAACCATCCACTTGTGGTATTTCTGTTATAGCAGCCCTAGATGACTAAGACAGGAGCATGAAACAAAAAACCAAACTAGTTGCCATTGAGTTGACTCCAATTCATGGCAACCTTGTGTGTGTCAGAGTAGAACTGTGTTCTGTGGGGTTTTCAATGGTTGATTTTTCAGAAGTAGATAGCCAGGCCTTTCTTCCAAGGCACTTCTGGGTGAACTCGAACCTCCAACTTTTCAATTAGCAGCTGAGCATGTTAACCACTTGCACCACTCAGGGACTCCCCATGGGAAGCAGAAGATATTAACCTTGTCAGGGAGATTGGGGTGACTGACCCTGAGAGGTTGACACATGAGCTCACATCTGGAGGACGTACACCAAGTAACTAGGAAGTGATCTGGGAGTGGGGAGAATAGTGGATTAGGTAGAAGTTCCCAGGGCAGGAGGGAGTGTGGCTAAAGTAAGGGCCATAAAGCAGAGTGGTGTGATTGGTGAGCTTGAAGTAAAGAGAAAAGGCAGAGTGTGGTGTGAGCTGAGAACAGAGGGACAGTCATTGACTAGTTTATTCAGGCTCCTGTGAATTGCTTTAAGAGTTTTTCTCTTAGGAGCAATGAGAAACCACTGAAGTGTTTGTTTTAAGCTAGAAAAATGGGAATAACATGTCAGATTAAAAAAAAAAAAATTAAACACTTTTTTTGTTTTAATATGAACCTGGACATTTTGAGTTTGCAATACCTTTGAGACATCATGTGGAGATGTCAATATGACAGCTGGTTAAGGGAGTCCACAGCTTAGAGGGGAGGTCTCAGTCATCTGTATACAGATGACCATGGTAGCCATGGTGAGCTCCTTCAGGTGGAGTGCAAAGTGTGAGAGAAGAGCAGGACCTAGGGCTGAGCCGCAGAGGACAACCAGCGCTTAATGGCTGAGGCTAGAGGAAGATGAACCTAAAAAGGAGCCCAATAAAGAGTGAAAGAGCAAACAGAAAAGGAAAAGGAGTGCAATGTAGGTCATGGAGACCAACGGACAGAATATTTTAAGAAGCAGGAGTTGATCATGGTGGAAAATTCTTTTGACGGGTTAAGTTAGAGGATGACTAAACAACATCCATTTGCTCACTGATAACTTAAGCGAGAGAGGAGGTGGCAGTCAAATGTGAGCGGGCAGAGAAATCACTGAGAGGTGAAGAAAGGAGAAAATGCTTTTTAAAAGGTTGACTGTAGAGAGAAAGTGTGGCAGAGGGATATAGCTGGATGAATCTCCCACTACAACAAGCATCCTTGCTTCTGACTCTGAGAATCTAGGTTTCTAATTCTATATTCTCTGCTTCATAAAAATACACGGGCTTAGGCTTTGGATTGTTACAGAGACATCCTGGGGTTCAGCCCAGACAATTCTCCCTGGTTCTAAAAGGCGGGGCAAATTCCACATAAGCAAATCATCTCGTGAAATATCCCCAGTATCCTTACATGCCACAGTCAGGCTGCTGTTGGAAGGGCTCCAGAGATGGGGGGGAAATTTGACAACAACATAAGGGCTCTATTTTTATAAACAAAAGTACAGCTCTGGGGAACATCTTAATGTGAACAAATGATGGTTCTGTTAATGCACTTGCATTCAAAGGCGATAAATTGACTCCTTTACATGGCAAGCCATGAGAACAGTTCTATTTTCCTAATAGTCTGTTTCATTAACTGAAGCTGTTTATTTTCTTAGCATTAACTCGCTAATCCTGACACTAAAATAAACACAAACTGCCAGAAATATCTATCTAT
>NW_004443967.1:109295-111719 GCF_000243295.1 Trichechus manatus latirostris | reverse complement strand
TGCAGAACCTGTATAATTGAAAATTAAAGGCTTTTAAAGCTGGCAAATCAAGTAATAGAGCTTTAAGTATACTTAAATGTTTAAAGGTAATTACTACCAAAAAAAAAAAAAAAAAACAAACTTATAATCCACTCAAATCAGATGGTGGATGGGAAGGCAGGAGAATGGAAAGGAAATCGAAATCTACCAATTTCATAGAGAGTTTTAGCCATATACTAGGTAAACTTTAGAAGAGTAAATAGGTATAGTTAACCCAGAGACATAAATGTAAGAACTAAGACATAAAAATTTTTTTATTGAAAATTCCCTGTAAAAGCAAAAAGTTAGCAGTAACCTAAATGTACAGCATTTGAAACTTCACAACCATACAATGCAGCCATTGAAAAGATTGAGACAGCTTTCTTTATACTTGTATCTAATGTTCTCCAAGATGTTTACTGACAGGAGCAAGGCACAGAACAGTGTGTATGTAATGCTACCAATTAGATAAGAAAACTAGCAGCATATATATACATATCACACAATATATGTCTGGAAGGATAACTGACAAAAAGATGGTTAACTTAGGTGTCTCTGGGGATGGAATTTGTGTTACTAGGGGTCCAGAGGGGGAGGTCTGGTGGCGCAGTTGTTAACTGCTCAGATGAAAATCGAGAGGTCTGCGGTTCGAACCCACCAGCTGCTCCTTAGGAGAAAGATGTAGCAGACTGCCTCTATAAAGATTACAGCCTTGGAAATTCTATGGGCAGTTCAACTCTGTCCTATAAGATTGCTATGAGTTGGAATTTGCCTCGACAGCAACAGGTAGGTTTAGGGGTCAGGAGGAAGAAAACTATTTACTGAATACCTTTTTATACATTTCGTACATTCACAATATTCCTTTAATACTGCAGATCCAAGTGTGAATTTTTTTCTTCAGTTCTTTCAGCTTGAGAAATGCCGAGCGTGTTCTTCCCTTCTGATTTTCTAACTCCAGGTTTTTGCATATTTCATTATAATGCTTTACTTTGAGTCACCCTTTGAAATCTTCCGTTCAGCTCTTTTACTTCATCATTTCATCCTTTTGCTTTAGCTGCTCTACATTCAAGAGCAAGTTTCAGAGTCTTTTCTGACATCCATATTGGTCTTTTCTTTCTTTTTAATGACCTTTTGCTTTCTTCATGTATGATGTTCTTGATGTCATCACACAACTCATCTGGTCTTTGGTCATTAGTGTTCAATGCATTAAGTCTATTCTTGAGATGGTCACTAAATTCATGTAGGATATACTCAAGGTTGTACTTTGGCTCTCGTGGACTTGTTTTAATTTTCTTCAGCTTCAACTTGAACTTGCATATGAGCAATTGATGGTCTGTTCCACAGTCGACCCCTGACCTTGTTCTGACTGATGATGTATATATATATTTAATATTTTGATGTTTTAGTTTTTTTTAGTTAACATACAGATGCACACACAAACATACATACACGTTTTATGGGGTTGTCCTACACGTATTGTTTTGTAACCTAATTTTTTCACATAATAGAGTATCACCAGTATGTCCTTACGTCATTAATGTCCTACATCACTGACTGATGATATTGAGCTTCTTCATTGTCTCCTTCCACCAAGGCAGTCAATTTGATTCCTTTGTATTCCATGTGGTGAGGTCCATGTATATAGTCACCATTTATGTTGTTGAAAAAAGGTATGTGCAATGAATAAGTCATGGTCTTGCAAAATTTTATCATGCAATCACTGGTGTCATTTCTATCACCAAGGCTATATTTTCAAGCTACCGATCCTTCTTCTTTGTTTCTAAACTTACACGTTCCAATCACCAGTAATTATCAGTGCATCTTGGTGGCATGTTTGATCAATTTCAGACTGCAGAAGTTCTTAAAAATCTTCAGTTTTTTCTATGGGTAAGAAACTTAATGACTCAAAAAGAAGATGGAAGGAATACACAGAGTCACTGTACCAAAAAGAATTGGTCAACATTCAACCATTTCAAGAGGTAGCATATGATCAAGAACCAGTGGTATTGAAGGAAGAAGTCCAAGCTGCACTGAAATCACTGGCGAAAAACAAGGCTCCAGGAATTGACAAAATACCAACTGAGATGTTTCAACAAACGGATGCAACACTGGGGGTGCTCATTCATCTATGCCAAGAAATTTGGAAGACAGCTACCTGGCCAAACGACTGGAAGAAATCCATATTTATGCCTATTCCAAAGAAAGGTGATCCAACAGAATGTGGAAATCATTAATATCACATGCAAGTAAAATTTTGCCGAAGATTATTCAAAAACTGTTGCAGCAGTACATTGACAGGGAACTGCCAGAATTCAAGCCAGGTTCAGAAGAGAATGTGAAATGAGGGATATCATTGCTGATGTCAGATGGGTCTCGGCCAAGAGAAGAGAATACCAGAAAGGTGTT
>NW_004443967.1:107241-108896 GCF_000243295.1 Trichechus manatus latirostris | reverse complement strand
GATATGCAGATGACAAAACCTTGCTTGCTGAAAGAGAAGAAGACTTAGAGCTCTTACTGATGGAGATCAAAGACTACAACCTTCAGTATGGATTACACTCGACATAAAGAAAACAAAAATCTTCACAACTGAACCAATAAGCAACATCATGATAAACGGAGAAAATATTGAAGTTGTCAAGGATTTCATTTTACTTGGATCCACAATCAACTCTCATGGAAGCAGCAGTCAAGAAATCAAATGATGTATTGCATTGGGCAAATCTGCTGCAAAAGACTTCTTTAAATGTTCAAAAGCAAAGCTATCACCTTGAGGACTAAGATGTGCTTGACCCAAGTCATGGTATTTTCATTTGCCTCATATGCATATGAAAGCTGGACAATGAGTGAGAAAGACCAAAGAGGAATTGATGCCTTTGAATTATGGTGATGGCAAAGAATATTGAATATACCATGGACTGCCAGAAGAATGAACAAATCTATCTTGAAAGAAGTACAGCCAGGATGCGCCTTAGAAGCAAGGATAGTGAGACTTTGTCTTTTTATTTTGGAGGTGTTATCAGGAGGGACCAGTCCCTAGAGAAGGACATCATGCTTAGTAAAGTGGAGGGTCAGCAAAAAAGAGGAAGACCCTCAACGAGATGGATTGACACAGTGTTTGCAAGAGTGGGCTCAAACCTAGCAACGATTGTGATGATGGTGCAGGACAGAGCAGTGTTTCTTTCTGTTGGGCATAGGGTTGCTGTGAATGAGAACCGACTTAATGGCATCTAACAACATCAACAACAGTACATTCACAATATTGTGCAACCATTGCCTCTCTCTAGTTCCAAAACATTTTTATCACCCGCTGAGGAGACCCTACCCATTAAGCAGTCACTACTCATTAATAATTAGTTTTTAAAGAAAAAAGATAACCCTGTCCATGGCTTGCAAAGACAGCCATAGTCTCCCCTCCCCCATCCCATTTCTGCAACCTGTATTGCAGCCACATTGCTGTGTTGAATCACAATGTTCTCCTTTCTGTACTCCTTGAATTTGCCACATCCTTTTTCTCTCCTTGCTAGTTTTCTACACACTCCTCTTTCTGCCTGTAGCACCAAGCCCCCACCCCACCCCGCCCACTTCTCATCTGCCAAACTCCAAATCCACCTTGAAGTTCATCTGACTCTTTAGGCCCTGGTTTGCTATGAGACTAGGTAGCTTTCCCATAGCTACTGAGGTCATGCAGCTAGTTAGTGGTACAGCTGGGATTCAGACCTAGAAAAGCTGATGCTGAAGTCCGTGCTCTTAATAACTCAGTTTTGTAGGCTATTCATTGGCCCATCCTATTATATTCAAATCATACGTGATAGTACAGAGGTAATTTATCATGAACACAAACCTTAGTTCTCAAATGTGTGTACTCTGAGGATGGCAGCATATGATATGATTGCTCTGTAAAGCTCCAGGGCCTAGCGTAAAACAAGGCATCTCATAGTGTGAATGGCTTTAGCATGAATGAACACAAGGGGAAGTTAGATTAATGGAGACCAACTAGCTTGCCCTACAATGACACTAGTGGTGGATGGAAGAGAAGGCAATTCCGGCTCTATCTCCTGTTTCTGAGCCCTAGATAATTATGTCTCTAATGAATTATACGTGAAATTGCAGAGG
>NW_004443967.1:105298-106588 GCF_000243295.1 Trichechus manatus latirostris | reverse complement strand
CTTGTATCAAATATTCAGAATAGGCAAATGCATAGAGACTAAAGTTTATTAGTGGTTATCAGGGGTGGGTAGGAGTGGGGAGAAGGGAGGTATTGATTAAAAAAACAAACAACCTCATTGCCGTCAAGTCAATTCCAACTCATAGTGACCTTACAGGACAGGGTAGAACTGCCCCATAGGATTTATCTTTATGGAAGGAGACTGCCACATCTTTCTCCCACAGAGCAGCTGGTGGTTTTGAACCTCCGGCCTTTTGGCTAGCAGCAGAGCCTTTAACTACTGTGCCACCAGGGCTCCAAGGTATTGATTAAGGTGTACTAATTTTCTGTTATAGGTAATAAAAACATTTGGGAAAGGACAGTGATGGTTGAACAACATGATGAATGTAATTAATGTCACTAAATTGTACACATAAAAATAGCTAAATGGCAAATGCTTTGTTTTATTACTTCACCAAAGTAAAAAGTTTAAAAAATAAATAAAATTAAAAAAAAATGGCTATTTCAGCAAATGCGTGAGATGCCATAGCCATATGACTTTCTCTTCCTGCGAGTTTTATATGATTGTTTCATTCTCAGCATAGGGCATTGGTGAGACAAGCATTCAGCTGATAAAGCAGCATCTGAGGTTTTGAACCCAGGGAGTCAACAGCAACATTGGAAATGGTGTACGAGGTCACTGTGATATTTATCTTGGAGAGATTTTCCTCTCAGCGATAGTTTTAACTTTTGCTTTATGTCTTTTTAAAAATTAAATCGAAGATTTCATTGTTGCAAAGACTTTAGTCTTTGCCTGATGTTGACTGGTGAGAGAAAAATGCATTTTTGGTACAATGATGATGGTGATGTTGAGGACAAGGACAAGGATGATGATGATAATGATACCTGACATTTACTGAGTACTTACCGTGCACCAGGCACTGTTGTAGGTGCTTTATACATAATACCTAGATTAAGTCCTTTAACTACCATTTTACAGATACGAAAACTGAAGGACAGAGATATTAAATAAATTGCTTAAGGTCACACAATTAATAAGACACCTAACCATTTTAATCACTATACCTTACAACTTCCTGTGTAGAGCTAACAATTGCTGAGTACTTGTCTTTGGGTCCTGTGTAAGCTGTGTTATTATTGTTACTTGATTCTCACAAAAAAAGAGGTAGATCTCATTTTATAGAAAGGAAACTGAGGCTTATAGAAGTTAAACAAGTTGCTCGCAGTCAGCCTGCTTGTTGTTATTGTTGATAGTTGTTGTGGAGTTGATTCCAACTCATGGTGACCACAT
>NW_004443967.1:97790-104444 GCF_000243295.1 Trichechus manatus latirostris | reverse complement strand
TAATGGAGATGGTAGCAAGCTGAAGCTGGGGGTGATGTCAGAGGAAGAGGGCAAGAAAAGGACAGACACAATAGACATCAGCTTTGACTTGGTTCTAGGCCAACTTAATGTTGCAAAGGGATATTAATGAGAATTCAGCCAGATGAGACTTTCCCCGAACTCATTAACTGACCCTATTTAGAATGGACTTACAGACTTATAACACCAATTTTGGTCAGGGCCATTTATTCCACTCTAATGAAACTTGAAACTTCTATTTGATCCAGTAAAATTCTTAATACCATCTTTTTATTCCCTATCTTTAAAAAGCCATTTTTTACACGTTCTAAGCATAATAATTACCTACTTGGCAAGGGTGTTCGTAATTACACAATTACTTTTTTATATATTATCAACTTAAAAATGCGTGAAGTCTGAAATATGTCTGGGAAATAAATTATTTTGTTTAACATAGAGTGTAATTTCCTCTCACTTATTTAGGGGTGGGGGAGAAAATGAATTGGGCTCAAATGCTCTTATATATAATTTTAGAACTAATCTTCCTGACAGAAATCAGGCAGAATTGATAATATGCTATAAAATGAGGCAGGCTTGATTAGGGTCCCTGGAAGGGTCCTTGTAGGCTATGAAGTGTATATGTGTGCATACCTGTATGTACGTGTTCCTGTGTGTGCATGTATGCATGTGCAGGAGTGTATGTGTGCTTATTGTGGTAAGGTAAAGTTTTTCTTTTTTTTTGGTCACCAAATGGCATCAGTTTTAGTCTAAGTGACCAGAAGTTGAAAATAAGTGTCTGTCTATGTGGCATGAGTACCCTGCCATCCACACTTCTGGAATATTCCTCTCTACATTTTTATAACAGTGCCTATAATTACTGTATGCAAAAGGCAAATATACAGAGGTGAGGTAAGACATTTCATCAGCTATTAAAAACTCAATAGGAGTATAATTATCAGATCTTTTATATTCTCCAACAGCTGAGAATAAATTATAGGGTTAAAACAGGAGTTTTGATGGAAGGCATGTTGAAACTAATTGGGGGCCTGAAGTAGCTCTGGACAACTTGATAGACAAATTGAAAGTCTGGTGGTTGGGGAAACAGTAACCAATGATCAGGTTTGACTTGGGAACACTATGGGGCAATTCTACTCTGACCTATGGGGTCTCTATGAGTTGGAATTGACTTGACAGCAATGGGTTTGGTTTTTGTTTGGTCATGGAGAGAGGTTTTTGATTTGGAGACAGGAAATACAGATTTATTGAAAGTGTCCCAATTCCCAGCACATGTTCTGAGAGTTCCTGAAATTGAGATTACATAATTGATCAGAGCCTAACTTTTAAGTCATACTTTTCTTCAGATTAAAGATTTGCATAGCAAAAATATGCCTAATTGGATGCTTCTACTAGATGAGACCCCATGCTTCTTTTCAAATTTTAATCTTTATCTGGAGTGTCCTAAAATGTGTGTATGTGTGTGTGTGTAAAGAGAGAGTGAAAGAGAGAGAGAGAGAAAGAGAATCTCCTTTCCATGTGTGAGAGACACAAAGTTACAGAGTTCTAGGAACAGAGAGGTGCTTAGGGAGAAGGGAACTTACCCTGGGTGGCAAAACTCAAACTGGGTAGTCTAGGTCTTCTTAATGGAGAGGAATGTGGTATCTTTCAATGGGTCACTGCGTTTCTTGCCATCTCAATGAAAATGAGATTAGTAGCAGCATGGCATGTACACAGTGGGGTATGCACAGGGCATCCAGCGGCCCAAGTTCCAGACTAGTTCTTGCACTAACTCTTTGCGTGATCTTGGGTGAGCCATTTATCTCTGGGCCTTACTGGACTCTCATGTAAAAGGAACAGTTTGATGTAGATGATTTATTCTGTCATCTAATTAAAAACAAACACACGAACAGATAGTGGCCACCCTGGGGTAAGGGATGGGGGCTGGAAGGGAGCACAGGGCAGCTTGTGAGGTCCGGTAATGTTCTACATCTTGATCTGAATGCTGGTTACAGGGTTGTTTACTCAAAATGCATACTTTTTTTAATTGTGGTGAAAATATACACAACAAAACATTCTCCAATTAGATAATTTCTGCATGTATAATTCAGTGACATTGATTACATTCTTTATATTGTGCAACCATTATCGATATCCTTTTCCAAATTATTTCACTATTAACATAATCTGAACACTTTTTATAAGTGCACTGTTCTATATGTATTTTATTCTTCCAGAAAAGTTTACAATAGAATCGTAGAAAACAAACATATTCTAGGCACCTAAAATCATTTCAAAAAAAGAGCATGAATAAACACACCAAAAAATAACACGATTGTGTTCTAAAATCACCCATGTGCTTTCATCTTGTTTGAGGAGTTGCAGTTCCAAAGGAGATTGGATGTGGATAGCCACTGGGAGAAGAAAAGTAAATATCAGTAGTAACATTGCAACAATTTAGGATGAATATGATGGTTAAGATTGTGTGTCATCTTGGCTGGGCCATGATTCTCAGTGTTTTGGCAGTTGTATAATGTTGTGATCACTTCCCTATTGAAATTTGATATGTGATCGCCCCCATGACGGAATCTGCTGAGTGTTACCAGTGGGGGCACGACCTGTGGTGGCTCACCGCCCTCCTCCACCTACTTCCTTACTGCTCGCCTTGCTGGGGCTTTTGCTTGTTCTAGATCCTGCAGCTGGCTCCTGTTCTCCGGTTCTTGGAACTTGGGCTAGCAGCTTGCCAGTGGTCTTGCCTGCTGACCATCAGTCTTCACAGCCTGTGGCAGCACTGCCCTCTGGCCTGCTGATCTTGGGTTTGCCAGCTCCTGTGGCTACGTGAATCAGGAGAATTCTCTTTCCTGCCTCACAGACTTGGGACCTACAGCCTCTATGAGCCATTTCCTTGATATAAATCTCTCTCTCTCTCTCTCTCTCTGTGTGTGTGTGTGTGTGTGTGTGTGTGTGTATACACACATGCTTTACTGATTTTGCTTCTCTAGAGAACCCAGCCTAAGATAAGCGTTACTGCTTTACTGATTTTGCTTGTCTAGAGAACCCAGCCTAAGACAAGCGTTACTCTGGCAGCAAGTCCTCATGATAGAAATGATCATCTATAACAGGCTTCCCTTGAATGTGACTTGGCCACTACACAGTCTGATTTATTTTAATAAATTGTATTACAGTATTTAATCAATTACAGGGAGGAGGCATTAAGTTGAAATTTGGCAGTCACATTGTTGCCCTGGGTGCTATAATTCCGGAACACAATATAATATCAAGTGTGTCAGGACACGGGGAGACCAGGAGCATATGAATGGGGTTACAATCAGTCCTGCTAACACAGATCATATTTAGATAATGCATCTCTTTCTTTGCCATTAAAAAACCCAAAAAACCAAATCCACTGCCATCGAGTCGATTCCAGCTCTTAGCGACCCTATAGGTCAGAGTAGAATTGCCCCATAGTGTTTCAAAGGCTGTAAATCTTCACAGAAGCACACTGCCTCGTCTTTCTCCTGTGGAGTGGCTGGTGGGTTTGAACTGCTGACCTTTAGGTTAGCAGCTGAATGCTTTAACCACTGTGCCACCAGGGCGCCTTGCCCCAAAAGGCAACCTTCAATTATGGCAAAATTATGGTGAAAGCTATTACACCTTTTAGAGCCCTGGTGGCACAGTTGTTAAGAACTCTGCTGCTAACCAAAAGGGTGGCAGTTCGAGCCAACGAACCACTTCTTGGAAACCCTATGAGGTGGTTCTACTCTGTCCTATAGGGTCGACTGTGAATTGGTATTGACTTGATGGCAACAGGTTTGGGTTTTGGGGTTTTATTACACCTATTACAACATCTGTGTTTAATATAAAATGGTTCTAACAGTTGAGACTTAGAAGGAAAAAAATCTTATATACCAAACACTGAGCAGCTACTGTGGCCAGTGGTCACGAAGTTGCTGTGGATGAATGGGATCCATTTATGCCACCGTGGTCCTTGAGCAGACACCAGCATATCTTAAAAGCCTTGAGACAGAGTCCATTAGCAAGCTTGGTAGCAAAGAGTATTCTCTTATAGATGGCCAGAGGTTAAGTCTTACAAAATGAAGATTTATGTGAAAATAAATTGGTATAACCCTTTTAGAGAGCTATCCAGCAGTCCTTAGCATAATTGGGAATGTGCATTCTCAGTGATCCTGGAATTCCACTTTTAAGGGTGTACCCTACAAAAACCCACTCACATGTGCACACAGAGACAAGGATGAGAATGTTCATAGCAGCTTTATGTGTAACAGTGTGAATATCAGGAAAAAACAACCTCCAAACATGTGAGAAGGGATGAATAAATTATGGCATATTTACACAATGAAATGTACTTTAGCAGTGAAAATTATTAAACTATAATGATGTTTATCAACATGAACGTACCTCACAACTATATGTCTTTGGTGACAAAATCAGTGTCAGAGACAGCAACAAGATTGGCGATATCTAGGACACCTAACAACTCAGGTCCAAGTTGTCATAGCAGCTATGCTCCTATAGGGTTTTCAGTCTCCATATATGAGTGAAATAGACATCTTTCTCAGAATCCAAATCCATCTGAATTTGCCACTTTTTGTCTAAGATTCTTTGCCTTTGAATGACAAAGCACAATGTGGGTTCTCTGTACCTTGATCATCTGCATCTCCTTGATCTATCTCACATCTCTGTCAAAAGGAGATGAATAATGAGGGAACCTGGCAGAGAAGCTGGCCGGGGAATTGGAAAGAGTGGTGGCCAGAATTTATTCAAGCCTTAAAAGATAGACCAAAACATTCAGCTGCCGTCAGAAGATTCAGCTATTGTTCCTGAAACAGACTTGTTGACTCCAGAGTATGACCTCTGGTCCTTGATAGGCAGAGTACCATCAAGGACTTGGAGATGGATCACGGCAGATGCTTTTAGGTAACTCAAATCAAATTGTGATGGTGCTGCATTTTGTCTTGCAGAAAGACTGAGAAAATGGGAGACATGGGGTAGGACATATGGCCTGGAGGGGACTTTGCTCTAATTCTTAAATAATATTTATTACTTGTATCTGATCATAAAAATAATAGATACTAAGTATAGAATATTGACAAACTACAGAAGAAAAATACTCAGATAAAAATAAAAATTACTAAAATCCTACCAGAAAAAGATAACATTCTCTTGTAAGTTTATCTGATTCTTTACATATACAGATATAAGAATAGATAATGATATGCAGTAGCATAAAATAATACATGCATTTTCTAGCTAGTTAACTAGGTTTTTAACTATAACAAAAAAGGAATTTATTTTGGTTTCATAACTGGATGTAGATCTTTGTGTGATATAGTAGGCACTTTTTCCTGTACCTTTAAATATTCATACAACTAATTTTAATGGTGACTTAGAAGTCCATAGTACGACTATATCATTGTTTACATCATTTTTTTTTTTTACATTTAGACTGTTTGCTTTAAAGTATATAAATAATGCTTCAATGCCCATTTTAATAGAATAAACTTAAGTATATCTATGATAATTTCTTCAGATTCCTGGAAGAGAGATTTTTAGGTCAAGTAATATATACATTTTTAAGACCATTGCTACATATCTATAAATTTCTTTCCAAGAAGATTGTGTCTATTTACAGTCCTACCAGAAGTGCATTAGAGAACTCACATACTGTGTTATCTATAATTAGAAAAAGTTAAAAACTGATAAAATTTTGTTAATAGATAAATATTAGTCTTTAAATATATGTACCTTAATTGGCTTGGCACTTACTCATTCGTGACTTGCATGTGCATATATTTTGAACATATATATGTCATAGTGTTTCTTCGATATATAGGAACTGTTTCTGTTTTGAGGATAATAAAGGATTTCCTCTGTTGTGTTTCAAAAATTTTGTCTTGTTTATTGCTTACTTTTCACTTTGCTTGAAGATAATGTATCTTTTTGTTTGTGTGTTTATTTTAGAAGTGGGAAAAGAAAGATGGAACCATTTCTTCCAAAATAAATATTTATAGTGTAAAAATTTAAAATTCACATGCTGACGTAAAACATAGTATTATAAAACAGTTTCCATGAATAGCACCTTTGGCATCTGATTCTTTATCTTTGCCATGTTTCTGGACAAACAGGCACACCTAATTCACAACCTATGTTACCTCTGCCCAACACTGAAAGAGATTGATATTCTTGCATGGGAACAATAAATCTACAGAGAAACTGCCCATAACGTCTCTTTCAAGATGCTTAGTGGTATAGGCTTTGGTGGAAAGAGAATATTCCAACTATATTGTTTCAAAGTTCTTTGAGGAATAGGCAATTGAAGCTTGATTGATGGGCATTTCCCACATCATTTATGCCCAGTGCCTCTGCAGTTTACTTCTGAAAACTCCAATATATTTTCCCAGAGGAAATTCACAAAATGTTTTTCAGGTTTTGAGACCTTTTTGCCTTCTGTATCTAAGGCAGCCAGCAGACAGGTTGGAAAAATGACCAAAAGGAATATCAGGAATAGAGACAAAAGGAAAAATAAACACCACCTCAAATTAAAACAAAACCAAAAAACCCCCCAAAAGAATGTTTTGATTCTTTGCCCTCTCCGCTTTGTTCTGTTGACATTGAAGTTAGGGAGGGGCGCTCTCATTAGTG
>NW_004443967.1:88673-90449 GCF_000243295.1 Trichechus manatus latirostris | reverse complement strand
TCCTGGCTTAGGGGAGTTGGCAGTGTATTTTTTCCCGTTTGTTAATTTGTTCAGTCTCCAAGGCAGGGAGAACTGGCTCCTGGCCTGTGACGGATCCTACTTCCGGCCCAGGTGACTTGGCAATTGCTGAAGCTGGTCCAGGACCCAGTGCAGAGCAGGGAGAGTGGAGGTAAATGGGAGAGAGGTTTTTCCCTACGGGGGGTGTTTTTGATCCACGTGGAAGCCGTACACAAATACTTATCTTTCACAGATGAGGGCTGCTGCTTACTTGTTCTGGGAGGCCATGTAGACTCTCTGGCACTGGGTCTCTCCTGGTGCGGAAAACACACCTCCTGAGCACCGCCGCTTGCCTGCCTTACTGCTCACCCATGTGCTGCTCAGGCCTGAAGGGCTCAGGCTCTCACAGGGTCATGTCTGGCAACTCCTCGCTGCTTCCAAATTGGCTCTCCCTCCCTCTGCCACTCAGTCCGGTTCTTCAGCTTTGCCTTAGATGTTCAGGGCTCCTAGATTGTCATATATAATTGAATCACTTCGTTTTTTTGGGTCTTTGTTGTAAGAGAGTCCACTGGAAGCATCTGACTACACCGCCATATTGGCCTCGCCTCTCTATTCCCCAGTTTTTTCTGTCTTATATCTATTCCTTTGGCTACAAACAGCTGGCTTTTGTTGAAGTTTTTTTTTTTTTTTTTTTTTAATTGGTATGCACTTTTTAGTGATTGTGGCTTCCTGGCTCTTCAGCTCCATGTCGGGGATATACGAGGCAAGAAGGAAAACCGGGGAATTCACTACCATGTCTTTTCTTAGATCCTATGTTTCCTTTCCTGTTGACCTTTTATAGCCACCATTCAGAGTCTTTTTATGCTTGTTTTATATATAATATTCAGGGTTTTAAATTGTACTTAGTGGGAGGAATAGGGAAAAGTATGTTTACTCCATCTTCCCAGATGTGGAAGTTTTCCTTAGAATGCTCTATATGGAAGGAAGGAATTGTAAGTTTAGATAGAAGTAAACCAAAACCACACCTGTTGCCATTGAGTCGATTCTGACTCATAGTGATCCTATAGAACAGAGTAGAACTGCCCCATAGGGTTTCCATGGAGCAGCTGGTGGATTCAAACTGCTGACCTTTTGGTCAGCAGTGCAGCTCTTAACTATTGTGCCACCAGGGCTCCTAGATAGAAGTAGAAGGTATAATTCCTTTCCTGAAAGAGTTTATTTTCGTTTGTGAAATCAGTTGATAGACTGGATATCTATTATGTGTTCTACAACCTAACTGAAGACATAAAAGAAGCAACATGACATTGTTGGTAGAGCCTTCAAGCTTGGTATCAGTCACAGAAACCGGGTTCAAAACCTGCCTAACTCTGCCTCCTTCACTTTTTTCCCCTTACTAACTTCTGACCTGCAGTGAGATACTTACCTTCTTAAAGCTTCTGTTTCCTCCTCTGTAAAATGTACTTGTTTCCTACCTTCACGTGGAGAAGATTAAATGAAATCTTAGATTCGCGTGCTGAACACCATGCCTAATAAGTATTATTCAGTAAATGAATTACTATTTTTCTCTTTATGCACTTGAAAAGCTATATCACACAATGCACGGTTTAAATATTTCCATAGTGCTCTGTAATGTATAAGATAGCATGAGCACTGTGTGATAAGTGATGGATACTTGTCCTTTGAGTTTGCAAACCGTTAGTTAGCAAGCTGAATGTACTTGGCAGACAAGTTTTGTTTTGTCATCACAGTATTTTAAAAGCATTTAAATAATTTACTAAC
>NW_004443967.1:77541-87727 GCF_000243295.1 Trichechus manatus latirostris | reverse complement strand
ACATTCGTATTATGGGATTTCATCCTCACAACCACCTTTAAGCTAGGCATATACTCGTCTATATTTGCCCATGTGGTTCACAAATAGAATGTCAGATTTAGCTAGATTTTCAATTCAGAGCCTTTTGAGCCACCAGCTGAAGAAGAAAATTGAGGCTCCTTTAGGCCTTTGAGATACAGTAGGACTACTCAGATATATTCTTGTGGCAAAGTCCTGGAGATTATGATGCTCTCTATAGAACACCTTGAGTTTCAATAAGGTGTTATCTTACTAAGATTCTAATATTGACAGATTATAGCAGTCATTGAATTTAAACATTTATAGATGAGAAATATATAATTATAAATAATTCAATCTGTTGTCCTAATTTCTTAAAGAACCATGAAGAATATTCAATATTAAATATTTAGAAGTTAAGTTCGAATCATAAGATTTTCATTAAAAAATGAACACAGGGTAACTTATAAAATTTAATTTATAGGTACACTGATATTAAAAGGGTTGTTAAGATGAATTTAGTTGATCCTAGAGAGATAGGAGGAGCCCTGGTGGCACAGTGATTAAGAATTCGGCTGTTAACCAAGAGGTCAGCAGTTTGAATCCACCAGCTGTTCCTTGGAAACTCTATGGGGCAGTTCTACTCTGTCGTATATGGTTGCTGTGAGTCAGAATCGACTCAACGGCAGTGGGAAGAGAGATAAGAATTAAATGCATTGTGAGGAATACCATGGTAACTCAATGTCCTATGAGATGGCTAAATTAGATAACTGAGGCAGATCTAAATCCCTGGTGACATTTTTGAAGCAGATGCTTAAATTCTTCCTTTTGTTATTTTAAATCCATAAATACAGATGTTAGCACCCCTAGAACGTACACAGAGAAGAAAATGGTCTCTGTAGTGTGTGATTTAAACTGTGGTTTCACCTCAGGTTAGTTGTTGAGTGCCTTAAGTAGCCCAAGCTTCTAGAAAAGGATTTAGACTTTTTCTTGGGAGAAATCTTCTATCATCTGGTGCCATCCAGAAAATAACCAGCTCCTGTTAAGAATCTGTAGTTAGCCAGAATCCAAAGCAAGAGGATCTAGTTTCCTGATATGCTTTTCAACAAGATGTCACAGTAAGGGTGATTTGTCAGACTTTAATTAAAGTAGTACTTTTTACTTGTTGCTTTGATTGGGCTTTGAATATAATTTTATAGTAATCCCTTGCCTGGGACGTGTTTGATATACAGATTTGACATTGCCAGTGAAGCCACTGGTTTGCCTTCTCTTTGTTGGAGATGTTAGCTCTTGTTATCCAAATAAACAAATTACGTTATTTATTCCTGTCTCCTCTCTAGTGACTCTTCCCTCACCTCACAAACATTTCAATGCTTTAAGTCAGGAAAAGGAGATTGTGTTTTAGTGGATGTGATTTCTCTTATCAAAGACTGACCAATAACGGACTGAGTTCAGACTTCCTGGGTTAAAAATCCCAACTCATTTTTTACTAGAGCCAGTTATAGACTTATTTGAGACAATTAAGAGCATAAATGGGCTTTTAGGAATGAACACAGACCTGTGTTCAAAGCCCAGTTCTACCGTTTGATAGTTGCTTATCCATGGCTAAGGCCCTTACCTTCCTTGAGCCGAGGGCAGAAGGGAAGAGGGAGGCTTTGTAGAAGAACTGAGAGTTAACCATTAGTACCTGGATGAGCAGAGAGGAATAAGGTAGGAATTTCTAACAGAGATAAATTTTTAAATTCTGTGTTTGGTGACCATTGTACAGATGAGTTAGGCTGGTTGATGTTCTGTGGGTACGAACATCATGTAGGAAGGTTGGCCATTTTGGTGGTGAGAAATAGATTCTCATATTCCTAGTATTTTTACTTCTGAAATGTGTCCCATAGACCTCGTCCAGGCTCTCAGGGGCTGCAGCCATGTGTGTGGCCACCTCACCAGTAAGCCCATACAGTCCAAAGCCAGATGTAAGGAGATACCCCATGGGAGGTAAAGAAGAGAGGAAATGCATTTTTTACAAATCCTTAGAACTCCAGGTCTCTGAAGGAATCTGATGGATATGTGAATTTCCACGTGGTGTCTGAGCTCTGGAATTCAGATCCACTAGTCTTCTTGCTTTTGGCAACACAGGACAATACTACTAGGCCTGGAGACTTTGATTTTCTTGGCTATAAAGGAATTTGGTTGTACAGTGAACTTTATGAGCCTTGGAGAAGAGTTATGCTGCCTCAGTTTGTGTTGAACTGTCTTTGTTTAAGAGATTAAAAATGCTTATTTCTCACAGAGGCTAAGGGTTGTGAGGGTGTATCTGTAGGTTGTCTGTGGGAAACACATAAACCAAAAAACCAAACCCATTGCTGTCAAGTCTTTTTCGACTCATAATGACCTGTAGGGTCAGAGTAGAACCACCCTGTAGGGTCTCCAAAGAGTGGCTGGTGGATTTGAACTGCCGACTTTTTGGTTGGTAGCTGAGCTCTTAAGCACTGTGCCACTAGAGCCCCCTGGAATTTCTGTAATGGTCGTTTCTTAGCCCAGTGTCTGCCTGATGGTCATGCCCTTATTTTGATCTCTCTCTCCCTGTACCAGTTAATGACAGCAGTGAGGAACATCTTTGGAAAGCGTAGTTAGAAGTTTCAAAGAACACATTTTCTGTGCATCAGTGTGCCAGACCACAAGGCCTGGGATGAATATTACTGAGCCCCAGAAAAGCATGACCACCTATGCTGCTGGTTTCTGGATGCTGCTTTTCTAGGGGTTGTGTACTCCAGGAAGAGGAATGGTGAGGTGGGGTTAGGGGACACAGAGAGGTAAGACAGAGTGATTGGAAATAATTTCAGTGCTCTTACAACTCCATGACTTTTTCTTTTCTCTTCTTGAAGGCTGTTTGCAGAGCCAAGAATTGGCAAATCTGGGTAAAGTCATGAAGTTATTTAAATGAAAGTTTCCATTGAAATAAACACAACTCAAATTTGCTGTATCCACTTTTCATAATCCTTCTAAATCTCACCAAACATTTTTTCCCTGTTACAGTTCAAGATGCCAGCTACTTAATTTTCACTTTTGCTTCTGCCTGGTTAACTAATCAATTTCTGTCAGATCCCCTTTAACTGAAGAAATGTAAGACCGCTTATTCATTCCAGACTAATTTATACCTTGCTTCGTCTGAGTGGAAGGGAAGAATGAACATATTTTGATATAAAACACAATTAGCAGTGACCTGGGATATCACTGGGATCTTCAGATCTCCCCTCTGATAGATATTAAATACCTGGCCAGAATATGGTCTGTCTCCCAAGGAAATGGCGAGAAGAGAAATCTTTTACCAAACTTTCCCAGTGTGATCAATGGGATATTCTATCAGTGTTATATAAAACAATGTGTTATTTTTGTGTGTTACTTACTGGATTGGTAAATATTTAGTTATTTTTCTTCAGGGTTATCAAACATTTAATATGCTCAGGTACACTGAGAAATCTCAATTTTTTTACAAAGAGACCTTTTCCCCCAGGCCATCTTTGAGGACCAGTCTTCTGAGGAATTCATTTAGGAAAAGCTCGTTTAAGTGACTTGTTTTCATGTTATAGGTTCCAAATTAACAAGTAAAGTAGGGACATGATCTTCCCCTTTGAGAATGAAATTATGGAGGGCCATCACTCAATTGTAATAGTTGCTGCTTGCTGTCCTCAAGGGAGTGACCCAAGATAAAGAGCTTCTGGTAGACAGTTGCTCACCCATAGCCTTTCTTTGATCTGATCCATTGTTTCTTGGTAACACATCATGATTTTCTGGGGTGGCAGATAATCACTTTCCTAACTTCCCTTATAGTTAAGGTGGCCCAGTTACTCAATTTTGGACAATGAGACAAAAAGAGAAATCTGCTGGGGTGGTACAGGAGGTAGGCTTCTGGAGATGATAGGAGAAAGATATGAAGGGATGGTTCTTAATTTTATCTTGATGTTAAGAACTGAGGCATTTTCTTTGGTTTATAGGTCTGTTGTTGTGATGCTTGTAGTTCATATTTCTATTGACTAATAAATCTTTTAGCCTTGTAGGTGTTGGGGGTTGTGGCAGCCATCTTGTGTTGGTGAGAGGACAAGCCTAAAAATGAAAAATCAATACCTTGAATGACAGAACAGAAATACACAAAGAACTTGATTTCCTGAATACACTGTTTAGCCACTGCCCTGATGCTGAAACTGTCTACCTCCAAACTTCTCATTAAGTAAACAGTGGATGTCATTATGATTAAAGTCATTGATAGGCAGGTATATTAGTTTCCTATTGCTGCTGTAACAAATTACCGTTGACTTAGTAGCTTAAAGAAAACCCTGGTGGTGTAGTAGTTAAGAGCTATAGCTGCTAACCAAAAGGTCAGCAGTTTGAATCCACCAGGCACTCCTTGGAAACTGTATGGGGCAGTTCTACTCTGTCCTATAGGGTCACTATGAGTTGGAATTGACTTGACAACAATGCGTTTTTTTTTTTTTTTTTTTTTTTTTAGTTCGTAGCTTAAAACAACAAAAAAATATTTATTTAAAGTTCTGGAGGTCGGAAATCTAAAATGGGTCGCACCAGGCTAAAATCAAAGTGTTGGCAGGGCTGCATTCTTCTTGTAGGATCCAGGAGAAAATCTCTTTCCTTGCCTTTTCCACCTTCTAGAGGCTGCCCACGTTCCTTGATTTGGGTCCTTTCCTCCAACTTTAGAGTGCATCACTCCCACCTCGCTCCTGTTGTCACATTTCCATTTCTGTACTGCCTGCCTCTCTCTTATAAGGACTCGTGTGATTACATTTGGCCTTCCTGGATTTTTCATGGTAATTTTCTCATGTCAAGATCCTTAACTTAATCTCACTTGCAAAGCCCCTTTTCCATATAAGGTAACATTCACAGGTTCCAGGAATTAGAACGTGGGCATCTTTGTGGACCATTATTCTGCCTACCACAGCAGGGTTTCTGTTACTTACAGCCTAACACATTCTAACTGATACACATTTTAAGTTCTTTTGTGTCTGATTTGTGTCAGTTCACCTTGTTGTTTTTCTCTAAATCTGCTCTTTAAATTGTGTTTGCCTCAAGGGAGCAAGGTGGTCTCTAAATGTTTTAACAGCATCTGAGCATGTTGATAACTTTTACTAATAATTGAAAAAGTCAGTTCTATGTTGGGTTACTTTTTTCCCCCTTTATCTTAACTTCTAGGGAAACTTTTATAGCATCCAGGCCTGTGTTTAAAAATAACAACAACAAAAACTTTGATGGTATATAATGTATACGTATAGGTAACAAACTAGGGCCGTTATTCACTACCCAAAAGTAAACTGGGTTAAACTTTCAGATCAAACAGGGAACATTTCAAATCGGGTTTTAGTAGCAAAAATGAGGTTTACAAGTGCCTTTGAAGAGTGCATCCGTTGAATGGATTGATGTCTGTCCTTTTATTCTCTCTGCTGCTAAGCTTTCTTCTCAAACAGCTGGGCAGCTTGTCTGGCAAGAGGGTTCCCAGGATAAATGACAGATTATGTGGAAGCTAAGGGAGTTACTATGTGGAATCAAGAGTATCACACAGTGATAGGTGATTATGGATTAAGGAGATGCTCAGTCAATATTCACGACGTGGCAAGAGCATGCTATTTTAAAATATTTTGATTGTGTACTATTTGTACATAGTTACTGATGTTCTTATTTACCTCCTATCAAAGTTAGCTTGAGTTCAACTTCCAGAACTTTGTCCTATCACAGGGTAAGCCCTTCACAGTGATCATGTCCCTCACCTGTGAGTCTGAGAAGCTGGGAGACTGGAAGCAAGTAGTTGGGGAAATTTTATGTTGCTTACATACTTCCTTACCTTGACTAATTACTTACCTTCCCTTACCTCCTTCCTGTCTAATCCATTTTTCTATCTATTTACCATACTTACCTATCTATCCACTTTAAAGACACAGATACAAATACTGATATACTGGGGAAGACAAATGCCATATGAGAATCACCAAGAACCAAAGAATTCCCTGGGCTGCTGACAAGGAAAGAACTGATATGGCTGAGACCCTAATTTGAACTTTTAGCCTTCAGAACTGTGAGAAAATAAATTACTGTTCTTTAAATCCACCTACTTGTGGTATTTGTGTTACAGCAGCACTCGGGAAACTTAGAGAGAAGCCTTCTCTACTTACTTTTTAAACTTCTGCTTGAGGACTATGAAACTACTCTTTCTAACATGCAGACTGATGTCATTTGGAAAGCTCTTGGCACTAACTGAACTGTGCCATCGATCCTGGGACTGAGATACTGCCTTGACTTGGGGAGCCTGTGTTTGTCTGTTCTCCACTTTCTGTGGGCATGGTTCTGGAAGGAATGGCCAGTGCCTATTACGTAGGACACCATCTTGGTCATATTAACTTGGTATAGAATTTCCTTTCAAGCCTTTCATTTGACTCTAGATTAGATTGTGTGTGCAAGGGCATGATTACAGTTTCCTGTTAATCAATAACAAAGGATTTTTTTTTTTCAGCATTTCTCATGGGCTCCCTGTGATAGGTTACATGTGTGCTTATACTCATGGGACTTATGTTTTAATGTAGAAAATACGTAGCAATGAAACATTATTGAGTATTTAGAAACAAATAGATCAGAGGTCACAGATTGGAGGCCAGATGGCTGTCTTGGCCAGTAGATGTGTTTTGTTTGGCCCTCAAAATGCTTTTAAAAATTGAATTAGTTTCAACATATAAAAATATTGAGTCTTGGTTTGTCCTAAGAAAGAAAAGAAAAAATGCAACATCATTTTAAGTTTAAATATTTGATTTTATATTTTATTATACTAAATACAGAACATATACTCTTTCTTTCCTGGCTTTAATGGAAGCGAGCTCATCAATAATATTTTCAAAATCTACTTCTTTGCTTATCTCATCTTCCATCGAGAGACTTATCATGTTTGACAGTTTCTCTTGACCAAATGATGATCTTAAATAACTTTGATGACGTTAATTATATAAATTAACTAATTAAACAAATTAAATGAATTTTTAATAAAGTTAATTATATTTCAATTTTCAAGTATGTTTTCAATTACTTTAATGTTCTAGAAAATTAAGCATAAAAATTGTATAAAAACATGTATATAGGGAAGCACATTTTTCCTTTTGCTTGAGGCTTTGATACAGCTTGGCACAGTACTAGTCCTTATTTAAAATTTTGGTATTTTGTTCGTCATAGATTTTTTTGCATTAATTTTCATTGTTTATAAAACTGAACTAAAATATCATTTATATTGATTACTAAGCTTTTTGGCACTCCCTTAAATTTTGCACATGGGACGAGTGCCTCAATTGCTTCACTCTAATTCCAGCCCTCATTTTTGGGGTGAATTCTTCTCCACCATCGAGTCTTTCAGTACTGCAGTTCAGTTCTGCAAGATGAAAGGATGGTTCCCACGTTCACTGTCAGTGATCTCTCAGGATCACTGTTTCTATATAAAAATATCCATGTACCTGCAGCCATATCATTCCTTGTCCACTGCATACTTCACCAGTGGGCCTAATGAGTAAATGGAGATGAGGCCTGGGAGGGAAATTCTCCCCAGAAGAGGGTGGGTAGTTTGTCATGAATATTTTCCTCGGGATCCAAGCTTCTTGCTTGTGACTCGGGCAAGCCCTACTGTAAGCATATCTGATATGTACCTGGGCATGATGATTGTATTATGAGTTATTCTACATACAATCTTATATTTATCAAGATACTTTTATTACGTTCTGTCATTTTCTCTTTGTGAGCATACTAGGCACATTTTATTATATCCATTTTGAAGATGAAAGACTGAGTTTTAGATGAATTAAATGACTTGCTTGTATCTCCAACCATCATCCTCACTGCTGTTAGACAGTTTGATGTTGATATAATGCAAATCTTACACCATCCTCCAAGAAAAAAAAATCCAAACCCGTCACCGTCCAGTCGATTCTGACTCATTGCAAGCCTACAGGACAGAACTACCCCATAGGGTTTCCAAGGAGCAGCTGGTAGATTTGAACTGCTGACCTTTTGGTTTGCAGCTGAGCTGTTAACCACTGTGCCACCAGGGCTCCTACCCTATCCTACCCCTACTTAAAACTTAGGATTTTGTATAAACCCTTTAGTATGACCTGTGAGTAGCTCCGTTCTCTGGCTTATTGCCCCCTCCTCAGCCTGACCACTCACCACTTCACACTGGAAACTCTCACCACACTGACCTACTTAATAATAACAGTAACTAACTTTATTAAGCACTTACTGTGTACTCAGCACTGTGCTAAGGGCTTTACCCCTTTGTCTCACTGTATATCGTCCACAGCTAGGCTCTAGAGGATGTTGTTTCCACAAGATGGAAGGAATTTAGGGTTCCTTGTAAAACATAAAAACAGTATGCTCTCATATATGAACAAGAAGTAAATTTCTAATGTGTTGAGCCACAGAAATTTGGAGGTTCTTTGTTACAGTGACTTATGTTGCCCTAATTACTCTTCTACATGAATTCTCCTTTAAGTAAATTGATATAAGACGGCTTTTGAGGAAATGCATCATGCTTTCATCATTAATATGCTAGACTCTGAAGATACAAAGAATAAAAGCATCTTTCTTTGATTCTTGTAATATAAACCTATGGCTAAATAATGCCAACATTTCAGTTATTGTTGATCTTTTATATTTTATGTTGATTTAATATTTAGTTATTAGGAAAAAAAGTGTACATTGGAAAATATTTCTTAAGGTTCCCAATACCCTTTGAATATAAATTATCAAAAGTTATCAGCTTTTGAATCAGCTTCACCTTCTTTATTAACTCAGGAAACAGTTGTTTATCTTTAAATAGGAGATGGGTCTATATTCTATATCTCCTCAATTACTTGGTTTTATAAAATACAAGAATGCTTCTTCTAAACCATTAATTAAAGGCATAAATCTCTCCTACGTAAATAGTATAAACATAAATGTTCACAAATTATTCATTTTTAAAAAAACAGGCTGGCTAAATTTACATATAGATTGAATTTGAAATGTGTGAAATATCATTTTCTTTTATTCTAATAGCTTAAAACCTCTCATGTTAATGGTTGCAGTCCCTGGACAAAGTGCCCCTAGTGTTCCATCTACTTGGAGGCATGAGAGTCCTAATCCTGGACAGACATCACGGGGTTAATTTGCAAATTGCTTACAGGAAGGCAGAGGAAGTAAGTGTTGGAGAAAAAGTCAGAAGTGTAAATCAGGATGAAGTAGAATTGATTTTATGTGGCTTGAAAAACTCATGCTAACCCTGTCTCCTTTGAAAAAACAGTTTATAGTTGGGGTAGGGGAACAGATGATTATCAGTGCAGAATGTTTTTTACTAAACTTTGATCAGCATAATCTCATCTTGATCTTTGCTTGAGAAAGAACAATAATCTCCTTTGCCAGAGGTTTATTATATAACACATACTCACACACATACACACGTACTCACACACTCATACTCAAGGACATTCATATCCTTAGGCTGGACTCTCTCATGCAGCCTGACTATGTGTGGGTTTGAGATTGATTTTCTTTTTTTTCTTCATATTTTTTCCTTGATTGGCAGAGGTTCTCAAGGATTGCATTTCTCAAGCATCATCATCACTGGGGAAATTGTTAGAAGTGTGAACACTCAGTACCACCTAGACATACTAAATAAAAAACTCAAGGATCAGGCTCAGTAATTCGTATTTTAGGTTATTCTGGTGGATGTTAAAGCTTGAGATCTATTACTTTGGATTGTCACACTTTTTACATCTTTCACTTGTGACTTTGGTGACAAAAGCAGACTCCTTTGTTTCTTTATTTTTTTCCCCAAGCCATGCTATTTAGCAGACCCAGCTTGTTGGCATATGTTACCCTGTCAAGGAATAATCTGTTGTTATCCATAAATGGAACATTTAGCAATTGACAAGCCTCTAATTCACAATAATTTCCCCTCCACATTTTTGCTCTTCTAGCCTCTCCTACACCTCTGGTGGTCCCTCCGCCTTTTCTCATAGCCCTGTGATCTTAGCCCAATCACTTAAACTATCAGAATATCAGTTTTTCTCAGTTGTTAAAAGGGGGCTTGTATTACTGACTGTCTTAGTCATCTAGTGCTGCTATAACAGAAATACCACAAGTGGATGGCTTTAACAAAGAGAAATTTATTCTCTCACAG
>NW_004443967.1:71537-76394 GCF_000243295.1 Trichechus manatus latirostris | reverse complement strand
TCCTGGCTCTTCTTTTCTTGCTCCAGGGAAATTGGGAACAATTGTTGTGCCTTGGATGGCTGCTTGCAAGCTTTTAAGACCCCAGGCACTACATAATGAATTAGGAAATAGAACAGTTGGCAAAAGCTATGATGAGCTTTTAATGTTGAAACAGAACCTGCCAATTCTGCATTCCCCCTCCCATCACCCACTACACCCACCACACCCACACCTGCACTGGGGTGGGATGAACTGGCCAGCTCTAAACCCACTGCTGTCGAGTCAATTCTGACTCATAGCAACACTATAGGACAAAGTAGAACGGTCCCATAGGGTTTCCAAGGAGCAGCTGGTGGATTCAAACTGCCGACCTTTTGGTTAATAGCTGTAGCTCTCAACCACTGCATCACCGGGGAGCTCTCACCAGACCCAGTTCAGAGCTAAAACATAGCCTTGGTACAGGAGCAAGTGTGCGTTAAACTGCTTCAGATCCTTTATAAAAGTAGGTAGGGAATAATAACTTACAAATAAAAAATTGAAAAAGGGCAACAACAAAAGCAGTCTAAATTCAGCCATAGGCCTCCAGCCTTCAAATCCAAAGACAGTGGGGAAACTCCCAAAAAAGTAGCCATCCCAGCACACAGCCCCTGGAATATCACCAACTTCACAAAGCAGGTGTGAAACAAAATCTTTTCCACGGCAGGTAATAAATAATCTCTTTGTTAGTTCCAAGTCCCTTGCTATGATTGACGCACTCATTTATTTTTCCCAATTTTTTGTGTATATTTTAACCCAGTTCTCTTTCACCACTGAAATTTCCATTGGCCAGTGCTGTGTTATGGACTGTTGATCTTGCACTGGATAAGGAACACACAACAAACAAGCCCATAAATATGGCATGTATATTGCTAGATCTGTTCTCTCTTTCTTTTTCCTCCTCTTCTTTCTCCTTCCACTTTTCCTCTTCCTCTTTTAGAAGGCTGAGGGATAATTTTGGGAAACAAAATGTCTGGACTTACTGATTTCTGGTTTCATAACTGTAAGTCTAAGCACTGTTTTCAGCATCATCCTTTTTTTTTTGTGTATTTTTCCCAGAAGAAGAATAAAAAATCCAAGACAAGGGTTCCTTGGAAGTCTGTGCAGCCTAGGACTCCTCAGAATAATGTTTTCAAATGAATAAAATAAAATAACATGCGTATGATTATAAAGGAAGTCATTTATATTGAAAAGCAATGTTTTTGTAGAATTATGACATAGTAATATATAAGCATATTACAAATGCATTAAAAAACAAGATCTTGTAACTTGGAGGATCAAATAACGACCACAATTCCAAATAGTGATGAGTGTAAATTATATTTTGAGATGTCTGCCACAACTCTTACATCATATGAAAATATCTGTGATTTCCCTGGGTGATAAATCACAGTATGGTTGACACTACAGTGATTTGTTGTCTAGATTTATAACTGAAAGAAATGTTAAATTTCAGTTTGAGGTTAGTGAAAATAAAGATATAATCCCTTCACCCCAGCCAGGTTGGGGGACAACCTGAACTCTATCCACGGACCCCTGGACTCTTGGTTAACAATACCTGATTGGAGAGAGGTTTTTGTAGCACCTGCATAAAAAATAAACCAGTTGCTGCCAAGTCAGCTGCGACTCATGGCAACCTCTGATGTGTCAGAGTAGAACCATGCTCCACAGGGTCTTTCAGTGGATGATTTTCAGAAGTAGATCGCCATGCCTTTTTTCTGAGGTATCTCTGAGTGAGCTCCAAGCGCCATCCTTTCAGTTAGCAGCCAAGCGTTAACCTTTTGCATTACCCAGGGACTCCAATAGGTCATATAGCTACTTTAATTTAGGTTGATCTATATATACAACCTAGGTTGGTACACACACACACACACACACACAGAACACTATGGCAGAAACTATTATGTGTTCATCAAAATCCATTTTCTCAACCTCTTACGCACATAGCTCACCTACATTTTCCAGCCTGCTTGCTATCAGATGTGGCCATATGGCTAAGTTCTGGCCATTGGAAGAGACAGAAGTAAAATGTGCCATTCCCAGGCCTGGCCTAGTATAACTACTCACATGAACCTCTGCATTCCCTCACGATGTGGAGGATTTAGCAGAGGACACTAGGACCCTATGAGTTGGAATCGACTTGAGGGCAATGCGTGTTTTACTGGGACCCTAAGGTTAGACCCACAAAATAGAAGAAGACTGAGTTCTTAAATGAGCTTTATGTAAAGTTGCCTGCCGAAAAGACGCTTAATGGATGTGTGCAGGGCAAGAAATAAAGTATGGTGTTCAGCCACTGAAATTTGGGAGTCTGTTTGTTATAGCACCTGGTGATGTTTACCCTAATGGATATTATAGTAATATATAATCTCCCGAGCTCCGTTAAAGAATATTTTTAAAAAATTATATGATATATGATAAAGAAGTGACTTTCAACTAAACTAAAAACAAACAAACCCGTTGCCGTTGAGTGGATTCCAACTCACAGAGACCCCAGAGGACAGAATAGAACTTCCCATAGGGTTTCCGAGGAGTGGCTGGTGGATTTGAACTGCTGACCTTTTGGCTAGCAGCCGAGCTCTTAACCACCGTGCCACCAGGGCTCCACTTTCAACTAAAGTATTTTATTTTTTACTGGTGTATTTGTACTTATTTTAGCTGTGTGGCCTTGGAAAACATAATTAAGGTCTCTTTGCTTAACTTAACCTTATTTGGCTGGAAAAGGGGGTAGCAATAGTATCTAACTCACAGGTGGTTATGGAGTTTAAAGGAGCTAATGTGTGCTCCAGTGAGGAGGAGAGCAACTTCTCTGTGTCAGGTGTGTGTAGCCCTGTGGGTCACCTCTGGCATAGGTAACTGTGATTTCCCAAAACATTTTATTCCTACTTTCCTTGCAGCCTAATCACACTGGATGAGCTCAGGTAGGGCCAGAGAGACCATGTCTTATTCATCTTGGAGTCTCCAGCACTCAGCACAGGCAGCCTGGCTGGCAAAGAGGTTCTCGCTAAGTAACTGCAGAACACAAGCATTCAAGAATTGAATAATTTATAATATTTTCTGTCCTCATTAGAGACTGTTAGCACATCAGTATGGTGTTTGTTGAACCTGACAAAGGATAAATTATACTTCTGTTTACTCTTTCAAGCCCATGGTTTTTTAATGTTCTATTGAAGAACAAATACTTGCGTTATTAAATTAAATGCTGAGTTTACACAAGTATGGTCACCTCGTTTTCTGTGTCCACTGCTGGTGGTGCAAGGAACACAGGCATTAGGCTCAGAATAATCAGGGTTTAAACTAACAAAAAATTAAGGGTTCTTGTAGGAGGAAGAGGGTTGCTAATCAGAATTGTTCTTGTTATTGTTGGCCCCCAACTCATGGCGACCCCACAGACAATGGAACAAAACACTGCCCAGTCCTGCATTATCACTATAATCAGTTGCAGATTGGAATGTTGTGATCCATAGGATTTTCAGTGGCTGATTTTCAGGAGCAGTTCACCAGGCCTTTCTTCCTGGTCTGTTTTAGTCTGGCAGCTCTGCTGAAACCTGTTTAGCATCATGGCAGTATGTAAGACTCCACTGACAGATGGGTGGTGGTTAACCAAAATACTTGTTTTTTTTTTAAATTTTTTTTTCCCAAATTCTATTCTAATACTATTTTAGAATCCTGATGAGATCTCTCTGATAAGCCTAATGCCCTTCCACCCCCAAAACTCACAGCCAGGAATACACCCTTTCTTTTATGTCCATTTTCTATCACTTAGTCGTATTTATACCAAAAAATAGTTGAGAACCATAAACTTTCTGAGCCTAGTGTTCTCACCTGAGGAATCAATGTCTCAGTGTGATGGTGAGGACTGAATTCACAGCGCTCAGCATCTAGTATGCAATGGGTTACATTTGCTATCTCAAACTATTGGTGGCCCTAGGCTCCTGCTGCCCCACAGCTGACTTACTCCATTAAACCACCTCAGCTCTCAATGCCCATTTTCTCTTTTCTAATTTTCCTATCCAAATCTATTATCAGAAAGGACCAGAATTATCTTTTTACACGGAAGTCTAAATGTCAGTCATTTTCACTGTCTTCGGTTTTTTGTTTCTTTTTCTCCCCCTCTGTGTTAGAATGTTTGTGTATTTTACATTTTAGTTGTAGTGCTGGAGTATGCTCCTCTGATATATGGTCTCACTAGAGTTTACGAGCTAATCGGTTTCCCACTGTTTTCACCAACACTTTTTTGACTTTTTAAATTTTTTTTGCCTTCCCCAATTTGATGTTAACTATTACTGTTATTATCTATGGGTGCAAGATGTTTTGGAAACGTTAAATATAAGTTGGGACTTTACTATTTATTGCTCATGCTATGTGTTATGGATTCAATTGTCTTCTCAAAGAATTTATGTTGAAGTCCTAATCCCTGGTATCTGTGAACATGATCTTGTTTGGAAATAGGGTCTTTGAAGATGCTACCAGTTAAGTTAACATGAGGTCATACTGGAGTAGGGTGGGTCTTAATCCAACTGAGTGGTCTCCTATAAAAGAGAAGAGAAACAGAAGGACAGACAGAGGGAAGATGGCCATGTGACCACAGAGTTTTGTGGCAGCTACAAGCCAAGGAATGCCTGGGGCCACCAGAAGCCTTGACAGACAAGAAAGGCTCTTCTCCTAGAGGCTTTGGAGGCAACATTGTCCTGTGACACCCTGGATTTGAACTACTAGTTTCCAGCACTGTGAGACAGTAAATGTGTTTAAGCCACCCAGTTTGTGGTGTTCTGTTATGGTAGCCCTAGGAAAGGAATACACTACGTGATGGCAGATAATTTGCTTAGTTTATGTCATTCCATC
>NW_004443967.1:68611-69646 GCF_000243295.1 Trichechus manatus latirostris | reverse complement strand
ATCTGTCCCTTGATAGCACTGCCAGGTGCTTGTTTTGGCTTCTTACTCTGATTACAATCTTCTGAGCACTCACTTCTGTGAACTTGTTTATTTTGAAATGACATGCTGGAAGCCTAGACTAAATAGTAGAGATTTGTCGAAAGCTACTAGCTAATTCATTGCTTTCCTGCCCTTGAATGGATTTTCCTGATGGCTTCACTGGCTCATGGTCTAAGTCATTCATTACATGTGGGGAAAATGCGTATTAATATACTTAGCAAGTAGTTTGGGAAGGAATGTGTTTATCTTCATTCCTTCCAAAAAGCTAATGGATATGCATATTCTGAATATTCTATTTGGAGGGATGACTATGACAATGCTGGTTGGGTGGCATCTCTCAATGGAGTTGTAGGGATGTTTCCTAAGAAAGTGATTGCTTTTAATGCATCCAACTCTTTGCCCTGCTCAGTTAGTTGCTCTGTGAATTGTGGACCTCCCATCTTAATTTGCAGTGGTGCCACAAAGTTACAAAGTATTGGAGCAGCCAAATCAGAGTGGTGTAATGAAATGAGCACTGGTCTGGGGCACTAACTAACTGTTATATTTTATATCCAACTCTTATAGAGTCACAATCGTTCTGGGCTCTAGTTTTCTCAATGGTAACTAAAATACCTACCCTGTACTCCCTCCAGGTTGCCGTGATTCTTAAATGAAAGCTGGATTTTGGATTAGTTTGTTTGGTTTGAACCCCTGCTGAGAATTTGCATTTCCACCCCGGGTACACTGAGTCAGAATCTACATTTTAACAAGAGCTCCAGGTGATTCTTATTTATAATAATAAATTTTGAGAACCACTGCTCTTCTAGTGGTCTCAGAGTTGGTCCCTAATCAGCAACATTAGCACCACCTGGGAACTTGTTAGAACTACAAATTCTCAGCAGGGGTTTGAACCAAAATAAACTGGTTTGAAGTCCTCAATGAAAGGATGTGTATGAGAATACATTAAAAAAACAAACAAACAAACAAAAACCATTGCTGTTGAGTCGATTCTGACTC
>NW_004443967.1:66895-68010 GCF_000243295.1 Trichechus manatus latirostris | reverse complement strand
TCAGACACACCTGGCACTGCAGTTTTGCTAATTTTGTGACTTTGAGTTGAGGTTTCTAAATTGAATTTTCTTAATATATACAATGAAGGTGATAGTTGCTACCTGTGCACAGTGCCGACGCCAGTTGGAGCTCAATGGATGCTAACTTTTAAATTTATTATGTCCTATATTGTGTATTGTTTCCTGAATATGTCTTGGCTTATAAACTCTTTGAGGGCAAAGATTATGCTTTAATGTTTATTCTGTATCACCTCAGCACCTAACACACTGCTGATCGTAAAGTAAATTGCTGCATAACCATTGATTTATTGACAAAACAATCCAAAGTCACCTTCAACCCAACTATATTTAAAAATATCAAAAGTGCCTTCTGATGCATTCATTATAGCTTTAAGTGCTTTCCTAAGTGTATTTGTTCATATTTGTCTGGACCACAGAGAAACTTTGCCTGTGGAGTCCACTAGTGTCTATTTAGAGGAAAGTCACTTTTGACTGTCATTCCATTCTGTTACAATCTATACTATTTGGTCTAGGTTCCCATTTGATCTGGGAATCTCGTATTTTGCCAATCAGCTCCTGGGTGGAAGAGGAAGGGTTGGAATTGGGTCGTTTGGTTGGTTGATTTAGCCTTGCAGCTGTCCTCTTGCTGTATTCCCCCATTAATCTGTGGCTATGTAGGGCAGGTTGGTGGTGGAAAAAAAAAATTCCCCATTTTTATTAATGAGTCTAGTGTTCCAGGGGCATGAGTAATTTGCCGAAAGTGTCTGAATGAATCACCAGCTATCCAGCTCTATTAGGCTGAGCTGCTTCCCATGAAGAATGAGCTGGGCCCAAAGGTTGAGACTCAGGGAGCAATGGAGATGAATTCTCAGCCTGTTTCAACTGTGGATGGTCATGTGACTCCATCGTATTTGGTAATGAGCAATCACAACTTCCTTTATGCAAATCTCTCCCTCCCTTTATGATACTGGATTTTTTAATATCTTTGTTCATCTCACATGTTATCTATTATGGTGCCAGTTATTCAGGGTAAATTTTTAAAAAAAATAAATCTTCCTCTCTGCTCTATTCCAGATGGTTTCCATAATTGGTTTATTACTTTTGCAGATGTTACA
>NW_004443967.1:63878-64930 GCF_000243295.1 Trichechus manatus latirostris | reverse complement strand
CCAGTTTTAAACATAAAATTACAAGCTATGCATGGAAATAATAAATTGTGGACCATACTTAAAAAAAAAGAAGTAGTCAATAGGACAAAAAACAAATGATTGTAGGTGCAGAGTAAACATTTGACAAAATCCAAACCATTTATGATAAAAACTCTCAACCAACTAGGTATAAAAGGGAACTTTCTCAACCTTTTGAAAACACAATAATATTAGACTGAATGCTTTCCCCCTAAAATTGAGAATTAAGACAAGGGTATCCACTCTTGCCAGTTATATTCAACATTTTTGTGAAGTAGCTAGCCAGTGCAATAAGGCAG
Source organism: Trichechus manatus latirostris (assembly GCF_000243295.1). NCBI lineage: Eukaryota > Metazoa > Chordata > Mammalia > Sirenia > Trichechidae > Trichechus > Trichechus manatus. Next base: position 64,613 of record NW_004443967.1, on the reverse strand, counting down.
ATAAATTAAGATAGAGAGACAGATAGACAGACAGATAGATAGATAGACAGACAGGTAGATAGATAGACAGATAGAGCTGTCCATATTGAAAAGAAGTAAAACTTTTTTTTTTTGGAGATGACATAATCCTTTATCTAGAAAATTCTACTGAATAAAAAAAAATCCCTACTGTAATAATAAAGGAATCCATTAAGATTGCAGGATATAAGATCAACTATACAATATCAGTTGTTTTTCTATATACTAACAATCAAGAATTCAAAAAAGAATTTAAGAAAAAAACTCTTTTCAAAAAGAATAAAACACTTAGGAATAAATTTAAATAAGAAGTGTAAGTCTTGCACAATGAATACTAAGGTGTATAGAATAGACTCTAAGAACTTCTAAGTGCAGAGAAATGTCTAAGGATATTCAAAGGATTGACAATAATTATTACTGAGTTAGGAGCCCTGGTGGCACAATGGTTAAGCACTTGGCTATAACCGAAAGGTGGGCCATTGGAACCTACCAGCAGCATCTTGGATGAGAAGACTTGATGATCTGCTCCCGTAAGGATAGCCGAGAAAACCCTATGGAGCAGTTCTGCTCTGTCTTATAGGATCGCTATGAGTTGGAATCGACTTGACGGCACACAACAACAGCACAACATTACTCAGTTAGTTCTGGGATTAAGAGTGATGCAGTATTTTTCTTTGAATTTTTTGGGGGAATGATTTGAACTATTTAAAATGATCA
>NW_004443967.1:60835-63509 GCF_000243295.1 Trichechus manatus latirostris | reverse complement strand
TAGCTTGTGGCAACCCTGGCCTGGAATTATTTTCTCCCATTTGTTAGTTCTGCATCTTGTCTTGTTTCTAGGTAGTTGGAGCCCTGGAGTTCTCTTATCTGTTATTGCCTTTAATAAACATACGGTTAGAGGACATTTCCTTAATTTCTTTGCACACCAGTTATGTAACAGGGAATCAAATTTAGCAGTTACCTTTCCCATCAAATAAATATAAATTTTGTATTCTTGACTGAGATGTTCTCAGATTTGATGACACTGATTGTTTAAATGTATGAAGAACTGGGAGTAATGCTTCTCAAGAAACAACCATAATTGATAGGCTGCTCAGCAAGGGAAATGAGGTCTTAGTGTGAAGGTTAATTTTAAACACATTTCCATTGTATATATTTTTATGACTAAAATGTCGCTGAGAAACATTTTATTAATTTTTAATAAATGTATATTTTAGAATAGTTTTAGATTTATAGAAAATTTGTGAAGATAGGACAGAGTTCACATACACTCCACACCCAGCCTCCCGTTATTAATATTTTATATTGGTATGATACAATTGTCACAATCAATATACCAATATTGATACAATTATTATTAACTAAATTCCATACTTTATTCAGAATTCCTTAGTTTCTAGTTAATGTCCTTTTTCTGTTCCAGGATCCTATCCAGGATACCACATTACATTTTGTCATCATATGTCATTAGGCTCCTCTTGGCTGTGACAGTTGCTCATACTTTCCCTTTTTTTTTTTTTAATGACTTTGAAAGGTTTGAAGAGTACTGGTCAGGCATTTTATAGAATGTCCCTCAATTGGGGTTTGTCTGATGTTTTTCTTTGGATTAGTTTGGGGACATGGGTTTTTTTTGGAGGAAGTCGCAGAGGTAAAGTGCCGTTCTCATATCATTAAAAAACAACAACAACAACAACAAAAAATAACAAAAAGCCTATTGTCAAGTTGATTCCAACTCATAGTGAACCTATAGGACAGAGTAGAACTCCCCATCAGGCTTCCCAGGAGCAGCTGGTGTATTCGAACTGCTGACCTTTGGTTAGCAGCTAAGCTCTTAACCAATGCACCATATCAAAGATATATGCTTATCACCCTAGATATTAATCTCAATTACTTGGCTTGGGTAGTGTTTGTCAGGTTACTTGTTTTGCCCTCAATTTCCCTCCCTTTCCATTCTGGCCTTTAGAAGTATTAAAATAAAAAGCATATTAAGCCAGTAATACAAATTGATTTGAAATGTATTTAATACATGATTTGCAAATTCAGCAATACTTCTGACTAGGGAGTTACAGTGTTCCAAAGATGAAAGAATGTCCAAAGATTCTTATATCCCATGTTATGGACATTGTCATGGAAAAGCGTTTGTATAATAACAATTTACCCTAAAATACAAGCTTTCAGTCAGACCCTGGAGTTCCTGTTTCTCAAAACTGACTGCACATAGACAACTCTTCAAAAAGAGCACAATCCCCAAGGCAAAATGGCCTTCACTAAGCTACTCACTAGGCTATTGTTTGACTTAAAGTCGACTTTAGGAAACCAGTTTTCTCAAGGGTCAAGACTCAAAAGAAGATCTTGGCAATGACCTGGTGGGGTCACCCCAACTATGTGGATCCCAAAAATCTGAATTCTAGGAGAATTAAAAACTGTTTCTCAGAAGGAAGTCACTATATGCAGCCCACACTTCAAGAGTGGGGAGTTATGCTCTACCTCCTTGAGGACAAACTATTTACTAAATTTATTTGGAGTTCTTCTGATGTGAGATTTATCTAGTCTCCCTCATCATTTTATTTATTCAGTCATTTATATCAGTATGGGCTGATGTATATTTATTTTATGCTTTGGATTATTATCCTGCTTTATTTTTTTGCTCTAATTGTTTCATCTTTGGCCATTGGGAGTGCTTTCTGTTGGCTTCATGTCCTTAAATGCTCCTGTTATTGTGTATATGTGTTTTTAATTTTTATTTTTTTAAATCATCACTTCCTTACTTTCTGGCACTGCACAATGTGTCAGGCTCATCTTGTGTATTTCTTGCCTCAGCTCTAGAATCAGTCATTTCTCTAAGGAGCCCTGGTTCCCTTTATTGAGAATGGTGTTAGAAATCAAGATCTGGGCAGAGGGTGTGCTTGTTCCTACTGGGGTTTCATTGCTTCTAGATCCTCTCAAGTGGCAGAGCAAGGAAATATATGTGTGTATACTATCCCATTCATATAGACATATCCATAGATATTTCTGTATGTATCTCCATCTATACATTTCTATTTGTAGTGTTATATTAAGCAAAACAAGAGTTTATACTGTTGTCTCAAACTCTAATTCATTACTACATAAATTGTTGTGGTCTTTTCCCTTGCTTTTCTGTAACCTCCCATTCCAAGTGAGAAACCTGGCTGTCACCATCCGCTATCCATTTACTTATTTGTTCAGCTCAGGTATATATACTAGTTTCAGAATTGTTAACCTGTACCCTTAAAACAACTTTATCAAGTTTGTTTTACTAGTGGTCTTACAGTCAACACTCATTTTCAAAGTTCTTTATGTCAGTATCTTTTTACCCCACCCTCTTCGGTGATGTTGTTTCATACATCTATAAAATAGCCAGATTCTTTTTCACATTCTGCATTCCATCCTGCGATCCCCTGACCACCTAAATGATTTTTTTT
>NW_004443967.1:58270-59145 GCF_000243295.1 Trichechus manatus latirostris | reverse complement strand
CTAATCACCTGCCACTTTGCTCGTGGGCTGCCTGCCATTGTCACAGATGGGCCCAATGTGCTAGAGTAAGGAAATAATGTATGATAATTAAATGTGGTCATTGGAAATTATTGCAGTTGTTGCCATGAATTAAATTGATCTACCCAGCTGGGTCACAGAAGACTTTGTGAATCTATTTGGTTGAGTCTTTAAGCAATATGCTATAATTTAGGTATTTTATTCTGAGATTTTCCAACTGTTTAGAAACAACATGAGTTAAGCAAAGACTGGGATGAAAGGTATCTAGCTGTAGACTCTTGCTATGTGATTTTTTTTTTTTTCAGAAAACACTAGCCAGTTCAAATCCCTTTCAATTTGTCAGTGCTGTTCTCAATCATTAATTGTTTGATTGATATAATAATGTATGGGGGTTGCTTATCATGTGTCAATCATGATGCTGTATGCTGGAAATATAAGTAGTATAATTAAAACAAGGCCCCTTGTCCTTCAGGAGCTCACATCATTTCAGACACATGTGATTATAGAACTCAAGCGGAGTTAACCATTTCAGATAAATTTTGGCATGGATATATCATACCAGAAAATATAGTATTTCCAGAAATACACACGCAGGCAAGAATGCATTTAAAGGGACAAACTATGTGTAGTTGTTGGCTGATAATATTTGAATCCTATAAAAGTGTCTGGGTTGGAGGAAAAGGGTATATGGCTCCCATACCTAGGTGGAGTGATAGTAGGGAGGGAAGTTAATACTATGTTTTAATTTTAGGAAGCCTTGCTCAACCTTGGCATTTCAGAACAGGTAACAAGTAGAGAAAATAATTTTACATATTTTGTCACCTCTTCAGGGTTACCAGGACTTGAGTCATTTGCAG
>NW_004443967.1:42027-43407 GCF_000243295.1 Trichechus manatus latirostris | reverse complement strand
CTGGACTCAGTCTGGCGGAGGTTGTGGTAGTTGTGGTCCATTAGCCATTTGGACTAATCTTTCCCTTGTGTCTTTAGTTTTCTTCATTCTGCTTTGCTTCAGCTGGGATGGGACCAGTAGATGTGTCTTAGATGGCCACTTGCAGGCTTTTAAGATGCCAGATGCTACTCACCACAGTGTGATGTAGAACATTTTCTTTATAAACTATGTTATGCCAGTTGAGCGAGATGTCCCCCGAGACCATGGTGCTCAGCCCTCAGCCCCTGTAACTTGGTCCCTCAGGGAGTTTGGATGTATCTGTGAAGCTTCTATGACTTTGCCTTGGTCAAGTTGTACTGACTTCTCCAGTATTGAGTACTGTCTTACCCTTCACCAAAAAGCTCCAGGTTTTTAAAGGCATATATACAGGGATATTTTTTGCAGCATTGTACTTAGTGGCAAAAAAATGGACATAAAGTGAGTATCCATCGAGGAAGTGATGGCTGATTTAACTACAGAACAGCTGCCCTTTGGAATATTACGCAGACGCTAAAAATAGTGAATTAAGAGTATACGCATTAACTTGGAGGGATTTCTACAAGTTATTGTTGAAAGAGAATAGCAAGATGGAAAAAGAGCATAGTCCTCGAGTTACGACAGGGTTCCATTCTGATGACTCTGTGGTAAGTCGGTTCTGACGTAAGTCGAATACCTCATTTCAGATTGACAACTAATGCTTCTTAGGGTACGAAATGCTGAGTAAGATCATGCTATAGGCCTGGTCTACAATGAAGTCGGTGTCAATGCTGTCACAATGAAGTTGGAGTCTAACGGCTGTTGAGTGTGAGCAGTATACAACTGCTGTATGTATGTCATTAGAGTTGTAAATTGCCCAATTTTCTATCCGTTACGACTCCCAACACTGACAACGATACCACGTCATTGTAGACCAGGCCTGTTATATGGCAGTGTTTTGAGTAGTAAATCATAAAATTGAACACCTGTGAGTGAACATCTGAGAATGATAATATCAGCAAATTACACACTACAACATTGTATGTAGTACATATTACTAATGACAAGATGTATAAAAAAAATGGATGGTTATAAGTGTAGTTTGTCATAACTCAAACATGTTGTAAGTCAGGGCCTACTTATATATGAACTCATTTTTGTGGAACCAAGGCGCATGCGTGCGTGCTTTTTGTCTCACTGTCTCTATATGTACGTACACACATGTTGTTGTTGTTAGGTGCCATTGAGTCGATTCCGACTCACAGCAACCCTGTGTACAACAGAACAAAACACTGCCCGGTCCTGCGCCTTCCTCACAGTCGTTGCTATGTCTGAGCCTGTTGTTGCAGCCACTGTGTCATTCCATCTCATTGTCTTCCTCTTTTT
>NW_004443967.1:32240-41092 GCF_000243295.1 Trichechus manatus latirostris | reverse complement strand
TGATGGGGTGGTGTTTCAGACCTATCTCTGCCTGACTCCAGTGTTTGTGAACTTAACCTCTATGTGATACTTCATTTTCCCTGTGTTTTTCATGATATATTATTTCTTCCTTTCACCTCATCATGATTATGGTAATATCTGATGAGCTGAATTTAGGATTTGAGCCTAGAATAAAGGGCCACTGAGGCAGCTGGGCATTTTCCTGAGCAGAAACAGTCCTCATTACTCATTTGGGCAATGCTAGCTCACTAGAAGACTGCAGTGAGCTTGAGAACAGAGCTCCAGCTGGTTCCCATCTTTGTCTCTAATATCTCTCTGGGAACCTTGTGCCTTGTGACTGTGGACCCAGCCAGTTAGTAATCTTGATGCTCAGCCCTCTCACCCTCTCTCCTTCTACCCTGTGACATGAGAAACCACTGGTCTTATTATAGAGGATGAAGGTAATTGCTCAGGTGACTGCAGGTGGGAAGGAAAAGGGCCAGTGGGAGGAGTACTTTTTTGCCTCAGGAAAGTCCTCTAGTGGTAACCCATCAAACTGCAATTTCATAATCCATTTGTGTAAAGTACTAGAGCAGGCAAAACAAATTCGTGCTGTTGGAAGTCAAAGTACTGGTAATGAGGTTCCTAGGTGATGCAAACAGTTTGCACTCAACTATGAACCTAAAGGTTGGTGGTTCAAACCCACCTAGTGGTACTGTGGAAGAAAGGCCTGGTGATCGGTTTCCATTAAGATTACAGCCAAGAAAAGTAACACACGGGGTCACCATGAGTCAGAATCAACTCTACAGCAGTGATGGCTGGGAGAGGGCATGATATTGGCTTTTAGGGTGTTGATAATGTTCTGTTTTTTGATCTGGGAGCAGGCTACATGGGTATGTACAGTTTGTGAAAATTAATCAAGCTCTTTAAGGATTTGGGCATTTTTCTGTATGTATGTATTAAACTTCAATAAAAGGCTAAAATAAAATTTAAAAAGAATATACTGTATTAATCATGGTAGTGAATATTAGCTACTATGTAAATTACCACAGAATTTCAATTTTAATATAATAAAATTTTATTTCTTGCTCATGCAAAGTTAAGTGAGAACGTTACTGGTCAGAGAATACTCCCAGATAGCTTTTCTCCATCACTGACTCAGGGAGCCAGACTCCTTCCATCTTGGGACATAGCCATCCTCAACATACGGTTCTCTGTGGAAAGGGGAAGATACAGGAGAATCATGAATGGAGGACCTTTTAGAGGCCAGGCTTCGGAATGGTGAACATCACTTCTTTTCACATTCTATTGGACAGCAGTAGTCAAATGACTTCAACTAGAGGCAAAAAAATTTAGTCTTCCATTTTGTCCATTAGGTAAATTATATGGTTTGATAAACATATAACATTATTTTTGCCTTGCATAGATTCTGCTTTTAAAAAAATAATATATATAATGGGGAGAGCAGTTAGAGTCACATAACAATGTATGTATAAATTTTTGTGTGGGAAAAAATAAAAAAATATAATCCATTTTGAGGGGGCAAGATTAACATTTGAAACATGAACAAAGATTGAGTCATTTGAAAAGACTTCTATAGGGAGCAGAACTTGAGTTGTACCCTGAAGGATAAAGGCAATTTGGACAGGTGGAGGGACAAGGGGAAGCGTGGGACCTAGGGACCCCTGACTCATCATAAATAGACCCAATACAAACAGCAGCACATGATCATCACTACCGTATAACAATGGATGCACATATCCTCCGTTTCCCGGAAGATTCTTTGAAATTAAAATTAAATTAAAAAATTGGGGATTAAAAGTTGGGATTGCTTCTACTGTATGTAAGTAACAGCTTAACCAGTATTTTTGTCTATGAGGAATATAATCACCCTTTATATGACATCACTCCAGACAAGAGGGTTTACTGATCTGGTATAAGAGCATGTTGTCATAAACCTGCCCTGAGCCAATATATTTTCTGATAACTTTGGCATGTCCTGTCTTCTTTCACTCTATTTGAATTCTTTTTTATTATTTTTTTCAGACAGTAACATTTTGCCTTCCCTACTGGACTATACTCTTTGAAAGCAGATAGTTGTGTCCCTCTGTGCTAAGCACAGTGTGAAGGCATGATAGTTATATGACAAATAAGGTACTTTGGTTACTTGATGCACTGGGTCTTGGAAATACCTGGCATTATGGTTGGTTTTCCCCCTAAATTTTTCTCCCCAGACTTTCACAGAAGAGCAACAAAACACCAGAATCATGAATCTGAATTTTCCTTTCCTTTTCATCTTTGCTATTAGTCAGTGAAGGAGCAATAGGCTAAGCTGCAATGTTTAGCATGATGAATCTACACTGGTTCCTGTGAGCTGAGGTGTGGAGCTGAATTTTATGAAATGATGGATGCTTCGCACCCTGCTTTTTTCATAGTGCCATCAGTTATCCACAACGTACTGAATCTTTTGTGTACCAATGCATTATTCATCCAATGCTCTCACATATTTGCTGGTTGGGGCCATGTGTGCATTCAAGATTGGCCTCAAGTTCTAATGCTGTCTCTCTTTCAAGACCTAAGATACATGGGGGAAGTGTGATTGTTTCTTGGGATCTCCTTTGCCAAGTTGGAATCTTACATGAGTAAAGAAATCAACATAAAATGTCATGCAAATGCCAATATATGTGCAATTGGTGTACCTCCAAGAAGCATCTTTCAGCAAAGAATTTTTAATCTATGTTAAATTGGCATTTCAAGATAAATGATGATTGTGTTAAGTACATCAACTGAATGAAGAAAAAATGGACTAAACTAATTTCTTACTTTCTTATATAAAATATGATTTGTCTGAGGATATGAATAATTTTTTGACATTACTTTAATCTTCAAATTATTGCATTTTTTTTGGCATCTTGACAAAAACAACAATAAATGCCAAAGAGCAATGTTTTCCCTGCTAAGTAAACGAGGTATCTCACTGGAAGCCTTTGGCTTGAGTGCTGGGGCCAGGTTCTGAGAACCAGTTGTATTTGTAGGTCAGGCCCTTCCATAAGTAAGGGCAAGAACAAGAAACCTAAGGAGGGGATTAAGTGATTAAATGGGGGATATTTCATGGCTTTCCAAACAACAGAAACATGACTAGAACCCAAGCCTATGAAAGTAAGGGTTCTTGGTTAGTGTTAATGCACTCAGATGCTAACCAAAAGGTTGGAGATTCGAGTCCAAGCAGAGGTCCCTCGGAAGAAAGGTCTGGCAATCTACATCAAAAAATTAGCCATTGAAAACCCTGTGGGGCATAGTTCTACTCTGACACACATGGGGTTGCCTTGAGTTAGAGTAGACTCGATGGCAACTGGTTTTTTTAATTTATTTAAATGAAGGCAAGAGATCTCGTGGGAGCCTTAATAGTTCAAGCCCTCTCAGTTTCCAGTTTGCTAAGTACTGGCACTACTCAGGGCAAGGTTCTGCTGGAACACGCTGCCCTTGTCATCTCTCTTTATGTGGATCAGGAATAAATTTACCATCTAAGACACTTGAAATCATGCCTTAAAGATTCTGCAGCTACTCAAGCCTCCCTGAGCCTAAGCAGTTCTCTCCATTGTTGCCCGTTAAGAAAGGCCTGCTCCTTCCAACGTTGTTGCTGCCAGGAGTCTCTGTCACCATTGGCAGGCCTTCCTGAGAGCTGGTGAGAATCCCATTAATTTCAGAATGCTGATAACTGACAATATCCATTCATTTTGGATCCACACCCCTCTGTGGATCTGCCCAGTATTGGCTGGATAATAAATTGGCTGTTTCCAAAGTCAAGATTAGGAGGAACACAGACATGAGGATCAGATAGATGTGGAAAGAGGAGGAGGAAGGGGAAGAGGAAAGCTGGAATATTTCCTGAAATTGAAAAATTGAGTTGGCGAGTTGACCATGGTGATGATGAAATTAATGCTAGTAATAGTTATCTCTTTCTTCTAGACTGTTTTAAGTGTTTTATTTACTCATTTATTTATTTAATATTAGAAACTACCCTACCAGTTAGGTAGTATTAGTAACCCATTCGATAGACATGAAAAATGAGCACAGAGAGTTAAATATGTTGCCCAAATATACAAAATTAGTTAAGTATCAAGGAAGGCAAAATCATGATGTAGTCAAAAGCCGTTTTAAAAGTGCAGTGTTGTTGTCAAGTCATGTTGTTGTCAGTTCAGACTCATGGAAGCCCCATGTGTGACACAGTAGAACTGCTCCATAGGGTTTTCAAGGCTGTCACCTCTAGGAAGCAGATGCCAGGGCTGTCTTCCAAGGCACCTCTGAGTGGGTTTGAATTACTAAGCTTTTGGTTGGTAGTAGAGCGCTTAACTGTTTCTGCCACCCCGGAGACTCCTGAAAGTGCAGTAGCTTTGGTGAATAGGATCAATGGGCCTTGATAATCTCTCCTGCGTTTTCCCCAGTACTACTTCAGAACTTCCTTAGGGATCCTTTTTAGGGGTGACCTCATTCTGAATCTATGAAAGCATTACATCCTGCAGACAGAAGGAGTTCTGATGAATTACACAGCCTAAGGCTATGGTTCTAAAGCTCTCTTGCTTCTGAGATGTTGCTGAGCGGCTTTCACCACTAGCTCAACATAAAACATTTCAAAAACAGACTATATTACCCACTAGCTTAACTGTAAGGGTGGTGGGTTTGGGATTTCTTTTCTCTAATAAAAGTACCATCTATTTCTTACTTTTGCTGGAAGAACGTTAAAGAACTCTCCTCATCTTCCTTACTGGGTGCTTTAAATGGCTCATTTGATGACACTGCACACTTATCTCTGGAAAGCTATAGTTTTTATAGGTGCTGCCTAAGGTTTTATTCTTCTGAAGGGATAAGAGTAAGGCTTTGGAGAAGCAGCTCCTGTCAGGTGACAGGTTGCTCCAATGTGTGTTTTCAAAACTATTGAAATCACTGGCTCCATCACTTCTTATATCCTTGCTAGGCTTAATCTCCTAACTAGAAATTTAATACCTTGACATTGTTAGAGATTGCATGTCAGCATGACATCTGGCAATAATGGTGCCATCCAATAAATCTGATGATAATTTTGAAGTTTCATTGTACCAGCACTGGAAATTTTGGTTGATTGAAAAATGACTTATTCTCACAGGTAGCAGAAGCAGAGGAGTTCAAATTTTTATATGTTAATAACTAATAACAGGGCTTACATATATCATTAAATCATCATAAATATTTGTAACAACAGAGCTAGAATACCTGTGTACTATAGCTCAGTAAATCACTAAACCTGTTTTCCATTTTACTCAGAAAAGCAGAGTCTGTTACACCATTCATATCATTAGTAGTAGGATTATTTCGATATGTTAAAGTCATTAGAAAGATTCCAAGGCAGGGAAGAATTTTGGGTCCAATATCTAGGGAGAGGAGGGAAGTCCAGAGAAATTAGCCAGGGATTTGGGACCTTTACCCTTGTGGTGGGTATCAGTTCCTGAAGCAGGGACTGAGAAGCACTCGCTCACGGCAGTCTTACATGAGACATTGTGGAAGAATGGAAAAAAAAAAAAAAAGAAATTCAGAGTTTTAGATTCTTCTTATTTTCTAGGCCTATGGTTGGTGTGTGTTGGTGGTGGTGGGAAGGGTGGTATTGTACCTCAGATCTCTCTCTTGGGGTTATGGATAAGTGGTGCAGAAGGCAACTCCCCAAGTGAATGTAACAGGTTCCTGCCTTTTCCCTAGTGAGTAACCTGTAATCTTAGGTTAGGGTTTTAAAGCGATAAAGAGTTTTAGAAATTATTTAAACTAACCATTTATTTTACAAATAAAGGAACCGAAGCCATGGAAGGTAAATCATTTGCTTAAGTAGAGGGCTGGGAGTAGAACTCACAGGAAAATGAATTATGCCACTCCTTGGAAATCCTATCAGTTCTACTCTGTCCTATAGGGTCGCTATGAGTCAGAATTGACTCAACGGCAATGGTTTTTATTATGTATATGTGTGAAAAACCCATTGCCATTGAGTCAATTCTGACTCATAGTGACCCTATAGGACAGAATAGTACTGCCCTGTAGGGTTTCCAAGGCTGTAATCTTTACCAGGGCAGACTGCCACGTCCTTCTCCCATGGAGCAGTGACTGTTGGGTTTGAATTGCCAACCTTTGGTTAGCATCCGAACGCTTTAAGCACTGTACCACCAGGGCTCCCATGTATATGTATATACAGATCAATTGCCATTAATTGATATTGCCACAGTTACTTATCAATGCTGCAGAGGGAATGAATAAACTGAGATTCTTGATGATGGGATGTAATGAACTAACATTACATTTGGCTGCACGTTAAAACCACGTGGTGTTAATTAAAAAAACATAGAAAATCCCTGTCTAGGATTCAGGTCTTATGGTTTAATTCGTTTATGGGCGGCCTGAGCAATTATTTATTTATTTATTTAGTTTTATTTAAACAACCTTGGTAAATTTACTGTGCAGCCAGAGTTGAGAACCACTGGACTGATGGGTATTCCCCCTGCAAACTTCCTTTTTTGACACCTGTAACAGTTCTATGATCTCTTAAAAGGCAGAAGGCAAAGGCTGAAAGACTCTGCATGTTTCTGGTTCCTGTCATAATTGATCCCCATGTCTCGCATCCTCTGAGCCCCATACATCTGCCCACTTTCTTCTCTGACTGAAGTAAGCAAAAAGCAGCTCTTTAGGAAGAGGGGATGGAGGACAAAGGAAACTAGTCACACATGTTCAGAGATGGGCTCTTCATTGTTGATTCTCAGTGTCCCACGGTGGTTCGAGGTTGTTGAGAACCACTAAACTATAAAATTATTCTTTTGAAAAATAAGTGTAGAAAGTTCTGTAGGGAGAAAGATAGGACATTGGACCTCATGCTTTAAATGCACATTAAAATCACCTAGAGGGTTTTAAATGCAGCTGCTGCAGCCCCATGCTTAGGGATTGTGATACTGTAGTATGTTTGGGGTAAGGCCTAGGAGAGCATGTTTATTACGTTTCCTGGGTAGGTGATTCTGCAGCAGATGACTCTGAGAAACACTGCACCGAAGACTCTAGTAAACTCAGATGAGCCAAGCAGAGGATTTTCTGCAGGCGGCCCACTGAAAATCGGGACATTTAAGACAAACAGCAAAGAGACAGTAAAGGAGGGGAAGGAGGCGTACCAGAGACAGGGCCAGACGTGGAAAGTTACGAAGGTCATTTGCCTCAATCTTGGTTGTAGAATCAGAGCTTTAACCTGGAGAAGTACCTCAAAGGTGTTTAGCTAAAGCAGTTCCTTCCCTTCAAATCCCACATGAGGTCTTTGCTAACCCTTTGCTACCCTGATCGATGCTGTGCAAGTGTCCTCTCAATCTAAGCTGACTGTGGCTATTTGGGACCAAGGTCATGATATGAGAAATAATTTGGGGATTTATAGTTTCATAAGGTTAATTAAGATTCATAGTGCTTTTTGTCTCTTTAGTGATCATGTGTAACTTCTATGATTTCTGATTCAAGTAGTTTGTGTATCATAATTGCTTTTATTTTGAATTTTGTCCTGTTTGAGCCACATGTTCTTAACATGTACTTATTTTAGCATGCACTTAGAAAAATCCTTTTTACTTCTTCTTATTAATCTTTTAGAAAAGAATTATGATGTCTGCCATCCTTCTCTCAACTTCACTGAAAGTCCCAAAATGCAGACTAGGACTGTCACCTAGCTGTTGGTAAGACCATTCCACTGTAAGTTGATACGTCATCCAGGCAGAAGTTATTTGTCAAACATACATATATTTGAATCAAATTAACTTTGTGTAAAGAATGTGCTAGATTCATTGGTTAGCAGTTACTAAATAATTTATCACTCCCTCATTTGATTGAAATATAATTCAAAAACAACCTATAATAAGATTAAATAAAACTATATCTAGGACTAATACATTGGAGGAAATATAATTACAGCTCATTGCCATGTCATAAAAACCATTGTGGTGATTTCGATTGCCAAAAGGTCACTGGTGTATTTGAAAATGGGCATAATATATGCCATTTAACAAAGTTTTTATTTATAAATATGAACTTTAAAAATGATTGAACCATTGAGGGAAACTGAGTAAAGACCCATGGGATCTCTGTATTATTTCTTACAAATGCATGTGAATCTATAATTATCACAAACTAAAAAGTTTTTAAAAATGATTGATAGTGTCCATTGCTGCACAGCTTGCGCCACTCCCCAGACCACTCTGCTTCTGTGGGATGAAGATAAAATAGTAATAATCTCATACGTGTGTTGACTTGACAGAGCCTTTGGTTTTTCCTGTGGTCCTGATTGAATTTCAGTGTCTTAAGAGCCACTTTATCTTCATAGGACTTCTCTGAAATGCTTCTGTAGTCAAAGGAAAATATAGTACTTGCTATTGGAAAACCCAGGGCCATAGGCACGTCCTGACTGAAATAATGGATAGTTTCAGTGGTGTCTCTACATTAGGGCCAGTGGGTTGGTTTTTGCTCAGGTGTCCCAGAAAATAGCAAGGGAACAGTAGTTTAGCGGTTAAGTGTGCTGGATCTTGGGTCAAGCTTTTGCACTTGGAATCTTGGTCATGCAACTTCCTTTCTCTGTGACCATGGATACATTTCTGAACTTTCCTTTGCCTCAGTTATTCCATTTTAAAATAAAGTTAGTAAGACTGTCCACCGCTTAGGGTATGTGAGAAGACTGAGAGTCAGAGAATACACATGCCTAACATTCAGGGAATAAACTAGGCAAACTCTTCCCTCTAAGAACATTATTGTGGAAATAAAGTTTTCCTTTCAAAAATGCTCTGCTTCAAACTCATTTTGTTGTTGCTGTTAGTTGCTACTGAGTTGATTCCCACTCA
>NW_004443967.1:18857-26984 GCF_000243295.1 Trichechus manatus latirostris | reverse complement strand
GTAAACAGAAAGGAAAGGATTTAGAAAGAAAATCCATTATAAAATCATCAACTTCTTCTTGCTTAAGGTCAAAAACTTCCAACATGTTGGAATAATATAATATTACAGATGAGTGCAAACCATCCTCTAGATTTTCAGTCTTGCTGTGTTTATGCCCAAGGCCTTTTTATTTGATCATTGTTTTATTAATGGACTTGAACCAATGAGCAAGCTGGTGAAAGCTGCAGTATCTGTGGTATAAAGTATATGGTCTGAAGAATGATATTTTTTTTTTTTCCCACATCCAGGTGTAATACATCATGGAAGTCAATTTAGCATGGGTGGCATTAATATATAGCTGAGGGCAAGGAAATTTTTCAGGAAAGTAAGTACAACCAAATTAATCCATAGTGAAGAACAAGTCACAGGGAAGGAGAGAGTAGTGGAGGAGAACACTTCTCCAATGTATATTTGGTTATCTTATTGTGTTCAAAGTTCTATTCTCAAATGATTATGCTACAGGGAGAATTAGCTTTGATAATTTACATATGTTATAGGCTAGGCATTCAAGATGAGGAAATAATTTATTAACCCTATGATGGCTAGGCTTTGAAACCTCTACAAAGGCAGATATTACAGGGCCAGAGGGGGTCCCTAATTGAGAGCAAATACGTAGAGAAATCCTATTCATTTATATCTCATATACAGCTGGAACTTACAAAACAAGCTCTCAGTAACTGGTAAATTCATGAAAGAATGGAAAGGAAGTAAAGAGGAGGGAAGTATGAAATGGCTGGTGCTAAGAGTCAGAACTCACCTGCATGACCTATGACTCTAGAGCACTTATTTTACATGAGGATTTTGATATATGAAATGACTATTTCAGGATTTATACTCAATTCTATCAAATTATCTAACCCACATAATTTATATCCGGATGAGATTTTTGAGGCTCATCCACTTTAGTCCCCATATCTTACAGATGGGAAAATAGAGGCTCAGAGAAGCTAATAGTCCTGTAAGACCATTCCCTTAGTTAACAGAAGATCTGGAATAAGAATATATATATTTTAACATTACTCAGTACACAGATGCTTTTTCCCTAGTAATCTGAGCCCAGCAGTAGAGATTAATAGAATTCTGGTTTTATTTACTTTTCCTCCAATTTGTTGATAACTTGTAAAAAGACAACCCACAGATGGGGAGAAAATATTTGCAAATCATATATCTGATAAGAAACCTATATTCAGAATATATAAAGAATGTTTACAACTCAATAATGAAAAGATATATAAACCAATTTAAAAAACGGACGAAGGATCTGAATTGACATGGTCTCCAAAGAAGGTTTAGAAATGACCAATAAGCACGTGAAAAAATATTCAACATCATTAGTCAAAACCACAGTGAGATATAATTTCTTACCAACTGGGATGACTCCTTCACCCATTTCCAGATATTGTCTCAATCCAAATAAGTGTATGTGTGTGTGTTTAACATTCATCCAAGGAATGATGATTGCTGACTTGGCAAGTTTTCTATTTGTGACGGGGAACCAGCTCCATGACTTAACAGATCCATTTTCCCACGTGACTAACATTTATTGAGCCCTCACTCTGTGCCAGGCACTGCATTAAGAATACTTCATTTCATGTAGTGTTTACATAAACTCTATAACATGGGTACTACTATTATCCCTATTTTATAAAGCTAGTGAGACTGATCTACTCAGCCACATTGTTAAGGATTATTAGATCTGTGATTCAGTCCAGCCATTTGTATTCCAGAGTCCACACTCTTAACCACTATACTTTTGGAATGTCTTGATGAAACTTCTGTTTCTGGAAAATCGAAGTCCAGTAGATCCTGAGAATCCTCAGGCCCAGTTCTCCTTTGAACAGAATTGATATTCCCCTTTTTTTTATGGTAAGGATAAACTGTTTACTCAGGAGGATAGAGTGTCCTAGATAAGCAAGAGAGGAAGACTTTTACTAAGCACCTACTGTGTGCCGGGCCTACTGCTAGGTACAATCTGATCTACAACTGAGAAAACTCATTCCTCTTTTCCTTGATTAGGTTCTGATGCCTGAATACTGCTTTTTGCAAGTAGACAGATGGATTACAGCCATAGAGAACTCAGTTTGCTGAAACATTATCATTCTTGGATTTTTAACAACCACATTGTAAAATGGAGTGTGTTAGATCAATGCATTCCCAAATCTGTCAACTTCAGAATGCTTCAATACCCATATCAGGGAGCTGCCAAATCTGGAAATAAAAATATCACCTCTTCCCAGTCTTTTAAATAATATTCATTAACCAATTCTTAGTGTTTTCTTGAGGCATTCACTGTCCCCTTGCTTCAGAGATGAGTGGATCACGTGATTCTGAGTTCTTTCTTCCACCCACTCCCCACCAGTGGAGAATGAGAATGAAGCACCGTCCAGCTGGGCAGTGGCTCTAGTAGCCTGTGGTTTATGTCACTCAACTGCTTTATCAGGTGAGCCCTTGGAGAGGGGCGACAATCACAAATGCTGTCTCCATCCTATTTCTAACTTGGATGGTGGTGATCATAATAGCCTTGCTGTCCTTCTCTGTAAAATGCCACATGGGAAGGTGTGTGTCATCTTTAGAGCTGCTACAGCTCAGGGCTTCTGGCTGCTCCCATTTATAGCACTGAGTCAGATTTAATCGGTCTCTATTTGTCAGGTTTAAAGTCCATCAGCTCCTGGGCAAAATTTATCCAAAGGGCTGAACATAAAAGAATTTGGCTGTCTGCAAAGAGAAGTGACTGAAACATTTCAGCAAAGGGTCTTCAGCAGGTTATAACCCATAAACCTCTCTGTAATCTTTATTCTCTATGTGCATACAATTATGCAAGCTTCTTTTTTTTTTCTTGTCATTTTGAATTATGCACCCTGCATTATAGATAGATCAACTGTTTTTAGGCAGCTAACTGAGCCTTTGGAAGACAGGGTTGTATTTTATTTTTACATCAGTCTGCTCAGATTCAGTGTTTAAGGTGACATATAATCAGGCATCAGGTTTTAACAAATCATATTAGGGAAGTGCAAACTACTTTCCATCATGACCAATGAGATATAATCAGCGCTATTGACAGCATTCTGAACTGCATTGATTTTTCTATCAGGCTGAAGTCTTGAGGATACTTATTTTGTTTCCTCACTCCAACTACTTAACAAGTTATGAGTCATCTCTAAGGAAAAGTTCTCTAAGTTACAAGTTCTTAAACATGGGTATGTTGTTTTTCTGAAATAAGTGAAATCGAATGTAAATTAAGTACAAAAACAACATAATCATTAATGCTTAACTAATGACTACTAAGCCCTCGGAATCAACTCGACGGCAATGGATTTAAGCAGTAGTGCTGCTCTTTAGATTTTGCACCGGAGAAGAGCATATACCTAGAAGGCAAATGGGGGCTAAAATCCAGCCCTTATGCCACTTGCCAGTGGTTCTCCAGAAGAAAAAGCAGTTTTCTTAGTGACATACAGGCAATATGAGCATATGAAAGGCTTGCTACTGTTCGTCCATATGCTGAAGGTTTAATGCACTGTTCCATTTCATTTGTACAGAACTTATACAAAGTAGATATCATTACCCCCAATTTTCGTATGTGGAAGCTGAGGATCATAGAGATGATATAACTTACCCAAGCTCAGACAGTCAGTAAGTTGTTGAAGACTCAGATTTCAAACCCTGGTCTGTGACTGTAGAGTCCTGGCTTATTTCCCTTGACTGCAGGGTCTCCACAGCATCACAAAGATGCCTTTCTATAGGGAAGTGCTGTATCTTCCATTAGCTGGGTTAGATTCCAGATGGCTTTCCTTCAACTCTCCTAGGCTGTGGTGGAGACTTTTGCTTGTGGTTTTCCTGGTTAATTTCAAAGCATTAGCCGGTATGAAATGAACTGTTGGGAAAAGAGAGCTTGCCTTATTTGGCTCCATCAAATTTCTGCTTTTAGAATCAACATAGGGTTTCTGTCCTATTTGGGTAGGATTGCTCTTGTGGGAAGGAAAGAAAACAAGTATAAATGAGAGGATGGAGGGAAGAGCCATAGAAAGCTACATGGAGGTGTCATGGGAATCGAGGAAGAGCTGAGTACCAGAAACTAAACTCTCAGAAGGACCACTCTGAGATGTGGCTGCTCCCTCAGCTTAAACTTTCTTTCTCATAACCTCTCTGTCTCTCTGATCATTTGCTCCATTAATTTTCTTCCGATCTGTGTCCTATGGGACTCTACTTCTTCCTAACAGTGTTGGGCACATGGGTCAGTAATGGTGGCCCTAACCTCTGCTTTCATGGGTCTCTCAGTTCTGCCATTTGGGATTGGACTTTCACTCTGTTTAAATTCCCAGTAGAAGGGTTCTTGATTTCAAGTCAGAAACTGGCCAGTCCATGGATGGACCACCCCTACTCATATGTTACCCCTGGTCCAATCACCTGGGGTTGGGTGGGGAGAAGGTGTATAACATTGTGGTTGTGTGATATCCCACACACTCTGTAGAGTACACTGGCAGGAGACCAAGCTTATAGAAGGGCCACAGTCCCTGCATATTACCTCTGAAGTTACTCTAGTTCTAGTTCCCACTCTCTCCTTCAAATCTCTTCCCCTACCTGTTCCCCTTGGTCTTCACTCCTCCTTCCACTAGCCTGTTGGATTGACAATATAATTTTAAGTGATCCTCTTAGCTCCGACATGTAAAAAAAATTGGCATAGCTGCACTTAGGAAAATACCTCACAGGGGTAGGTCATGGTTGGCAAATAAACGTAGAAGGTGTGCATTATTTGCATAAAAATATGGTAATATCATTGTCTCCATTTTATAGATAATAATATTAAGTTTCTGTGAAAGCAGATATCTTACTCAAGGCAGTACAGTGTCCAAGGTGTGCTCAGGTGTGTCTGACTCTGGAGTTTATACTCTTAAGCTGTACATTATACTTGATAGAGAGTAAAGACTGGCTAGTTAATCCTAATGCTAATTGAGTGCCCAGTTCATGAGGAATCACCTTTATGTTTCTCCATATGTAACATACATCTAAGTCTGGCAGGAATCACAAAACACATGTTTCTGGTATCTTCTAGAGTACAATCCTAGTTGGAAGCACAAATAAAGCTTGTACATAGTTTGTCTGTACCTACATTTTTTTCTTCAACTTTTAGTCCCATCAAAAATAATCTTTAGCTATATTTTTTCACTCCTCTCCAATATTACCTTTCCAAAGATAAGATTTATGGTTATTCATTTGAGCTTCAGACCCCTGAAGATGAAAAACTTTCAATGACATGGCACCATTATCTGTCTAATGCGATTATTCTGAAGCAACTGGTAATGATAGAAGCAGGAAATGAGATTACATGGCCCAATGGCTATCTGGTAATCAATTTATTTAAGGAGATTGGACAAGAATTAAAAACCAAAAAACACACAAAAGGACAAGTACCATATGAGACCACTATTATAAAAAACCAAGAAAAGGTTTACATACAGAAAAAAAAAAAAATCTTTGATGGTTATGAGTCAGGGGAGGGATGGGGAGAGGAAATCATTAACTAGATAGTAGACAAGTATTAACTTTGGTAAAGGGCAAGACAACACACAAAACACACAATATAGGGGGAGTGAGCACAACTTGACCAAGGCAAAGATATAAAAGCTTCCTAGACACGTGCAAACACCTTGAGGGACTGAGTTACTGGGGCTGAGGGTTGGAGACAATGGTCTCAGGGGACATCTAGGTCAACTGGCATAACATAGTTCATAAGGAAAATGTTCTACCTCCTACTTTGGTGAGTAGTGTCTGGGGTCTTAAAAGCTTGCGAGCGGGCATTTAAGATACATCTATTGGTTCCATCCCATCCAGAGCTGAGGAGAATGAAGAAAACCAAAGACACAAGGAAAGTATTTGTCCAAAGGACTAATGGACCACATGAACCACAGCTTCTACCAGCCTGAGCCTAGAAGAACTAGATGGTGCCGGGCTACCACCACCAACCACTTTGACAGGGATCACAATAGAGGCTCCTGGGCAAAGCAGGAGAAAAATGTAGAACAATATTTAAATTCACAAAAAAAGTCCAGACTTACTGGTCTGACAGAGACTGGAGGAACCTCCAAGACTATGGCCCCTGGTCACACCGGTAACTCAGAACTGAAGCCACTCTTGAAGTCCACCTTTCAGCCAAAGATTAGACAGGCCTGTAAAACGGTAACACAAGTGAGGAACATACTTCTTAGTTCAGTCAAATATATGAGACTAAATGGGCAACACCTGCCCAAAAACAAAGATGAAAAGGAAGGAAGGAACAGGAAAACTGGAAGAATGGACACAGGGAACCTGGGATGGAAAGGGAAACAGGGAGAGTGCTGACACAATGTGGGGATTGCAACCAATGTCCCAAAACAATTTGTATATAAATTTTTGAATGAGAAACTAATTTGCATTGTAAACTTTCACCTAAAGCACAATAAAAAAATAAACAACAAACAAAAAACAAGCCAAAACAAAGGAAACACACATTTGGCCTTGTTGCACTGGATAGTGAGAAGAAATAGCACCTGCCCCTTCCCACATACAAAGCCTGCCTATTAAACTGTCTCAGCTAAAGGGAGTCCCTAAAACATCTTTTTATCGTTATTGGCTGGATAAAACAATGAAATATCCTTCTTCATCTCCTCCCAACTCTCTTACCTTTCTCACAAGGGGTCTGGAACGTGCTTAGATCTCTCTGTTCCATGCCCACTAAGATAATAACAAAAGAATGTCTTTGGCCATAAAATTGGTGTATCTCTAGCCTCAATTAGCCATGGTCTATGTCTGGAAAACAACTTTTAGGACCAACAATGTGGATTTCCCTTATTCCAAAGAACAGAGTCTAGGGAGGAACAGGAAATGGCCCAGAGGGGACAGGATCAACATTCACAGCATTCTCCATCATCCGTCTTTACTTTTTATTTGAATCAGTTCCCAGAACTCCAACAGAGAGATACTTGGAGTTGAAGACCAGAAATTGCTACTGGATCTGCTAATCAGACTGATTATTTTGTTTCTTGGTCTCAATATTTATTGCATTTAATGTCTTCACCAGAAGAAATGGTATCTTTTAGGGCTCAGAGAAACTCTTAGGGCTCAATTCAATCAGTAGACCCTAGCTCCTTGCCCTAGTTTCAACCCCCCTCTGGAGCTCTGAAGTAAACACTAGTTGATTTTATGTGTTAATCCCCTTGGAAACTCCTTCCACCTCCTCTATTTGGTACCATTTGATAATTTTCTTGTGAACTTGTACCCCTTCCTCTAGGTATGAATTTTAAAATTAACTAGCCAACCCTAGACCTGCATAGCTAACTGCTTAACTCCACCCTGAAACCTAACTAAATACAGCTTCCCACAATTCCTTGCTCTCTCTCTCTTTCACTGAGGTTACCCTGTGTCCAGTCTTTTTCCTGTGTGGCCCTGAGTGGCGTGCTTTGTACCTCTCTGACCTCTCTGGGAACTATGAGTGTAATAAAACTAGTTACTTTCATGGCCTCCCTAATTCCTCTTTCCCTTGTGGTACCTAACTGACCGCCTCACGAATTTGTTAGCACCAGAACATCTAGGTAGCTCCCATCTTTCTTCAGCTCCAAATGACCTTTGCCTTTCTCTAGTTTTCCCAGGCCTCTGGACTTAAGTGGAGCGACCACACCAGAAGCAGTTCCCCTAGGGGCTTTGGAAGTTCAGGGCCAGCCCTGTAGGAAACTGTCCTCTTCAGTGAGTGAAACTGAGCACAGGGATTGGGATAGAATTAGACTGGGGCCTGAAAGACCAAGGCTGACTCTGACTGCCGTTGAACTCAGGAAGCCTGTCCCTGTGAGAGGGCAGCCTGGTTGTTCTCTGGCAAGAGACAACCTTTCTAGCTTTCATCAAGCAATAACTCATTTATAATGCATAGGACCAAGAGCATCTTCATCATCCACCACTCTAATTGAATGAAATATTTTATTAACTGAAACTGTGGTACCTGAAAGGGCCATTGATTCTAAAGCCTTTCACTGGGAACCAAGTAAAGTGCGACAGTTGGTCAAAAACCAAGAAAATAATCTGAGAAATCTCTGCAAGAGAAAAATGGGCAGGTACCAAGGC
>NW_004443967.1:15918-18182 GCF_000243295.1 Trichechus manatus latirostris | reverse complement strand
ATTACCTTGCTAGGCCATCCCAATGAAACCTTGGAGATGGGTAGTGTGAGGTAGGTAGTGCATTGCTTTTCAAAGAGGGATTCTCAGATAAATTGTAAGAAAATCCCTGTGACAGGAAGGGGTTGAGATAGGGAGGTTAGGAGAGTGGGATGGGAGTGGAGGTTGCTTGTTAAAAATGAAGGTTTATCAGCTCCACGTGAGCATGACTTAGCTGATTGGTGAATTTGTCAGCAATAACTTGGGCCTGCTTGGCTTATCCTCTTGGGCTGTAACTGCCTGTATGGAGGTGATGTTCCCTGCTGTCCTTTCTGAGATGGGGTCTTTTCTCTGCCTCCACCTCCAGTGTGGGGTAGACTGCTCTGGTCCAGCGCCTCTGAGTGCATTGGTTAACAAACAAACAAACAAAAAAACCAGTTGCCTGGGAGTTGACTCCAACTCATGGGGACCCCATGTGTGTCAGAATATAACTGTGCTCATTGGGTTTTTAAAGGCTATTTTTTTGGAGGTAGATTGCCAGGCCTTTCTTCAGAGGCACCACTGGGTGGACTCAAACTTCCAACCTTTCAGTAGGCAGCCAAGACATTAACCACCCAGGGACTGCATTGATAAGTCTTCTTAATTCTGGGATTCAGTTGGCAGACCTATTTGTTTTGTATTGTTTTATTTGTGCTCAACTAGGTGCCTTGGAAGTCAGGCCTGGTGATCTACTTTCAAAAGGTCACAGTCTTGAAAACCCTATGAAGCAGTTCTACTCTGAACACGTGGAGTCTCCATGAGTCAGAATCCACTGGATGGCAACTAGCAACAACATGTGTTTTTACGAAGCTATGTTCCCTAGTTTACACTTTATCATATTAAAGGCAATGTTTTGAGCTCCCTTTGGCATTACTCTTCTGCTCAGTGCTCAGTACAGTACAGAGGGCTGTTGTTTATCAGGCCTCCCGAGATCCTAACCCATTTAACTGGTTCTTTCTGCAGCTGAGTCTGCCTAGTATTCATGCACTGATACAGGTAGTGTACTGCCATCTACGTGTTTCTTTTGATCCATTTACCATCACTGCATTTGGAGAAACAATTATTTTATTTGACAGTGACCTTTTTCTAGTCGTACTACACCACTATTGTTAAACTATCTTTTCTCTGGCAATTTTCCCTCACTCTGACAATTCTCCTCACAAATCCTTTCTCTCTCCTCAATTGCCAACGTTTATTTATGTTTTTATTTTTTGTTTTTCCCTACCAGTGATAAGGTTATTCTGCAAGCATGGATAGGTTTTCTTTCTTCACTGAATGTTACTTTGAAATGGAAGTCCCTTAACTTATATCAAAAGATGAAGCATAATGCTTCACCATCAGAAACTCATGAGAAATCTCTGGTGGGAGGAGTCTCTTCCTTTAAGGCTCAGGACAAAGAAACATCACTTTCCTGAACTTTTCTATTATTTTGCTAACCCATTATTTGCTTATTCCATTCATCTTTCAGAAATTTTTTTTAATGTTATTGTAAGCTAATGTCATTGTGTCTTATATTAATAGTTTGTTATTATTTCTCTGAGCTATACGAGGAAGAATGCAGCATCAGGGTTGGAGGAAGACTATTAACAACCTGCGATATGAAGATGACACAACCTTGCTTGCTGAAAGTGAAGAGGACTTGAAGTACTGGTTGATGAAGATCAAAGACTACAAGTATGGATTACACCTCAGCATAAAGAAAACAAAAATCCTTAGAGCTGGACCGGTAAGCAACATCATGATAAATGGAGAAAATAAATTGAAGTTGTCAAGGATTTCATTTTGTTTAGATCCACAATCAATGTCCATGGAAGCAGCAATCAGGAAATCAAATGAGGTATTTATTGCATTGGGTAAATCTGCTGCAAAAGACCTCTTTAAAGTATTAAAAAGCAAAAATGTCACCTTGAGGACTAAGGTGCACCTGAACCAAGCCATGGTATTTTCAATTGCCTCATATGCATGCGAATGCTGGCAATGAATAAAGAAGATAGAATTGGTGCCTTTGAATTATGGTGTTGGTGAAGAATATTGAATTACCATGGAATTCCAGAAGCATGAACAAATCTGTCTTGGAAGAAGTACAGCCAGAATGCACCTTAGAAAAGAGAAATGCAAGACTTCATCTCATGTACTTCGGGCATGTTATCAGGAGGGACCAGTCCCTGAAGAAGGACATCATGCTTGGCAAAGTAGATGGTCAGTGAAAAAGAGGAAGATCCTCAGCAAAATGGATTGACACAGTGGCT
>NW_004443967.1:11976-15818 GCF_000243295.1 Trichechus manatus latirostris | reverse complement strand
GTCACCAGGCCTTTCTTCCAAGCACCTCTGGATGGGTTTAAACCTTCAATCTCTTTGATAGTAGTCAAGCACTTAACTGTTTGTGCCAAAATACCTTTAAACCTCACTATTTTGTCCATGAAAGTATTTGTAACTCTTGCTTTCCTTACCTTATGAGGGCATATAATGATTAAATAAGAATGTCCTCTTAAACCCTAATCTACTATTCAAATTCAAGAAAAACAAATAAACAAACATGAAGATTAAACTTAAAGTGAAAACCAAACCAAACCTGTTGCCTTTGAGTCGATTCTGACTCAGAACGACTCTATAGGACAGAGCAGAACGGCCCGCAAAGAATTTCTGGGGAGTGGCTGGTGGATTTGAACTGCCAACCTTTTGGTTAGTAGCTATAGCTGTTAACCACTGCACCACCAGGGTTCCGTGACAATTAAACTTAGCAAACAATAATGTAGGGAGAATTTAACTGATTTCAAAGACCAAGCTGTTTTCATTTATGTAGGGAGTGCTGTTTACATCCTAATAATAAATATGCTAATAGGAAATGTTCATGATTAGTTTACTAAGGAAGGTTTGTTCTGTGGAACATTTTCTGCTTACGTTTTGTTAATCAGATTCTAGTTATTTTACCTTTTAAATATTCTTCGTAATTCTGATTTTTTGAGTTCAAATCGATTGTTAATTAGTCTAAATTAGTAAACTGGTATGCTAGTCATTGTCTATACCTGACTTGACAAGCCTCATTAAAAATCTGTGTTGAAAAAAAAACTTCTTTTTTTGAAGAAGATACACAAATGGCCACATTGTCTAAGCTGCATTATAAATTATGTTTTATTAAGCCTATAATTATCATGTAAAGAATCTAGTGAGTTATCTTGTGAATAATCTGATTTTTTCAGATTATTAAAAATTGTAGCATATTTTAAATACTTATTTTAAAAATCAATTTATAACCCTGTTTTGCAATTATTTATTTATCAGTTTCTTTTATCTTTTATTAGATGTTGATATCCAAAAATACGGAGATAGGGCAGCCTTCTCTCTGTCTCTGAAGCCCTTGTTTTATCACCTGATAAATAGGGTGTAAGGCACAAATTGGGGCTTTGGAAGGTTTTGCGAATGGCTGTCAGGACTGGTTTGATAAGTTACTGTTTGCCTTCCAGTTGTCCCTGACTCATGATGAGCCCATGTGAGTCAGAGTAGAACTGGGCTCCGTAGGGTTTTCAATGGATGATTTTTCAGAAAAAAATCATGAGGCCTTTCTTCTGGGGCATGTCTGAGTGGACTCAAACCCCCAGCTTTTCAGTTAGCAGCTGAGCACATTGACAGTTTAGCTGGATGTTATTTGGGTGCCCTGGAAATGATGTAGCTGCTTGACTTCTCCTTGGCCTGTGATTTTCCTGTGAGCTGGGGCACTGGGTGCATCCACCGTGGCTCCAGAGAATCTGGGCTCTGAGTCAGGTGACTCTGCTCATACTTTATGGGCTGAGCAGCATAATGAAGGGAAGAGATGGGGGCTTGAAGAGGGACAGAGAGAATCTCTAGTGTGTATCTGAAGTTGATATTTATCTACTGTCCTAACCAGCCTGGTGTGGTAATCTCCCCTGGGCACTCCCTGAAGATGAACTGTTTTAAAAAGAACTACTGCAAACATTCATCTCCTTTATCCTTTGTACTATTGTCTTCGTCGAATTTCATTTTGGGTGGAGGCTCAGGGGATGTGAGGCACTATTTGAAGTTATAAATGAGTAATTTTATGCTGAGGCTGTTGCCATCTGTAATCCACAGAAAGATGCCAAAGAAATGCAGTATTTCTCTCAGAGATTTACCCCTAACAACCTTCCAAAATATTTAACTAATGTTGTAATTAACAGGTGACAGATCCAATTATCCTCTAGTAGATAA
Source organism: Trichechus manatus latirostris (assembly GCF_000243295.1). NCBI lineage: Eukaryota > Metazoa > Chordata > Mammalia > Sirenia > Trichechidae > Trichechus > Trichechus manatus. The sequence goes on along the minus strand of NW_004443967.1, from coordinate 13,913 downwards.
ATAAAGTCACTATATATCGATATCAGTTGTCTGATTAATTATCCATTACAGTGGAGAAAGTAAGCTCCCTTATTAAAAATTAAGTTTACAAGATCCCACCCAAGAAGGCTTTCTCTAAGCCTTCTGAATATCGTATTTCTTGGAATTTCACGATGACCATCATCATATTCATTACCACCATAATAGTTATGGGAAAAAAGAACGAGGTTTACCATATGTGTTAGAGCACTTTGCATGTATTTTTTTTTCATTTAATTCTCACACAAATTTTATAAAGTAGGAAATACTCCTATTATTCCCATTTTACAGGTGCAACTTAGAGAGGTTAAGTAACTTTCTCAAGGCCTCACAGCTAGTAAGTGCCAGAGTCACATTGCCTGTCTTTCTGAAGTAAGAGTCTGATGCTATGAGCATTTTTGCTCTCTTTCTTCTCATTGAAAAGCATTTTTTATGTAAAGGTCTCAAAGACTGCCACAATCATTAAATCTTACTGTGCACTTGAGAGTCAGTGTTGTTGTTAGGTGCCGTTGAGTCAGTTCCAACTCATAGCTACCCTATGTACAACAGAACGAAACACTACCCAGTCCTGTGCCATCCTCACAATTGTTGCTATGTTTGAGCCCATTGTTGCAGCCACTGTGAGAGGCAGTAGCATCACCCAAAATGGCACCAACCCATCAATGTTACAGCAAGTTCTGGCCCCACTGAAAGCACTACCAGGAAGGGTTTAGTTCTCGGCAGATAGCAGATACTCAATACACGACTATTAAGCTGATCTTAACACTCTGTAGCAAAATATACCAACTAGGCTATTTCCCTCAGCCACTCAGCATCTTTCAGTTCACACTATACCCTAGTTAAGTAAAATGTGGGTCCTCTCAGAAGAGTTTTCCTTGAGCAAGAGTTTAACAATGTCCAGGTTGGGAAGGAGACCGTAGGTACACATAGACAATACTCTGCAATAATAATCGCAATGATTTTCAATGACTAAAAACTTTTCTTTTGTTTCTCTTCATCAATAGCGGTTTATCATAGGAAATTTAAAAATATTTATTTTACATCTATTATTTTCTGGGTGTTTGCATACCTTTTATTTTTCTCACAGAAATCCTTAGGGTAGATAATATTGCCACCAGTTTAGAGGTTGTATAATTGAAATTCATAACTCTCCTAAGGTCACCCTTATGAGTGTTAGGAATCCCACCGCATCTGTGGATTACAAAGATCATGTGCTTAATGTCTAAGCCATGTGGTCTTTCTTATGCAGTTGATATTATTCATCAAATCCTTGATGAGAAGATTAAGGAGACAGAAAGTGGCACTGAGAAAGAAAGGTAATTGGAAAAGCATATAGAGGAAGTTTTGGGTCAAGTATGGGGGAAACAAAATGCAGGTGGAGCAGAGAGTTGAGGGGTTAGGGGCTTATGAGAGTATGTTTTCCTGTTTCTTCTAAGGCTGGGTTCAGACATGACTCCAGAGAAGGAAAATAACAACACGATGTAGTGCTGCTTGTTCCACACACTCTCCTGTTAACTCTTGCTCCTTTGTTCCCGTTAAGTGGCTTAAGTTAGAATCAGTGCTAACTGAGGTTGGCATCTCCCAGCACAGCAAAGTTCTTGAGCTGAGGATTAGAGGGAAGGATATCAAAGAGAAATCCTATTTTAAAAAAGATGTGAGAAAATGATGTAAGTGGTTATTTCTTGGAACTGGAATTTGAAGAGTGGGAGTGGTAGGGCAAGAAACACTGAGCTATCTTTGTGTTATTGATCAAGTAGAAATTAGTACAATTTGTTGATTTTAACTGTAATTTTCACTTATGCGTATGACATACTATTATGAAATCTTAAAAAAGTCTTTCCAGCAGTTAAACATAGATAATGAACCAATCAAAGGGCAAAGAAAAGCTATCTGTCCCTGCCTTCCTAAGATTAAGCTGG
>NW_004443967.1:10973-11876 GCF_000243295.1 Trichechus manatus latirostris | reverse complement strand
TTTGTATCTTAATTACAAGATCATATTAAAACAAGGTAATTTAATTGCAATCACTCTTAAGATAATTTATCTGTACACTAATATTATATGCACTTACATTCTATGATACATTTTATTCCAGTCTGGTAGTATACTTGCCTCATATTATAAAGTACAAGGTCATTAGCCTGCAATTTCACTTACCATCTTGTTATTCGATGGCATTGTTTTCTTCTCTGATTGGTATGGAACAGTTAAGCCCTCTTAGGTTATTTATCTGTTACCACTTATTTTCTCTACGAGCCACTAAAGGCTCTGATTACAGCTAATTAAGCAGGTGTGACCTGCGCTGAATGAAATTGGCTTTCCTTAAATGTCTGGAGTGGGTCCAGAATGAGTTCAGGCATCTTTAGCTGTCTTTGTTCTTATTTACCCATGATTGTTAGTGATTCTGGAAGCTCGATACATATTTCCAAGTTCTGGACCAGTAGAGTTCTTGGCACCTTTACAGATAGATCACTTGAAACACAACAAGGTGCATGTGGGTAGGCTCTGAAAGCAAAATGCATCTCCTGTTACTGAAGCCAGCACATCACTAAGCTTTGAGTGGCCTGGTCCAGTGAACGGAGTATGGTTAATACATGTGACAAGTCTAGATTGGTAAGTGGAAATCCTCATGTTGGTAGCTTCTCTCAGATAAAACCTGTTTAATTAACGCAGTGTACATGCCACCTTCGTCAAGGTTACCCATCACTGGGCGTATTTGGGTTCAAATATTTGGCCTGATCAACACAAATCTTCCTCCACTGCTGGTGGAATGACTGAATATTCGTAGTGATGGGAGGAAACTATTATTTATTAAGTTTCTGTTACCAATGTGCCAGGAACTGTTGAGTGGGGCATTTTCTCATTTAATATCTCAAT
>NW_004443967.1:4557-9843 GCF_000243295.1 Trichechus manatus latirostris | reverse complement strand
TTGGTCAGAGCCCTATCTGTATATTGAGGTGAAAGCAATACTGATATATAGATACTGATATATAAACACCAAATTAAATTGGTTTCACTGAGCTTACTTTATCTGTCTCATTAAAAAATACTTTTTTTCCTTCTAAGACAAAGTAAACCACAGAAAAAACAAAACAGACAAGCAAAAAACAGTACCAGACAGGTGGCCACATGGGGGCCAAGTAAAATAAAAGTCGTTGTGAAATTGTGGAATCTTATTTCAGGGAAGTGGGGAGCAGGTGATTTTTCTGTGATGTTCAGACGGTGAAAGCAGCACTCCCTCTACATGCCCACGCCATTAGTCTGACTCAAGACAGGTAACTGCCATGATACAGGTACACACATTCTTTCATAAATTCTCTGATTCAGAGCAGGCTATTTTCATGCAAACAAAAAACACCAAAAAGTATTGCTGAGAATCTAGAGAGAGGAAAAAAAAGTGTATGTTCTGGGAATGGATACAAACTGTATGAGAAAATAATTCTGCACAGTGTAACGAGGAACTGAAGAGGACAGCATCTTCCCCATCTCCATCAACAGAATGGATCTTAGCAAGTCACGTTTTGATCATGTGCCTTAGGGTGCCCGCCATTTCTTTCTTCTTCTTCTTCTTTTTTTTTTTTTGTAATTTATTTTCTTTCTGTTGTTGTTGAGAATATACAGAGCAGAACATACACTAATTCAGCAATTTCTACATGCACAATTTAGTGACACTGATTACATTCTTTGAGTTGTACAACCATTCTCAACCTCCTTTTCTGAGTTATACCTCCTCCGTTAGCATAAAATCATTGCCCCCTAAGCTTCCTATCTAATGTTTTGAGTTGCTGTTGTCAGTTTGATCCCATGTAGATAGTTCTTAAATGAGCACAGTGCTCAAGGCAGACATACTTTACTAGTTAAGCTAAACTGTTGTGTGGTTTAAAGAAGACTCCAGGAGATATTTTTAGTTTAAGGTTTAAAGATTGTCTCAGGACAACATTTTCAGGGGTTCATCCACTCTCCATGGCTCCAGAAAGTCTAGAGGCCATGAGAATTTGAAATTCTCTTCTGCATTTTCCCCCTTTTGTCCAGATTCTTCTATAGAAATTTTGATCAAAATGTTCAGTAATGGTAACCAGTCACCATCTAGTTCTTCTGGCCTCATGGCAAAGAAGGCAGTTGTTCATGGAGGCAATTAGCCACACATTTCATATCCTCCCCCCATTCCTGATGCCCCTTCTTCCTCTGTTGCTCCAGGTGAATAGGGACCAACTGTTGTACCTTGGATGACCACTTGCAAGCTTTTAAGATTCCAGGAATTACACAATGAGCTAGGAGGTAGAACAGAAGCACTAAACACATTATTAGGCCAATTAACTGGGATGTTGCATGAAACCATGACCCTAGGCCTGCAAACCAAGGAACCAAATCCCATGAAGTGTTTGGTTGTATATAAGTAGATTTGGCAGCTACTCTTTTTTATCATTGTTGTAAACATATTTATCACACTTTTGCCAGTTTAACTTTTTACAAGTATACAGCTTATTGACGGCAATTATATTAATCAATGAGATTTTTCTATCACTGTAAATTGAAAGTCAGTACTCCATAAGCAATAATCTCCCCTTTTCCCCTCTCTCCCACCTGTAGTAACCACTAAGAAACCTTTGTCTCAATACATTTGCCTGTTCTTGTCTTTTTATATACGTGATGGCACATAATATCTGTCCTTTTGTGATTGACGTATTTCACTCATCGTAATGTCTTCAAGCTCCATCCATGTTGTAGCATGTATCAAGACTTCATTTCTCTTACTGGCTGAGTAGTATTCCATTGTATGTATGTACAACATTTTGTTTATCCATTCATCCATTGACAGGCATTTAGGTTGTTTCCATCTTTTGGCTATTGTGAATAGTGCTGCAGTGAACACTGGTATACAAGTCTCTGTTTGAGTCTCTGCTTTCAAGTGTTTTGGATATATACCTAGGAGTGGAATTGCTGGGACGTATATAATTCTATTTTTAGTTTTTTGAGAATCTGCCACACTGTTTTCCACAGTGGCTGTACCATTTTGCATTCCCACCAACAATAGGTAAGGGTTCCAGTTTCCCCACATCCTCATCAACATTTGTTATTTTCTCTTTTATTTTTATTTATTTTATCTTAGCCAACCTAGTGGAAGTGAAATGGTATCTCATTGTGGTTTTGATTTGCATCTCTCTGGTGGCTAATGATGTTGAGCATCTTTTCGTGTGTTTGGTGACCATTTGAATGTCCTCTTTGGTAAAATGTCGATTTAAGTCCTTTGCCCATTTTATGATTGGGTTATCTTTTTGTTGTTAGGTTGTTGAACTTTTAAATTTATTTTGGTTATTAGATTCTTATTGAATATATGGTTTCCAAAGATATACACCCTGTTGGTAGCTTGTCTTTTCACTTTTTTGGTAAAGTCTTTTGATGATAACAAAAGTTTTTAATTTTTATGAGGTCCCATTTATTTATTTTGTCTTTTGCTGTTCATGCTTTTGTCACTGTATTAGGTCTTCTGTTGTTAAAAACTAGGCTTGATAGCGTTGCCCCTGCATTTTCTTCTAAGAATTTTATGATTTTAGTTTTCACATTTAGGTCTTTAATCCACTTTGAATTTATTTTGGGGTATGGTGTGAGGCATTTATCCTCTTTCCTTTTTCTGCTTGTGGAAATTCAATTTTCCCAACACCATTTATTGAAAAGTCTCTTCTTTCCCCATCAAGTGGACCTAGATCCTTGTCAAAAATCAGTTGACCATAGATATGTGGGTTTATTTCTGGACTCTCAATTCTGTTTCATTGATCTGTGTCTATTGTTATAGCAGTACCAGGATGTTTTGATTACTATAGCTGTATACTGAACCAAAACCAAACCCGTTGCTGTTGAGTTGATTGCAACTCATAGCAACCCTGTCGGATACAGTAGAACTTCCCCATAGGGTTTCCAAGGAGCAGCTGCTGACCTTTTGGTTAGCAGCCATGGCTCTTAAGCACCGTGTGAGTCCTCCTATTTTGTTCTTCTCTTTCAACATTAATTTAGCTATTTGGGGCTTCTTGCCATTCCATGTAAAGAAAGCTGTTGGAATTTTGATCAGGGTTGCATTGAATATATAGATCACTGAGTAATATTGACATCTTAACTTATTAAGACTTTCAATTCATGAACATGGAACATCTTTTCATTTAAGTCTTCTTTAATCTCTTTCAGCAATGTTTAATAATTTTCATTGTATAAGTCTTTCACATCCCTGATTAGATTTATTCCTAGGTATTTTATTCTCTTAGATGCTATTGTAAATGGACACAGTTTATTTCTTGAACTAAGGTAGAGGAGGGAGGTGTGGAAACAGCGCAACTTTTTATTGAGTATCTCCACTCCAGGAATTTTATTTCTCTTTTCCCAACAAACTTCTGAAATAACATCTCACTTGTGCCTTTCAGTGATTGGCTAGATCCAGTGTTCTCTCTCTGTCTCTGTCACCACACACATGCACACACATACACACAGACACACACACTTTTCTCCTTCTTTACGTAGGTGTGGAAACCCTGGTGGCATAGCGGTTAAGGGTTCAGCCGCTAACCAAAAGGTTGGCAGTTCGAATCCACCAGGCGCTCCTTGGAAACCCTATGGAGCAGTTCTACTCCGTCCTATGGAGTTGCTATGAGTTGAAATCAACTTGATGGCAACAGGTTTAAGTAGGTGTAGTTGCAAATTCCTGTAGGATGTAAAGGACTACTCTATACCAAATGGTTAAGCACCTTATTTAAGACTTTGGATTCAGGCTACACCATTTAGTTGTCACCTTAGGTAAACAAGTTAACCTCTATAAACCTCAATTATTTACTCATCTGTAAAATTGAGATAACAAGAGTAGCGCTATCATTGGATTGTTGCTTAAGAGGTATAACAAAGGTGAAATGCTTAGCTCAGGGTCTGCCACTTGGTAATCTCCCAATAGAAGCTCACTGCTAGTGTGATGTTGCTGTGTTTATCCATTGGTGACGGCCCTGTTGCCTACTGAGACCCCCTCTCTAGAAGCCTCTCCCTCTCTAAAATCTCTTTCAAATGTGTGCTCTAGTGATTTATCACTTCTGCAAGGCCTAGGATTTAACCTAGGTTGTGTAAAGTATGATTTCCTTTCATTTAGCGTGAGACTTGCTGCTGGTGCACTTCACTGATGTTTGCTTTGCTCTTCATGGAATTTAATTTTAGGTAAATCCTTTGTGGTCTATGTTGTGTTTTATTTTTTAGATGGGCCTCTTCCTCACTGAAATGGTGAGATGTGGTAAAAATGTGGCTGAGAGAAATGAGTGGATTAAGGGTGGCCAGGAGAACTTTCATCATTCCAGATGAGACTGTATCTCTTATTTTTTACTTTTACAAAATTATATCTAGTCTTTGCCCCTCTTGCCTGTGGTTTTTCTCAGCTCATGTGTTACAGGAAGCAAATGCAAGAAGACCTAGCTGAGTGGGCTGCAGCAATTGAGATGCTGCACTGTGCAGTAAAAGAAAAATATATATATATATTTATATGTGTGTATGTGTCTGTCTGTCTCTCTGTATTTATCTATATAATCTAAGTAAATATTGTTACCTTGAAAATATGGTATTGTAACTTAGATATCTGAAAAATGAGTATGCTAAAAATATGAGCAGTAAAATGAACTGTAGGTATAACAGAAAATAAGAAAGGAATACAAACACGTCAGTGGCCAGGTAGCCTGGGTTGAGCTCTACCAAGGAATAGTGCTGTCCATCTTAGTATATTAAGTAGATGTGTAAATACTGAAAGATTCATGAAGGAGACTGAAAGCAGGGAAGCAGAGTTACAACCTAGGCTCTAGTTTGTTGTATATTCTGCTTACAGGATAAAAAGAGAAGAAAGAGATAGGGAAAAAAGGCAAATATCTGTGTTCATTTACTTTTTATTTCTCTCTGGCCATGTTCATATACTTTTTGTTTATTCAATAAGAATGCCAGGAAAAAAATATGTTTCTAGTGGGGGAGCTTTTCTAGATCTTTCTAGAATTTCCATCTTCCAGAAATATGTAGATGCAATATTAATGTGCTAAGCAAGGGGAGTCCTGTTGGTGGTGGACTCAGTGAGGGATGGAAGAGTGACCCTGAGGCTGACTGTGGATTTTAACCCACAATACAGCTTCATTGCCTGATGGCTCTTTGTGCTTGCAGGTAAGCTAGAATCCAATTAGTCTGTAATACACTTAGATGGAACTGCCAC
>NW_004443967.1:2186-3900 GCF_000243295.1 Trichechus manatus latirostris | reverse complement strand
TTTATGTTTGGAGTTAAATATAGAAATGAATTCTTTATGTGAAATGGAACAAAATATGTGAAATAAAAACAGAAGTATCAGAACACAAACACATTTTAATTTACCAGTGGACACTAATGGCTTTGGATAAGGCAGACTATTCCACTGAAAATAAATGGTTGACCTTGACCAGTAGAAGTGTGACTAATACATCTGGTCACTATTCTTTTCTGCTTTTGTTGTTAGTTGTTGTCAAGTTGGCTTCTCTTCATGGCAACCTTATATATAACAGAATGAATGCTTAGTCTCATATCATCTTCCTGATCGTTGGTATGTTTAAGTCCATGTTATAGACATTAGTTAATCATTGGTCTCTTGCTGTGGCATACGTATGTCATGCATTTGTCACTGGCCTCTGTCGTTTGAGGATGATGCTGTGGAGAATGGTTCCCATGTCTGTGTGCAATTGTAGCTACAAATATGGTAGGAATTTAACTGCTCTTTCCCTACTGTTGGAGCCTTGGTTGTGCAGTGGTTAAGAGCTATGGCTGCTAACCAAAAGGTTGACAGTTCAAATCCACCAGCCATTCCTTGGAAATCTTATGGAGCAGTTCTACTCTGCCCTATAGGGTCTCTGGGAGTCAGAACTGACTCAACAGCAATGGGTTTTTCCCTACTATTATTGACTGTCTTTCAATCTTTGGTAAGAACATCTGCTTTGGAGTTTGTTGTTGTAAACAACTTTGGCACTTGGATACCTTGTTGTTCCAAAGCATTTTATTTGGGCTCAGCTGTCTTAAACCTCTTAATTTCATATTATAAATGTTTGGTTATTATTGTGCTTTACATCATTCTGCAGCTATGCCTCTGTGTTGGTGTGTAGGTATCAGAATACATTGGTGTTCTTTGTCTTTGGTTTATTGCCCACACCACAGTGGTTTAGCCTAAATGCAATGAAGATCACAAGTATTGTGCATGTACTACTGTAAATTATATAATCCTCAAAGAGCCCCTCTTTTCACTGACTGCTAGTAAGCTGAGAAACAAACTCAAAATCTTTTTCACACAGTGTTTAACACTTAATGGCAGTCCTTTCTGGAATGAGGTGGGGTGTTAACTAACCAATTAGATAAGATTTGTGGTGCCAATAGCTATATGTCTTTGTGTCCTTAATACTTTGTGGCCATTTATGAACTCTTTAGTAATATTCCCTCTCCTATTCCAACTAACCAATGAAGCAAATGTGGGTGGATCTAGATGCTATGATGTGTCTCTTTGGAAGTATAGTCCATTTTGGTGGTTACATACCTACCTAGGTGCTATTTACTCTGTCAAGCTATTTTGAAGCTCACAAAATGGTTGATGGCTCCTATTTGTAGTTGACAGTCAAGAAATCTGTTTCCCATTTTCCCTTCTCTCTATCATTTTGACTTATTGCAACCTGTTTCCCATTGTTCTTGACCTTTTGAGCAGCTGGTTTCCTATGAAAACACATCTGTTTTCCTTAAAAAAGCTCTGCGTCCTGGCATCCTGGTGAGTTGGCTCCCTACTGTTCAGCCCGGAAAAGGTTTATGGTGGGGGTCAGCCCTGGATGGTGCTATGTGCTAAGGCAGCTTAATTTTCTTATTGAGCTGTAGTGCTAACCATGGAGATGCATCAGACTTGGGAGCACATCCTACATCTGAAGCTCTTATCCAGAGTTGGTAGTGGCCATTGTTTTCTAAACAGAGACATT
>NW_004443967.1:0-1888 GCF_000243295.1 Trichechus manatus latirostris | reverse complement strand
TGGTAGTTAGATTAGGTGGAATAGGAGGTCCTCTATGAGGAGATGTTGGGGCATCTGTGCTTTGATCTGTGCCTCATTTCCAAACCTACCTGAGGGATGAGAGTCAGCAATGGGTTGGTTGGAGTTCAGGGATAGAATAAATACGTAACTAACACTCACTAGTTGCTAATTAAGAAAATGGTAAAACTAAAAGGTTTCAGTCTTAAGCCATACTAATATTATCTTCATGAAAAAAGACCATTTCAAAGTAATCTCTTAAATTAAAGAAAGAAAGAAAAGTTTTAAGTACTAAATGGATGACTGGATAGAGATGCCCTTGGAGGTCTCAATGGTAAACGACAGGGACTCAAGCCTAGAAGTAAAAGAAAAAAACAAGATGTAAACCACTCACAAAATACCCCTATTTCTTTGGAAATACTGAAAAAGAATTCTGTGGTTTTGGTGCCTTTGGTGGAACAGAGACAGGCAACACTTCTATCATGTTCTTTGACATTCCTCAGAGGAGGAGTTGGAAATTGAAGCCAGAGTGAGGTGCAGCCAAATGAAAGAGAGTAGCTTGACCTGGAACATTTTCTGAGAGGGTTTTTCTGGAAAACTCCAAGCTTATGTTTGCGGTAGGGTCTCAAAATACTGGGTGGCCCCAGGCAGAATAAATTGAACCCCTAGGTTTCAGAAAATAGCCTAGGAAAATAAATAATCACTTACTATGGATTAAGCCAGTAGGCTTTGTGGGTTGAGAAATCTTCAATGACTACATGTAGCCTCTATGTCCAAAACTCAATGTTTAGCATTCATTTTACACTGTTTTTGATAAATATAAATCTCATCATAATATTACTTTTCCATACGTTTATATACCCTCAGTAGCGTTGGAAAGGGGGGTATACAAACCAGGTATATTTTATATAACTAATCCCCTGGAGAATTCATGATAAATGGCATGGGGGAAGTAGCTGAACTTGGCTCCACCACCAACTCATATGCCCCTTGATGGTAGAGACTGTGTCACTTAATTCTGTACAGAAGTAAATGTCTAGTACAATGTTGACTGTATTATTTAAAGTTGTGACCAGAGAGAGATTTGAATGTGAGGACTTCAACTTATAAAAAAAGTTAGATGCAAAGTCAGATGGCTATACACTTCTTGAGAGCAGAGGCTATGTTTACATTTAATCAGCAGTATCTCTATAACATGGCACACAGTAGATGCTTAAAAAAACATGTTGAATGGATGAGGAATTTTTAACTTGCTAAGGGTGATGGTTGTCTTCAAAGGCCTAATTAATTTTCTATGGGATATAAATTAAACTTGTTGTGTGTGTTGCTAAGGACTTAATCCAGAACAGTAAGTGGGACTTACATACAAGTGTATTTAGTTAAAAATAAGGAAAAATGCTATAAAGTCATTTCTGATTGAGTTGTTTATCTTTTACTAGATTCCACTGTTGAGTTCCCATTTTCTAGTACCATGCCTGCCTAATAGCATAAATTTAATAAATTTTTGAATTAATACATAAGCTAATGATGATTAGAGCTTTTAAACCATGGACTTAGTGAGCTATCCATCATCAGAGGTGTTGTAGCATTGCCTAAGGGACTATACTGTGTGAGCCTTGCTGCAGAGATTCAAGAATCAAGCAGGGACTGGACTAGTGACAAGTAATGTTCATTCCAATTATGGGACCCTTCAAGGGCTACTTCTAAAGGAGTCCTTTAAATGCTTTTAAAGTGGATCATGCTTTTTCCCTATATGTAACAGTCATTCCACATAATTCTTAAAAAAAAAAAAAATTCTTCCTCCAACTCTAAGGTGCTCTACAAGGAAGAAATCATAATTCCTTGGTTTATAGTGAAGAAAGGGAACTGTATTCTCCCTCCTGGGACTATG
>NW_004443966.1:22860015-22861086 GCF_000243295.1 Trichechus manatus latirostris | reverse complement strand
ATAAAAGGTGGTGCAGGCCACACCCCACGGAAACTCCCTTTACATTGGATCAGGGATGTGACCTGGGTAAGGGTGGTGTTACAATACCTAGGATATCAGTGTTTATGTGTTTCATTCCATTTTTGATGATTTCCAACTTTCCTAGATTCATACTTTGTACATTCCATGTTGTGATTATTAATGGATGTTTACAGCTGTTTCTTCTCATTTTGAGTTGTACCATATCAGCAAATGAAGGTTCCAAAAGCTTGACTTCATCCAGGTCATTAAGGTTGACTCTACTTTTAGGAGGCAGTTCTTCCCCAGTCGTACTTTGAGGGCTTTCTAACCTGAGGGGCTCATTTTCTAGCACTATATCAGACAATGTTCTGCTGCCTTTTATAAGATTTTCACTGGGTAATTTTTTTTCAGAAGCAGACTGCCAGGTCCTTCTTCCTAGTCTGTCTTAGTCTAGAAGCTCAGCTGAAACCTGTCCACCATGGGTGACCCTGCTAGTGTTTGAATACCAGTGGCATGGCTTTCAGCATCACAGCAACATGCAAGCCCCCACAGTGTGACAAACTGACAGATGCATTGTCTGGGAAGTGGTAAAAGCACAAATTTTTATTATTCTTTGATAAGTCAAGGTGCAAGCTGTAATCAAGAAAGAAAGGGAAAAAGGACATAGAATGAGTAGAATAGCAAATTGCTAAAGTAGAATGCTAAAATGGTAAATTTAAAATCAAATATATTCTAATGGTATTAAATTTAAAAATGGACTAAGTGTCATTTAAATGATACAAATTGTCAGACTGAATTAAAAACAATTTAAACAATTAAACTTTTTTTGATATTTAAGTATTTTTTTATCAGACTTTAGATGAAGGTTTACAGAACAAACTAGGTTCTCATTAAACAATTAGTACACGTGTTGTTTTGTGACATTGGTTAACAACCCTATGACATGTCAACACTCTCCCTTCTCAACCTTGGGTTCCCTATTACCAGCTATCCTGTCCCCTCCTGCCTTCTGGAGCCCCTGTAGCATAGTGGTTAGAGCTTGGCTGCTAACCAAAAGATCGGCAGTTCAAA
>NW_004443966.1:22854858-22858884 GCF_000243295.1 Trichechus manatus latirostris | reverse complement strand
TCTAGGATATATTCCTAGGAGTGGGACTGCTGGATCATATGGTATTTCTATTTCTAGCTTTCTAAGGAAGCACCATATCATTTTCCAAAATGGTTATACCATTTTGCATACCCACCAGCAGTGCATAAGCGTTCCAATCTCCCAGGCAATGCATAAGAGTTCCAATCTCCCCGCAGCCTCTCCAACATTTTTTATTTTCTGATTCATTAATGATGGGGTAAGATGGTATCTCATTGTGGTAACATTTTTATGTTTAATTTGTTATAAAAAACACAACTCAATGCTTCTTAAACATTATGACTACAGAAGAGGTTGAAAGTAATAGAATGAAAAAGATATACCTCGCATTATTAAACAAGACAAAGCTGATGTAACTTTATTAACATCAATAAAAGTAGGCTTTTAAAAATAAAAAAAACATTACTAGAGATAGAGGGGGCATTTCCTAATAATAAAACACTCTATTCACCAGAATTATATGATAATCCTAAATTCGCATTCATCCAATAATGTATCTTCAAAATATATAAAAGAAAAAAAAAACCACAAAAGGAAATTGAAAAATTCTCAATCATTGTTGGAAATTTTAAAGGGAATTTTATGAAGTGTTGTTATATGGTGTGAGATACAAACCATCTTTCTTACCTCCCCCTGGAATCTTCAATAAACAACTATTTCTTATCTATGCATTGTTGGGATAGATCTGTTTCAAGTATGAACATAGGAATGCATTTGTCTATTCATGTGACAGCTCTTATTTCTCTAGGATATATTCCTAGGAGTGGGACTGCTGGATCATATGGTATTTCTATTTCTAGCTTTCTAAGGAAGCACCATATCATTTTCCAAAATGGTCTCTAGGCATTTGGTACAGCTTCAAAATGAGTGTGAACCAACAGCCAAGGTCAGGCCTGTAAGACCTGCTACAGAGTTATGCTGTTGTTGTTGTTAGTTGCCACTGAGTTGATTCCAACTTATGGTGACCCTATGCTCCATAGGGTTTTCCCGGCTGTAATCTTGATGGAAGCAGATCACCAGGCCTTTTTTCTGTGGCACTACTGGGTAGGTTTGAACCACCAACTTTTAGGTTAGCAGTTAAGTGCAAATGGTTTGTGCCACCTAGAGACCTACAGAGAGTTATTTATATACACAGAAAAGGTCCCATAATCAAGTAAGTTTTAGAAGATTGGGCTAACCATTTAAATAAGTTTATTTTCTGAAGATTTTCTTAGAGCCATTAATATTCAGATCTCAATTCAATGTACGTACATTGCGATTTTCTCAGAGAGGGATAAGCATGCTTCTGTGAGGCATGAAGCTTGTAAGCCAGGGTGGCTCTCACAGCCATCTGATGTGGATATCATCTCTTTGCACTTGAATTGTGTTGCATGGATTGCTGCAAAAACTCCTGGAGAAGAGGAATGCCTGATACAGTCCTAGTGACAAGCTATGGTTCCTGCCGCATTACCTTCTGAGTAAACTGGGGCCAAGTGTTGTTTAAGGTCCTCAGTCCTGTGAGTCTGAATGTTTAGGAGAACCTGATAAGAAGATACCCTGATAGACGGGGACTTTTCAAGCAAATAAATAAAAAGTCAGTAGAATAAAATATCCAAAGTAATGGGAGAAAATAACTTTCAGCCTAGAGTTGTAGTCCCAGAAAAACAACCTTTGGAGAACAAAATGAAATAAAGAAAATCTCAAACTAAAGCAGGAAATCTACCATCAACAGATCCTTACTAAAGGAACTTCTGAAAGATGTACTTCAGGATGAAGGAAATTGCTCCTAAAACGCAGTTCTGAATGGCCCCCAGACACCCTTTAAACTCAGTACTGAATTCACTCCTGAGGTCCACCCTTCAGCCAAATATTAGACAGGTCCATAAGACAAAAGGAGACTAAATGGGCACACCAGCCCAGTGGCAAGGACGAAAAGGCAGGAGGTAATGGGGAACTCAAGGTTGGCAGGCAATGTCACAAAACAGTATGGGTATTAATTGCTTAATGAGAAACTAATTTGCTCTGTAAAACTTCATCTAAAGCACAATTAAAAAAAATTTCTCCTACCCTGAAAACAAAATTTCTGAGATACGAGATGGAAAGCTGAGCAAACAAAATTGTCAGCTTGTGTATAATTCTAAATAAATCTTGATAGTATAAAATAATAATTATGTCGAATCTCTGGAGTTAAAATAGAGCTAAAACACAGGGCAACAATAACATGTAAGGTCCTTATAATGTGCAGGAGTGAAGATATTGATTGTGTAACTTTAGATTTTGTTAAGGATATTGTGGTGCACATACCCTAAGGTGGCGTCCATGTTCATGTATAATCCCTTCCCCTTTAGTGTGGGTGGGTTTCTAATCAATAGAATATGGCAAACATGATGGGATGTCGCTCTCATGATTATGTTACCTTATATAAGACTCTGTATTTGCAGACTGAAGAGAGAGACTCTTCTGCTGGCCTTGAAGCAGTCATGTTATGAACTACCTATACAGGACCATGTGGGAGGGAACTGCAGGCAGCCTCTAGGACCTGACGGTGCCTCTAACCAACAGCCAGCAAAAAGCCATGACCCTCAGTCATACAACCACAAGGAAATAAACTCTGCCAATAACCTGAATGAGCTTGAAAGTCAATTCCCCCCGAGTCAAGTCTCCAGATAAGAACACCTTGACTATAGCCTTGTGAGACCCTGAGCAAAGGAACCAGCTGAGACATATCCAGACTCTGACCAATAGAAACTGTGACATAATAAATATACGTCGTTTTAAGCTGCTAAAATTGTTGTAATTTCTTACTCAGTATAAAAAAACTAATACGGATATAAAATTCCAAAGGTAAGTACTCGAAGAATAGAAATAGAGCATATAACTTCCCAGTCAGTAGAGGGAAACAAAAAACGAGTAAAGAAGAAAAGCCTGCAACTCAAAAGAAAGACAAAAAATATAAACATACTAAATTCTCCGTAAGGTATACATACATTTTCAGACTGAATGAAATACAAAATATATCTAATTTGCTTTTTATAAAAAACATATCTAAAATATAAGGACAGAGAAAAATTAAAACTAAATGGATATACAAGATGGTGGTGTTGTTGTTAGCTGCTGTCGAGTCGACCCCCAACTCATGTCAACCCCACATGTTACAGAAACAACTGCCCAATAGGGTTTTCTTCGCTGTAATCTTTATGGAAGCAGCTCACTAGGCCTTTTCTTCCTTGGAGCCACTGGGTGGGTTCGAACTGCCAACCTTTTGGTTAGCAGTCAATCGTAAACCTCTTGCACCACCCATGCTCCTATGCATAAACATCCCTGCATAAACAACTGGGGAATATACATTCTCAAACACAACTTACACCATATACTAGGTTGTAAGGCAAGTTTCACCCACTATCAAAGAGCCATGTTCTCTGGCCAAAATGCAACTATATTAGGGGAAAAAAAGTTAGGTTACAAAATGTATTTGGAAGTTTAAAAAAAACCACTAACTACATTAGTTAATTTGAGCAAAGAAGAAATCATAAATGAAACTTGAAAATACTTAGAACTGGATAATAAAAGCACATCTCAAAACATGTCATATTCAGTGAAAGCAGTACTTTGTGACAAATACATAACTTTATGTGCTTATGTTAGAAAAAGGCTGAATATCAAAGAAAAGCTAGGTTCCAACCTAAATTGCTAGAAAAACAACAAAATAGACCTAAAGAAAGGAAATAATAAAGAACAAAAAATAACGAAATAAAATATTCCATACAGAAGATAAAATCGAAAGTTGGTTCTTTGAAAAAATTTATCAAATTAGCAAACAAGGAAAAAAAGAAAGAGGTAATAAATAATATTCATAATCAAGAAGATGATGTACTGAGGTTCCAGCAAAATGGCGCTCTAGGCAGAAGCACCACGCCGTCCCTCCACAGCAAAGATACGAAAAACTAAGCCGAACAGAGAATACAACAATCCTGAAACCCTAAAACATCAAATGAAGAGATAAAGAACTCAGCCAAGCACCAAATGGAG
>NW_004443966.1:22838188-22847664 GCF_000243295.1 Trichechus manatus latirostris | reverse complement strand
TGATATGTTGTGGGGTTGTTAACCAATGTCATAAAACAACATGTGTACTTCTGTTTCATGAGAAACTATTTGTTCTGTAAGCCTTCACCTGAAGTACAATTAAAAAAGAAAAAAGAAGTTGTGGTACTGATGGATGCAGCAGAGAATAAAAAGATAGATAAGGGAATAATAAACACTATGCCATAAAATTTGAAAGCAGACAAATCACACACACAGATGCACACAAACACACACACATGTACTTGGACCACCTGAAACAAAAGTTTCACAAACAATACTTGCACTTTCTATGCACTACGTACTCTTAATATTTTCTTTTTTTCTGCTCTTTCCTCTTCTACTAAAAAATGCTGAACACAACTAACTCCACGATTTCAATACATGTTAATGAGAATAAAGTTAAAAGAATGTAGGGTGGAAAAATAAAGAAAATCCAATTATTCCAATAGAAGACATAAAAGGATAAAAAGAAACAACCAAAAAGCATGGTAAATAGAAATCACGAAACAAAATGTCAAAAATTAATGAAAATATCAGCAATAAGCATAATAAATACAATTTAACTCTGATTAAAACTGAAATTATTAGATTGATTTTTTTTTAAGTCCAACTATGTTTATATACATACTTAATGAAAAGTTGAACCCCTCGCCAAAAAACTACACCAGACAAAAACGCAACAGATGAAAGCTGGTATAATTACATTAATAACAGATGAAATAATCTAATGTAAAAAGGCATTATTAAGGATAAAGAAAGTCAATATATAATGATAAAAGGGATACTTCACCAAAACATACAATCATTCGAAATTTATATGAGGTTAATGACATCATCTCAAAATATTTTAAGCAAAAATTAGAAACTGTGAGATGTTGAAGATCCAAAATCACGGTGATAAATTTTGACATATTTCTTCAGCTGTCAATAAGTCAAGCAGACAAAATATGAGTAAGGATATAGAGGATTTGAACAGCACAATAGGTTTGATCTAATAAATACATACCCATTGATTAAAGCATCCACACTCTTCTCTACTACACACAGACTATTTAAAATACTGTCAATGAACCAGGCCACAAAGTAAATCTCAGTGCTAAAAAATTGATATCATGTGGACCTCAATTAAAAAAAATTAGCTAAACAAACAAAAAAACAAATCAGTGAGCTAAATAACTGATGTACGAAGTTAGACAAGGAAAACTAGAGTATGCTCAAAGAAAGTACAGAGAAGAAAAATAATAAAGACAAGAGGAAAAGAGATGGTTGTATGGTAAGGCTAAATTAATTTTGTAAAATATATTTGATTATTGCCATTGTAGTATTTCTAATTATTTTGTTTATTAATTCACTTACCCATGTCACTCAAGAAAAATATACTAATCCTCGATTCAGGGATGAAATTATTTCTAAAAGCTAGGTATCTATCTGGTCAATAATTATTTACATTGTTATATACTGTGGGCAAAGCACTGCCCTAGGTGGTGGTATGGAATGGTAATATTTATAGTCCAATAAGGGAGGTAAGATGAGTATATAAATGATACAAAATATAAAGTAATAAATTCCATATATTTCTCTGGAAATTCAGAGGAGGGAGAGGGAAATTCTGATCTGGGATTAGGGAGGAGGTAGCCTTGAAATGTAAGTAGGATTTGAATATGCATGGATAGGAGAAAAGGCAGGAGAACAGTTACAAATTCAAGGCAGGCAACGTAATGTAAAGCATCACGAACATGAACAGTGAATGGTTCTGGTTAGAACACAGCCTAAAGAAGAAGGGAAGGCTGCAAAGGTGGATTGGGGCTGTAAATGCTAGGCTAAAGTTAGACTTTATTCCATAGGTGGTAGATGGCTGGGTATGGGGGTTATCACTGAAGTTTTTCTGTTTTGTTTTGTTTTAGCAGGAGTAGTGATAAATAGGCTCCGGGAAAATTGTTTAGGGGCCTATTTCTGTAGGCAAAGCCGGGGTTAAGAAAGTCTGAGTTAGTATAACTACAGTAAGAACAGAGCGATGAGAGAGAGAGACAGAGAAGAAAGGCAGATTTAGGATGTGATAACTGGAGAAGGGGGCAATAATAGAGTCAAATGAGTTTAGGATTATTCAGTGGCAAGAAAGTTGGGATGTCATTAACCAAAACAGAGAGTGCAGGTCATAGTATGAGTTGGGACAGAAAATGAGTTCATCATCATTAGCTATTACTATTCTAGCAGTAGCACTGTATTAGAAATGTGGCCCTAAGATCATTGGAGAGCAATTCTTTTTATAAAATGCTGTCTATTTTAAAATAAATGTGCATTCCTTCATTGAATCCTCAGTCATTACATCCCTTCCTATTCTCTCAGTCTCTTTTATGTCCCTGCTAGCTTCACTTTCTTTCAGGGTATTGAATAACTCCAGGGTATACCATTCACATTGCAAAGAAGGTACCAATCCCACAGAATCTCCTGCTATTATGCAATATGGTGACCCTGCTTCTTTTCCTATCCATCATAAACTCTCAGCCATGATTTCAAGTATTCTGTAATTACTACCCACTACCCATCTGTCAGCCGTACTGCGGCGGCTTACATGTTGCTATGGTGCTGGAAGCTCTGTTATCGGTTATTTCAAATACTAGCAGCGTCACCGACAGTGGACAGGTTTCAGCAGAGATTCCAGAGTAAGATAAACTAGGAAGAAAAGCCTGGCAATCTACTACTTCGCCAATGAAACCCTATGGATCACAACAGAATATTATCTGATATGGTGCTGGAAAATGAGCTCCGTAGGCAAGAAGGCACTCAAAATACACCGTGGCCGCCAACAACGGACTTGAGCACACCAATTATCGTGAAGATGACCTGGTAACTTTTCATTCTGTTGTACATGGGGTCGTCATGAGTCGGAGACAACTTGACAGCAACTAACAACATGTTACTCGTAAAGTTTGATATCAGGAAGAAATCAGGAGTATTCCTAAACCTAGTTTGGTTTAGGAATTATCTTTCATTGGTTAACTTTTTGAAAACATGCTAAAAATATTCACGGTACAAAAGCAGGGTAACAACCTAGGATTCTTCCCATTTCAGCAATTCTCCAAATTTCAGTACTCTTAATTATTTCTTTCAATTTTTTCATTCATGTATAACAGACCAGTTCTATTCTGCACACTTGAAGTCGCCATGAATCAGAATCGAATCCATGGCAACTAACGACATAACAGACATATAGTAAACAGACAAATACTAAGTATGCAGCTTGATGGAGCAAGTACTCTGATCACAATGCAATTAAATTCAATATAAATAGGAAAAAGACAACAAAAATCCCTATGTTAAGAAGAAAGTATACTTGCACTATAAACTTTCACCTAGAGCACAATAAAATTATTAAAAAAAGAAAGTATAATGGGAAAATTTGCTTTAAACTTAAAAGTAAACACCAGTATAAAATTTGTAAGATGCAGCTGAAGCATATTTGGAAATTTTTATTGGTAAATACTGTGTATTAGAAAATAAAGCTAAAAATCAATGAGCTGAAGAACAAAGTTAAAGATTCATACTGCCTGATTTTAAGACTTGTTATAGAGCTATAGTTATCAAGACTGTTTGGTATTGGCAAAAAGATAGACACATAAATCAGTGGAATAGAATAATCATTAAGACCCACACTTATACGGTCAATTGATTTTTGACAAAGTGGCAAAGGCAATTCAGCAGAGAAAGAATAGTATTTTCACTCATGTAATCACCACCTAGATCAAGACATAAAACGTTAACATCTCTGAATTATTAAATGCTTTTGTTCTGATAAGTATTTTAGTTTCATTTTATGAATGCCACATGCCATATCCCTTTAAAAAGGATTCAGAATGAATATGTTACAAGGTTAAGTGAATCTCGGAGTTGTACTTAAAGGCTATTTTTTTTTTCTAGATTTATGACCTTTGTCAAGTCACTTAATTTCTCATTTCGCCCTTATTTTCTCTAATTCCTACCCCTTTTCCCTAAGGTTTTTATGAGAATGAAATAGAAAACCATCAATCAAGAATAGGGTTGCCAAAGAAACTTTCTGGAGTGGTGGAAATGTTCTGTATCTTGATGTGGTCGTGGTGATTTCACAGGTGTAAACATTTGTCAAAATTCATCAATTGTGCAGTGTAATTGAATGTAGTTTATTATGCAAAAATTCTCAGTAAAAAGATTTAAAAAATTAAAAAAGAATATTGTCTAGGCACATGTGGGCATAAAATTGTTTGTTTCTCCATCCTTTTCCTTTACATATCCACTTGGGAGGAAAAATACCTAATCACTATTATCCATATGAAACCCCCTCAAAACTTCTTGAGATAATTACAAGGTTATTCCTCTGACTCTTCTCCTCCAGATTTAAACCCCAATTTCTGTTACTTTTCCTATTTTATTTTTGAAATTTTATTTTTCTATCCTTTTATTTAGTAAGATCTTAAATCTAGATTAAGTTAAAGAACAAAAACAGAGTATTTCACACATGTGCTAAAAAATAACTTGAGGTTCCTTAGATGCTCCTCTCTCCTCTAACATCCATGGGCCTCAGGGGGAGTACTATGTTGCTAACTCATGTACTGAAAGAGGGGTATTCTATCCCCTTTAATCTTACTCAAACTCAGACTCACAGGAAGCCAGCTGTACAAACATTATTTTGAAGTCTCTTAGTGATCACTGGTCATATCTATACTCCCAAAGTGAATCATATTATTTACAACAATAGTGACTAAGACATGCTCCTTTTTTTTAATTTGCTGCCACCATTTGAAAAATTTGTCTTCATTTTCTTTCTGATATATCAAACTTAAGTTTTGGTACCAACGAAGTTATGCATCTATGCATTCTAAACTCAAAGCAAAATATCTCACAGTGGGCTATTTTACATTAGCAAATCCTCTGTTTTGCCAGCAATATTAAACACAGATTGTCTTGCCTAAATTGCTAAAATTATAGAGTTCATGAAAGTGGATTATAAAAATCCATTTTAATCCACTAGAAACTACTACTACCAACTTTCAAAATAAACGCTTTGGCAAGTGAGATTTTGATTTGTTACTTCGCTTTGTTTTAAAAATAAAATTTTGTTCTATATAAAAATAAACACTATTCCTCACACTTCATCTTACACTCTTTGTTCACTTCTTATCATTTCTCAAAGAAGTTAGTAGATGATAAAAAATAAAATTACCCCCTCCCCTGAGTCCATTTCACTCACCTACAAAACGGGCTGGGAATAGTAGGTATCACATAACAAATTCCCCCATTCAGGCAAAATGATCTGTGACTGGGACCACAGGGTTCTTCGTGATCTAAAACACACATACACACACACACACATATATGAAATACAGAAAGGCAAACTAAAGCTTTTCTAATGCAACAAGGAACAGGGATTACTACTTTAGACCCAAGCAGCAATTCTAAAAATTAGCATGACGAATTGATTCTCAAAATGAAGAACTTAATCTTATTCCTTATTTGAAAAGCAGGGACTTCTATCTCTCTTAGAATGTGACCATTTACAGCTATATAACAGAAACAGGCAATCTCTATATTAGTTCAAAAAGAGACGATCAGGATCCTGGAATAAACAGCAGCCTTTCTCATTTAGTACAGAGCTTCTGAAGTTTTGCTTAGAGCAACTAATATTTACTGTCTGAACCTCTTTCTTCCTCTCTCAACCCTCCCCACTCCAAGAGTACAGATTCTTGTCTTTTCTGTTAGGTCTCAAATACATTAAAATCTCAGATTGCTGCAGGAAGAAGATTTAGACAATTGAAGTAAATTCTGATTTCAAAAATAATCTCTAAATATTTCTATACATGACAATCTTAACATCAAAAAACAAAAATAAAGGTTGAGTAAGGATATTGTTGATGTGTTGTGAGATTGTTAACCATTGTCATAGGGCAACATGTGTAGTAACTGTTAAATGAGAAACTATTTTGTTCTGTAAGCCTTCATGTTAAGTGAGAATAGTAGCACATGAACTGTGCATGTAGAAATTTTTGAAATGGTGTATCTTTGGCAATGTGTATTTTCACCAAAAAAAAAGGTTGAGAAGTTAGAGGGTTGACATGTTGTGGGGTTATTAACCAATGTCATAAAACAATATGTGTACTACTGCTTCATGAGAAACTATTTGTTCTGTAAGCCTTCACCTGAAGTACAATAAAAATTTTAAAAAAATAAAATTATCTTTCAACATTTTGATTTACAAGCTTTTAGCTAGTAACTGTAAAGACATATCTAAAGTTCTAAAACATTAAAAATTTAAATCATTGCTTGATATACAACCTAAATCTTCAGAATATTAAGAAAAAAAGAACTCCATTTCTCACTTGCTCTCTTTCTTTCTCACTCCTCTTTTTCCATCCTTCCAATCTTCTTTACCTTTGACTTTTCCTTTACTCTTCTCTATGCCTTCCCTCTCTCCCTTAGTGCCTCTCCACCATCCCCTCACCTTTTAAACTCCTTCCTTTCACTTACAGTCACCAAAGCCATTGTATAGATATACTTCCAATAACAACAGTAAAATTAATTAAGTCACTATACTCCTGTTTATGATGAGAAGAGCTAATTATTGAATAGTTTATCTTGCAGCCGTAAAAAGGGAATTATATTGCTTTAAAATTATATATTGTTGTTTCCTGATT
The DNA here is from genome assembly GCF_000243295.1 of Trichechus manatus latirostris. Taxonomy (NCBI): domain Eukaryota; kingdom Metazoa; phylum Chordata; class Mammalia; order Sirenia; family Trichechidae; genus Trichechus; species Trichechus manatus. The sequence continues at coordinate 22,840,999 of NW_004443966.1, read as the reverse complement.
GTTTCTGTCTAGAAAATGACCTAGAATCATCTGATGTGAAGAAGAAAATGGCATTACTCCTATTTGACATTCAGTTTGACACTTAAAAAAAAAGTACATTCAGTTTAAAAAAATTATCTAACATTTACCACTAAAATATCAATATCTGTTATTAAGATATCGTTGTTATGAGCCAGATATCTCCACAATTTGAATTTGAAATTTTAAAACTTAATTTTTTACTTTATAATTTAGAAGAATCTGTCTCAACATCATATAACTATAAAACCACATTATAACTATAAAAGTATAAAAATGTAAAGAGGAAAACAGAACTACAAAGAATTTAAGTGCAAAAAAAGAAACTAGATATTTTTCTTTCTCACACAATGCCATGCTTCTTTATAGACAACTTTTAATACTTACAATTTTTCAGAAATAATTTGGCTAACAACTAAAATCCCAATTAACATTATATGACATCAGAAAGTCATCACATCGAGTTTTCCATTGAAAATGGAATGTAAGTTTATCATAGAATGTTTCTTGTGGCTGAAATTAATGTCTGTGTTTTTAACCGGATTATAAGCAGACATGTCTCAACAACCTAGTATTTTACTAGTAAAGAAAATTCATCTAATCTGAATCACTATCTCTGAATCTGTTTCTATTCTAATTTGTTATTTGAGAAGTTGTTATCAGATATAGACTAAGCTATAAGCTGTCAGCTTGTAAAAAGCAGTAAAATGTATAAGTCTAAAATAAAAGTCTTATAAGTGATGGTCTTTCAAAACCAAAATATTTCAGAGTTTTTAAACAATTTCAGAGAGGGAGAAAAATATAGCCTTGTGTTAAATATGCATTGTCGTTATTATTATTATTTGTTCTATTGCTGTAAGACACACATTGATAAAAGTAAAAACTTACAAGAAATTACCTGTTGGCATCTTAACTTTTAAATAGTCTCATTCTTGGTCAAGAGATGAGGGTTGAAACAGCACCTAAAATGGTTTAAAATGAATAATTTAGGAAAGTCCTCTTTTGGGGGCATTATAAAATGCCAAATACTCTAATAGCAATACTTTTTTTAATGTTGCAAATAATTAAGACACTTGTATACTAAAGAAAAAATTCTTTGGTTAGAGCATCTATTTTTTAGATACTACACATCAATAAAAAATCTGAACCAATAAAACTAAAAGATCAACATTAAAAAGTATAAATTTTAAAAAACAAAGAAAACATAAATGCACTAAATACAAATCATTGCCTAACTAGTGTAATGTAATCTTAAATCTCTCTCTGGAGAAAAGTCTAATAAATTTTATTTCTAATTAACACTCTTAAGTAGTTGTATACTATATGTGATTATACCTGAAGGATATGAGTCAGTAAATGAAATTGAATGACCTGAATTGACTTTTTGCTTTTTCATAAAGCCTATTTCTAATCTGACTTTTAAGTAGAATCATGAACTTCCAAATTTTCAGTTTATTGAAAATGACCAAAAACATACTATAGAAAAATCTTTAACAGCATTTAAAATTTTTCCATTTCTATAGAACCTTTAAGACTTTTATAAAAATACTCTCAAGTTTACTGTCCATTGCACATAACATTTACCAATCTAATACTGCTTTTCTTTCAAAAAATGTCTAACATCTGGCAGAGCAAAGACATGCTTAAGTGTGAAGTTATCCACTGTAACAGAAAGAAAGGAATCAAAACACATTTGAAGAGATGGATTTATACTTACAGTATGATTATAAGCTGTCAATTCCATTTTATAAAGGGGACTTACTCCTAACTTAAGCACAAAGACTTCGTAACAGAAATCTGAATTGACAATCTCCTACTAACACAGATGTAATATCAAGGTCTTCTCCCAAAGCCAGCTGTTTTCTTATACAAACACGGAGGGAAGGAGAAAGAGCGAGAGAACATGAAACCTACTTAAATTTAACGTGAAATAATCACTGGCTCACTGTATGAGTTTCTTTTTTTCCAAACAAACAGGGCTTACCTCAAACATCCACACAAAAAATAAATTTTGCTGGATATACACCGTTTCAAATGTTTTTAAAAACTGCAGACTACGGCAGCTGTGCCTTGCATGTTAGAACTGATGTCAGAAATTTGATTTATATGGTTGCAGTGTGGGCGAGGTAGAAACAAAGACCAAGGTGTGCACAGAGGTCAGGCACCGGCCAAGGGAACCACCCCTCAAGTCCACGTGTTCAGAGTTGCAAATGGAGCAGAATTTTATTTAGAAAAGGAGTTGTACTAACCTGGACTCTCAAATCACTGTCCAATTTTTAAAGTTATGAAATAAACCACATTCCTTTGCAGGTCTGAATAATCCAAGAGTGTTTTGTAGGTTTGTAGAGAAAAGGAATTTTAATGGGGAGCTAATTGACAAGTATTCCAACAAGATTTTTTTTAAAAAGGAATTTCCTTACAAACCACATAAAAATTTATATAAATGATGGCTTGAAGAATTTATATAACAGAAAGCATGTAATAACTATAATAGAACACATAACACCATGTTCAATTGGAAATATATATATGAAATGATTATAATTACTGAACTAATACTATTACAAAGCTATAATATATGCATTAAGGAAAGCTATGAGTTTAAGAATCATGATTTTAATATTGACAAAAACAATAATTTTTTGTTTAAATGAGGTACAGGATTCTTCATCATATAATTTTCTAAAGTATGTGAAGCATTTAGATGGTTATCTTTTCTAAAACCACAATTTAGATAATATCACTACTTGATTGACATAAAACACTGAAACTAGTGCATTTTTTTTTTTTTTT
>NW_004443966.1:22836311-22837432 GCF_000243295.1 Trichechus manatus latirostris | reverse complement strand
AAGCTATGTTGAAGCCCTAACCCCTGCACCTGTGAATGTGACCTTATTTGGAAATAGGGTCTTTGAAGATATTATCAGTTGGTTAGTAAGGGTTATACTAGAGTAGGTTGGGTCCTAATCCTGTATGACTGGTGTCCTTATATAAAAGAAGTTACACAGAAGCAGGGTGGTAGAGGAAGGACGGCCATGTGATGACAGAGGCAGATGCATTTGCAAGCCAAGGGACAGCAATCTGAAAAGGAAATTAAGAAAACAATTCTATTTATAATAGCACCTAAAATAATAAAATACCTGGGAATAAATTTAACCAAGCAGGTGAAAGACTTATATGGTGAAAATTATAAAACACGGCTGAAAGAGATTAAAGAAGACTTAAATAAATGGAAAGACATTCCATGTTTATGGACTGGAAGACTTAACATTGTTAAGATGTCGATACTACCCAAAGTGATCTATAGATTCAACAGGATCCCAATCAAAATTTCAACAGTCTTCTTTGCAGAAATGGAAAAACCAGTATTCAAATATATATAGAATTACAAGAGGCTCCAAATAGTCAAAACAATCTTGAAGAAAAAGAACAAGGATGGAGGACTCACACTTCCTGATCTATAACTCTAATAAAGTCTATGACACTTTGTCTCTGAATTTACCCTAAAAATTGAAAATCAATGAACACTTTTATTATTATGACTGTATAAATATTATTCACAGCAGATCCATATAGTGCACAAGAATAACATTTTCTTCTCTTATTTCAGTGTCACAATACCTGGGCCACTTACAAAAGAATATTCCTAACATCAAGATAAAATAGATTCCCTTAAACTCCATAAGCTGACTAAAATCATGTTGTTGCTGTTGTGTGCCATCGAATTAATTCTGACTCATAGCAGCCCTATATGAGAGCGTAGAACTGTCCCACAGGGTTTCCTAGGCTGTAATCTTTACGGGAGAAGATCGTTAGATCTTTTTTCCTGTAGAGACGCTGCGTGGGTTCGAACTGCCAACCTTTTGGTTAGCAGCTGAGCACTTGACTGTTGTGCCACCAGGGCTACTTGACTAAAATCATACCACATTTTAATTTGCATCTTATTTGTACTATACTTTCTTACACATCT
>NW_004443966.1:22833777-22834635 GCF_000243295.1 Trichechus manatus latirostris | reverse complement strand
AGAACTACGCCACAGCAACCACACAACCATAACTTTATGTGGCCTGCAAAGCCTAAAATACTTGTCATCTGGCCCTTTACAGTAAGTTTGCTGACCCCTCTTCCAGAGCCAGCAACGATGTTGGAAGCCCTAGCTTCCCTTAGATTTCATTTAATTTCTTTAGAAAAGAGACTTCTCTTTTCCTTGGGAATATACCCCTGACTGCCCCTATTTCCATTTTGCATGGGGGAAGAGGCAGGTGGGAGCTAGTATCACAGCTGCTTTGTATATTGAGTTTCAATTATGCACTCCCCCACCTCCCCATTTTCAGTCCTATTACTCTGTTTTCTGTCCAGCCTACTATGTCTAAAGGCTCTCTGGGGTTCTCACAGGGGGGAAAAAATAGCTCCCATTACACTGCAGCCTCTTCATAGCACATTCTGGGGTGTGGCTTCCTGCATTGTTTAACCCACTAACATCTGTTTTCCATCTTCCGGAAAACTGGTGAAATCACATGTCTACTGACAATCCCTAACTTCCCCTCTTTTTTTATTTGCCATTTTAAACTTATTCCTTTTCATATCTCCCTACTCTATTTTAATGGGGTTAGGTAGAGACAAGAGCATAATTCAGGTCCTCAGTACACCATCTTGAACCAGAAAACTAGTTCTCACTATTACATTTGTCTCTGACAAATAGAGAACTATCAGAGTTAGCTGGTTGGTAAAAGTGTGAAGGAGTCCCAGAAATCTAGGTTCTTGGCATAAGGAGAAGCTTCTGCCAAAGATGTAGGCTGGACTGTATTTTCTGTTGTTTACTGCTCATTCTGAGCTGACTCTCAAAAGTCAGCTAGCCAAAACACCTCAGGAAGTCTGTGGG
>NW_004443966.1:22830340-22832056 GCF_000243295.1 Trichechus manatus latirostris | reverse complement strand
GGTTAAGAGTTACAGCTGCTAACCAAAAGGTTGGCAGTTTGGATCCACCAGCCGCTCCTTGGAAACCCTATGGGGCAGTTCTAGTCTACCCTATAGGGTCACTATGAGTCGGAATCAACTCGATGGCAATGGGTTTGTTTTAATGGCTAATAATCACAAGCATCTTTTCTTGTTGGCAGCTTGGATGTCCTCTTTGGTGAAGGCTCTGTTCATGCCTGGGTTGTCTTTTTGTTGTTGAGTTATTGAAGTTTTCTATGTTAGAGATTAGACCCTTATTAGGTAAGTCATTTCTGAAGATTTTTTTGCCTGTTTGTAGGTTTTCTTTTTACTCTTTTGATAATGTCTTTGATGAGCATAAGTTTTTAATTGTTATGAGGTCCCATTTATCTATTTTATCACCTTCTATTCATGCATTTGTTATGTTTGTTATCCTATCTTTACAAAAGATTAGGTCCCCTAGTTTTCTCCCAGGAATTTTATAGTTTTAGGCTTAACGTTTAGGTCTTTGATCCATTTTGAGTTAGTTTTTGTGGATGGTGTGAGGTGTGGGTCTTGTTTCATTTTTCTGCAAGTGGATATTCAGTTTTGCCAGCACCATTTATTAAAGAGACTGTCTGCCCCATTGAATGGACTTTGACCCCTTGTTGAAAATCATTTGACCATAGATGGCTGGACTTATTTAAGTTCTCAATTCTAATCCACTGGTCTGTGTGTCTAGCGTTGAACTAGTAACAGGTGTTTTGATTCTAGTGGCTGTATAGTATGTTTTGATATTGGGGAGTGTGAGGCCTCCTGCTTTGTTTTCTTCAATATTGCTTTGGATATTCAGGGTTTCTTTCCTTTCCATGTGAAGTTGGTCATCAGTTTTTCCATTTCAGTAAAGAATGCTGTTGGGATTTGTATTGGGATTGCATTGTATCTGTAGATCACTTCAGGTAGAGCTGACATTTTTGCTATATTGTAAGTCTTCCAATCCATGAGCATGGAATGTTCTTCCATTTTTGTAGGTCTCTTTTAGTCTCTTGTAGTAGTATTTTATAATTTTCATTGTTAATTCCTAGATATTTTATCATTTTGGGTGCTGTTGTAAATGACATTGTTTTCTTGATTTCTTTTTTGGAATGCTTCTTGTTAGTGTAAGGAACCCAACTGATTTTTGAACATTGTGGTTTGTGTGAAAGTTTACAGAATTAGTTTCCCATTCAACAATTTATACACATTTTGTTTCATGACATTAGTTGCAATCCCTTCAATGTGACAGCACTCTACCCACTTCCTCCCTGGGTTCCCTGTTTCCATTCACCCATTTTTCCTGCCCCTTCCTGCCTTCTGAACTTTGTTTTTGGGCAATCTGCCTTTTTGATCTTGTACAGTTGATTGTTCGGAGAAGCACGTTCCTCACAGGTGTTATTGTTCACTGTATAGGCCTGTCTATTGTTTGGCTGAAAGGTGATCTCCAAGACTGGGTTCAGTTCCATGTTTGAAGGATGTCTAACGGCCATAGTTTTGGGAGTTCCACCAGTTTCTATCAGACCAGTAAGTCTGGTTTTTATGAATCTGAATTTTCTTCTACATTTTTCTCCCACTCTGTTCAGGACCTTCTATTGTGATCCTGATTAGAGTGGTTGGTAGTGGTAACCGGGCACCATCTAGTTCTTCTGGTCTCAGGTTAGTGGAGGCTGTGGTTTGTGTGGTCCGTTAGTCCTTCGGACTAAT
>NW_004443966.1:22826095-22827761 GCF_000243295.1 Trichechus manatus latirostris | reverse complement strand
AGGTAATTACACAATACTGGTAATCATGGCCTAGCCAAGCTGACACACAACATTAACCGTCACAATTAACATATTAAATCTATTCCTGATTTGCTCCTCCCTCCTGCATTTTTGTTAGTGAGTCTCCATTAACTTCGTACCAAAACCGGTTGCTGTTGAGTCGATTCCGACTGATAGTAACCCTATGGGACAGAGAAGAACTGCCCTATAGGGTTTCCAAGGAGCAGCTGATAGATTCGAACTGCCAAACCTCTAGGTTAGCAGCTGAGTTCTTAACCACTGTGACACCCGGCCTCCCGTAACCACGCCTCCAGTAACCACGCCCCGTAACCACGCCCCACAACCACGCCCCATAACCACACCCAGTTATGGCTGAGACTTTGGCTGAGACTTTGGCTGTGGCTGTGGCTGTGTCCCTGGGTGTACCCCCGGGAGTTGGTTCCCTTTTCCAACCTGAGTTTGCGATGTTTATGGTTTTGCAGCTCAACGCGCATGCGCAGCGGTTTTCCCGCAGGCCGCGGACACTGGTGTAAGCGGTAGGGCTCAGTTTTCCCGAGGCGAAGGTAGGGAGCATTTTATGTCTTTCCCTCATGGGGGTCCCTGTACAGGCTCTCCCACAGTGTCCCGCTGTGGGCAGGGAGTCAGTTGTTTCCCTCTGTGTTGCCTGTCTGATGTATTTTTGTTGCCCTGGATGAAGGCTGGGTTGTGTGTACCCCCAGTATTCTAGGTCCTAGAGCCCCTTCGCCTCGGGACTTAGCGAGATTCAACAACACTTACTTGCAGCACCTCGGTCTCCCTTCGTCCTTGCCCAAGTGCGTGGCCCGCGAACTCCCACAGCCAATCTGTGCCGCCTTAACAGTCGGTCTACAGCTCCCTCAGTTTAATTCCCGCGTCCTATGTCCTTTGTTCCGGGAGTTGGCCGACCCCATCCCAAAATGGCCGTGAAGAGCCGAATCTTCCAAGTGGCGGCGGCTAGAATTTCCCAGCTTCTGCGCCGCCCCCACTCCTCCTCTCCCTGCTTCTGCACTCACCCTGACTCTCCAATACCCGCGCTTCCATCCAGAGTTTTGAGATCTCGGTCTGTGCTCGTTTTCATTCGTTGTTCAGTGGGTTAGTTTCTGGGGGATAAATGGGAGCGACCATTTACTTTACCATCTTGTCCCGCCCCGTATGCCGCTTTGTTTTTTCATCTGTGTTCGGGAGAGTAAAATCGACATAAAACTGCACTTATACTCAACACTCTCTTCAATTAAATGGTCTAAATTTGTAAGAGTTAATCTCTGGTAGAATCAGTTGTTCAGCTAGTTGAGGATTAGGAAGCAGAGGAAAAATGTTAAAAGCAGTTAAAGAACAGGCTAGAGCTGAAACAAGGCAGTTAGCCCCTATCAGCCACTGTCTTCTCTTTCTCCAAAGTATACCTAATCTCCAGGAGGGCTAGAAATATCTGCAACTTTAAAAGGGCAGGCAATTTCTGGAATTTTTCTTGGGGACCTAAATTATGCCACTAAAAATCTCACGGATGAAGCAGCTAAAGACAATGAATAGACTCCCAAATATCCAGACTCTGCACAGGAAACTGAGCTTCTTAAAACAATCCACAACACAAAAGCGGTATTCCGAATTCAATACTGTCAACCAATAAGATATCTATAATTAATTGAAAATG
>NW_004443966.1:22823451-22824327 GCF_000243295.1 Trichechus manatus latirostris | reverse complement strand
AAGGCTGTAATCTTTATGGATGCAGACTGCCACATCTTTCTCTTGCAGAGTGGCTGGTTCAAGCCACCAGCCTTTCAGTTAGCAGCCAAGTGCTTAACCACCACACCACCAGGGTTTCCTTAAACCTACCATATGACCCAACAATTCCACTCCTAAGTATTTATTCAAGAGAAATTAAAAACATGTCTGCATGAAAATGTATATGTGAATGTTCACAGTAGCATTATTCATAATAGCTCCAAACTAGAAAGAAACCCAGGCCATCAAGGGATAAATAAACAAATTGTGGTATATTTATACAATGGAATACTACCAGCAATAAAAAGGAACAAACTACTGAAATACACAACATATGAATCTTAAAAACAGTGTGTTAAGTGAAAGGAACCAGACACAAAACAATGCATACTATATGAGTGCAGTTATATAAAGCTATAGAAAATGCAAACTCATCTATACCATACCACATCACACCACACCACCAAGACCAAATCTACTGCTGTCAAGTTGATTCCGACTCATGATGACCGCATGTGTTATGAGTAGAAGTGTTTGCATAGGGTTTTCTTGGGTGTAATCTTTACAGAAGTGGAATCCCAGGCCTTTCTTGTGCAACACCACTAGGTGGGTTCAGACTCTCAACCTTTAGGTTAGTAGTCGAGTGCAAACCATTTGCATCACTCAGGGACCCCTTAAACCAAGAAAACCAAACCCATTGCATCGATCCAACTCATAGCAACCCTGTAGGACAGAGTAGAACTGTACCATGGGGTTTCCAAGGTCGTAATCTTCACAGAAGCAGACTGCCAAATCTTTCTCCTGCAGAGCGGCTGGTGGGTTCAAATCACCGACCTTTCGGTTAGCAGCTGAGTGCTT
>NW_004443966.1:22819012-22820373 GCF_000243295.1 Trichechus manatus latirostris | reverse complement strand
GTCCTTTGCTTTTCCATATAAATTCCAGAATTCACTTGTCAATTACGACCCAAAAAAATTCTGGTGGGATATTGATAGGGAATGTTTTGAACCTATAGGTCAAGACCTGTACACTGAAAATAAACTCTTACATTTATGGACAATTGATTTTTGACACAGGTGCCAAAAATAGTCAATGAGGGAAGAATAGTCTTTTCAACCGATAGTACTGGAGTATTTGAATATCCACGTACAAAAAAATGAACTTAGACTCTTATCTCACATCATACACAGAAATTAACTCAGAATAGATCATTGACCTAAATGTAAGAGCTAGAACTGTAAAACTTACAGCAGAAAATCTTTGTGACGTTGAGTTAGGCAAAGATTTCTCAGATGTAACACCAAGAACATAATCCATAAATGAAAAAAGTTGACAAATTAGACTTCATCAAAATTAAAAACTTTTTCCATTTAAAAGGCAGCATTAAGAAAATGAAAAGGCAAGCAAAGAATGAGAAAAAATATTTGCAAATCATATTTCTGATAAAAGACTTGTATCCAGAATACAGAACTAATTCTTACAACTCAAACAATAACAAGACAAACAACCCAATTAAAGAATGGGCAAAGATTTGAGCAGACCTTTCACTAAAGAAGACAGATAAATGGCTAATAAGCACATGAAACATGGTCAACATCATTAGTCATTAGGGAAACTGAAATTAAAACCACAATGAGATCACTAATACCTACTAGAACGGCTATAATCAAAAACACTGACAATACACCAGTAAAGGAGATAAAATAGAATACTAAAGAAGTACTTAACTAACAAAAAGAGGTCAGAAAGTAGGAATCATAGAACAGTGAACAGATGGAACAAATAGAAATCAAATAGCAAGATGGCAGACTTAGCTGTGTATATTCTCAACAACAGCAATAAAATAAAATAAATTATAAAAAAAGATGGTAGACTTAAGCCCTATCATATAAGTAATTATATTAAATGTAAATGGACTAAATTCTTTATATAAAAAATGTATTTGGTCAGACTGAATAAAGAAAAAAAAGAACATACAAATTACTGATACTAGGAATGAAAAGGCAACATTACTACAGTTGAGTCAGACATTAAAAAGACAAAAAGATTATTATGAAACTAGTGCATGCCATTAAATTTAAAACTTAGTTAAAAAGGGCAAATTCCCATCATATCACAACTTTCTGAGACTGGCACAAGAAAAAATAGAAAGCTAAATAGTGCTTGTATTTGGAAGGAAATTGAATCTCTAAAAACTTTCCCACAAAAAAAACACCATGCCTGGTTGGCTTCACTGGTGAATTATACCAAGATTTAAGGAAAAAATGAAAATCTCATA
>NW_004443966.1:22807528-22817600 GCF_000243295.1 Trichechus manatus latirostris | reverse complement strand
TTGAGATGTTTCAGCAAATGGATGTAGTGCTGGAAGTGCTCAGTCATCTATGCCAAGAAATTTGGAAGACAGCTACCTGGCCAACCGACCAGAAGAGATCGATATTCATGCCTAATTCCCAAGAAATTTTCAAACAATATCATTAATATCACACACAAGTAAAATTTTGCTGAAGATCATTCAAAAGTGGCTGCAGCAGTATATTCACAGGGAACTGTCAGAAATTCAAGCTGGATTCAGAAGAGGACGTGGAACCAGGGATATTGTTGCTGACATCAAATGGATTCTGGCTGAAAGCAGAGAATACCAGAAAGATGTTTACCTGTGTTTTATTGACTATGCAAAGGCATTTGACTGTGTGGATAATAACAAATTATGGATAACATTGTGAAGAGTGGGAATTCCAGAACACTTAATTGTGCTAATGTGGAACCTGTACATAGACCAAGAGGTGAAAGGATACAATCCTGATGTGCACCTTTTCTGATTTTAAAATACGCAGTATCTTCTTATTCTATTCAAATGAGTGCCCCTTGGTCTATTGGAATTGCCACTCTTCACAATGTTATCCATAATTTTTTATGATTCACACAGTTGAATGTCTTTGTATAGTCAATAAAACACAGGCAAATATCTTTCTGGTATTCTCTGCTTTCAGTCAAGATCCATCTGACATCAGCAATGATAACCCTGGTTCCATGTCCTCTTCTGAATATGGCTTGGATTTCTGGCAGTTCCCTGTCGATGTAGCGCTGCAACAGTTTTTAAATTATTTTCAGCAAAATTTTACTTGCGTGTGATATTAATGATATTGTTTGAAAATTTCCGTATTCTGTTACAGCACCTTTCTTTGGAATGGGCCCATGTATCAATCTCTTCCAGTAGGTTGGTCAGTTAGCTGTCTTCCAAATTTCTTGGCATAGATGAGTGAGCACTTCCAGCATTGCATCCATTTGCTGAAACATCTCAATTGGTATTCCGTCAATTCCTGGAGCCTTGTTTTTCACCTATGCCTCAAGTACAGCTTGAACTTCAGTATCATCGGTTCTTTATCATATGCTACCTACTGAAATGGTTAAACTTCAACCAGTTATTTTTCTTACGGGGACTCGGTGTATTCCGGCCACCTTCTTTTGATGCCTTCTGCATCACCCAATATTTTGCCCATAGAATCCTTCAGTACTGCAACTTGAGGCTTGAATTTTTTCTTCCATTCTTTCAGCTTGAGAAATGACAAGCATGTTCTTCCCTGTGGTTTTCTAACTCCAGGTCTTTGCACATTTCATCATAATACTTTATCTTCTTGAGCCGCCCTTTGAAATCTTCTGTTCAGCTCTTTTACTTCATCATTTCTTCCTTTTGCTTTAGCTACTTGACGTTCAAGAGCAAGTTTCAGTCTCTTCTGACATCCATTTTGGTCTTTTCTTTCTTTCCTGTCTTTTTAATGACCTTTTGCTTTCTTCATGTATGATGTCTTTGATGTCATTCCACAACTCGTCTGATCTTCAGTCATTAGTGTTCAATGTGTCAGATCTATTCTTGAGATGGTCTCTAAATTCAGGTGGGATAGAGGAGCCCTGGTGGCATGGTGGCTAAGCACTTGGCTGCTAATCAGAAGGTCAGTGGTTCTAACCCACCGGGCTTCTCTGTGGGAGAAAGATGTGTCAGTCTGCTTCTGTAAAGATTTACAGCCTTGGAAACTCCGTGGGGGCAGTTCTACTCTGTCCTCTATGGTCACTAAGTGTTGGAATTGACTCAGTAGCAGTGGGTTTTTTTTTTTTTGTTTTTGATACTCAAGGTTGTACTTTGGCTCTTGTGTACTTGTTTTAATTTTCTTCAGCTTCACCTTGAACTTGCATATGACTAACTGATGGTCTGTTCCTCATTTGGTTCCTGGCCTTATTCTGACAGAGGATATTGAGTCTCTTTCCACAGATGTACTCCATTTGATTCCTGTGTATTCCATCTGGTGAGGTCCACATGTATAGTCGCCATTTATGTTATTGAAAAAAGGTATAGCTGCCATTTATGTTATTGAAAAAAGGTATTTCCAATGACTAAATCATTGGTCTTGCAAAATTCTATCTTGTGATCTCCAGTGTCATTTCTATCACCAAGGCCATATTTCCCAAATACCGTTCCTTTTTCTTTGTTTCTATCTTTCACATTCCAATCACCAGTAATTATCAAGGCATCTTGTTTGCGTGTTTGATTAATTTCAGACTGCAGAAGTTGGTAAAAATCTTCAACTTTTTCATCTTTGGCATTAGTAGTTGGTACGTAAATTTGAATAATAGTCATATTAACTGGTCTTCCGTGTACGCATATGGATATTATCCTATTACTGACAGCGTTCTACTTCAGGATAGATCTTGAAATGTTCTTTTTGGTGATGAATACGATGCCTTTCCTCTTCAAGTTGTTATTCCCGGCATAGTAGACCAATACCAGTCCATTTCACCTCAGTAATGCCTAGGATATCAATCTTGAAATATTCCATCTCATTTTTGACAATTTCTAATTTTCCTTGATTCATACTTCATACATTTCACGTTCTTATTACTAACGGATGTTTGCATCTGTTTCATCTCATTTTGAGTCATGCCACATCAGCAAACGAAGGTCCTGAAAGTTTTACTCCATCCACATCATTAAAGTCAACTCTACTTTGAGGAGACAGCGCTTCCACAGTCACATTCTGAGTGCCTTCCAACCTGAGGGGCTCATCTTCTGCCACTGTGTCAGACAATGTTGTGCTGCTATCCATAAGGTTCTCACTGGCCAGTCTTTTTCAGAGGTAGATCACCAGGTCCTTCCTCTTCCTATGTCTTAGTCTGAAAGCGCCACTGAAACCCGTCCCTGTGGGTGACCCTGCTGGTATCCGAAATACCAGTGACATAGCTTTCAGCATCACAGCAACACACAGGCCATGACAGTACAACAAACTGACAGACAAAATATCCTAAACAAAATATTAGCAAATTGTATCTGCGATATAGGAAAAGGATAATATATCATGACCAGTGGGATTTATCACAGTGATAGATGGTTGGTTTAACATTTGTGAATCCTTGTAATTTACCACATTAACAAAATTAAGGAGAAAAAGCACATGGTCAGCAATAGAAGCAGAAAAGGCATTTGACAAAATTCAACACCTATTCTTGAAAAAAAAAAAAAAACAAAACTCCACAAACTAGAGGGACTTCCTCAATCATAGAAAAAAAATACTGTCTACTAAAAACCTACAGCTAATACAATGCTCACTATTGAAATATTGAAAAGATTTCTTCCTAAGGCTGGGAACAAAGCACGCATGTCCATGATCACCACTTCTATTCAACATTATACTGGAGGTCTTAGCCAGTGTATTAAGGCATGTTAGAAAGAAATATAAGGCATAAAAATTGGAAAGAAAGAGGTAAAGCTGTCATTATCTACAGATGACATGATTGTGTACACAGAAAATCCAAAAGAATCTACAACAAACTACTAGACCAAATAAGTGAATCGAGCAAAACCACAGAATACAAGGTTGGTATCCAGAAATCAATCATATTTCTGCATATTAGTATGGTAGCTTGTCTCCAAAGATGGCAGTTACCAATTCCTTTTGTCACTGTATGTCACCCCTTCATCAACAGGTGGAGTCTGTTCTTCTCCCTCTTGAATCTGGACTGGCTTATGACTTCTCTGATCAATAAATAGAGTAGAAGTGATTCTGTGCCAGTTACAGACCAGTGCTTTAACCTTAACCCCCTACTTCATATCTTATAATAATTTGATATGGATCATACACCTAAATGTGAATGCTAAAATGATTAAGTTTCTGAAAGAAAACAATGGTGAATACCTTCACCTTGGAAAAAGATTTTTTAGAACACAAAAAGTATTAACTGTAAATGAAAAAATTATAATTTAGACATCATTAAAATTAAAAATTTCTGCTCAAAGATAGTATTAAAAAATAAAAAGGCTAGCATCAGATGGGGAGAAATTATATATGTTCATATAGATTAAACCCGTTGCCGTTGAGTCAATTCTGACTCATAGCGAACCTATAGGACAGAGTAGAAGTGCCTTTTAGGGCTTCCAGGGAGCAGCTGGTAGATTCAAACCAGCTTAACTCTGGGTGAGTTCAAACCATCAACCTATTGGCTAGTAGTTGAGCACTTAACCATTTGTTTGTGCCACTCAGGGACTCCTGTTGCCTCTTAATATATCACCTTAATTCAACCATTATCCTTCAAAATGTGAATCAGATACAGATACTGTAACTGATGATTCAGGAAAGATCATAAATTATCATGTTGTTTTGCTATTCAGAGGGTTGCTCTATGCCCTCTCAATTTTTTATGAACAAATATTGTGGATATAAAATCAAGGCCCCAAAAATATTCCAATGTGATTGATATTAATATTCATGTTAATAATAATAACTACCATTTATTGAGTATCCACAGTATGCCAGTCAAGTCAGTTCTGACTCATAGCGACCCTACAGGACAGAGTACAACTGCCCCATAGAGTTTCCAAAGAGCGGCTGGTAGATTCGAACTGCCAACCTTTTTTTCGTTAGCAGCCAAATGCTTAACCACTGCACCACCAGGGCTCCTTGTATACATTATACAGTCCTTTAAAAAAAAAAATCTTACAATGTAGGGATTATCTTCATTTCACAGAGAAGAAAACTGAGGCTAAGAGAGGTTTAAGTGGATTTGCCCAAGGTCAAGTTTTAAGTGTAAAACCAAGATTTAAACTTAGGTCTGCCTGCCTTGTGCCAGATGACACCCTATCCATTTGTCATTGGTTGAAAATATATTTTTGAGTGCCTACTGCATACAAGGTACTATGCTAGGCACAGGGGATATAAAATGATGAACAAGTCCAAAAGGCTCTTGCCTCATGAATCTTAGAGACTGTGAAAGAGACAGATATTAATAAAAAAATCATACACACAGGTGTAAAATTATAACTGTAACCTAGCCAAAGGATGCTTTCTTGAAGATGTCAAGACCTAAAGAATGAGCACAAGTTAAATAGGTAAGAAAGGAGAGCCTCCTATACTTGAAATTTGAGAATTTACCATGGTAAATAGACTATATGTATTTATTTTTATGGATTTACTGTGGTAAATGGAATATGTAAATATATTCTCCAAATCCCAGATGTAGGATATCTAAGATTTTTAAATATTCTAGGTATAGAATGTACTGTGTGATCCTCCTTCTCTGAGGATAATTGATATTAGAAAAAAACCATTTAAAGTTAGTCCACTTAAAACAGGGACCAAAATTTCATATATAAATTGGTGAGAACTTTGGTTAAGTTTATTTTAACTTATATTTAACAAATTTTGGTTACAGTTTCAATTACGTGGTAATTCTGAGAAATGAACAAATCAAGTTGGGGTTTGGGCATAGTTTTTCTGACAAAATTGTGTTATATATGAACAGACTTCATCTAATGTCTGGTTTCCATATTACAATCCATAAAGAAGGTTTTACTTGTAAAAACATTTGAGATTGTTAATTTTCCCAAGGGCCTCTTCTAAGAGCTGAGAATATCATCATCTTTGTCATTTTTCTTTTCTTCAAGTGCTGTGGACTAACTCTGCCAGATCCTTATCTGTCATTGATTTTGTGTGTGATTTGAGGTCAGCAAAATAATTTTCATCATCAATCCTTCATTTTTTTCAAGATCTGCAATTTTACCATGAAATCACTGTGTACTGTATTTGTGTTTTATGTGAGTTTCCAATAATCAGAAAAAGATTGACCAACAATGCCTCTAAGCTAGACAGGAATGCATATCTGAGGGACAACTGATTTGTAAGTGGTTTGTTCATTAGTGAATATTCGTTATAACTTTGGCTTCTCTTTGCAATTTCATAACTGTGTGGATGTAGATAATAAATACTCAGATAAGGATATCTGTACTAAAAGACCAGTGCAGTTTGAGCAGAGCATGGTGTGAGATGATGCTGGAGAGGGAGGTATCCCCTTATCAATACTGCTTCCTATATGGATAGAAAATGGGTACGTGTATATCACACACACTTTAAGAGAAGCCAGCAAAACAGGATAACCAAAAATATAGAGAGGAGAATCACCAACTGAAAAAAACTTACATGATAGTTATAAAAATCATCCCCAATAACAATAAAAAACCTAAACCCTTTGCCATTGAGTTGATTCTGACTCATAGCGACCCTATAGGACAGAGAAGAACTGCCCCATAGGTGACCAAGGCTATAATCTTTAAGGAAGCAAACTGCCACATCTTTCTCCCGTGGAGTGGCTGGTGGGTTCAAACCAGCAACCCTTCAGTAAGCAGCCAAGTGCTTAGCCACTGCGCCGCTGGGGCTCCTTCTAATAGCAATACAGTCTTAAAAAAAAAAAAATAAGAGTATATTTAAATCAATAAAAGCCCCAAGCTTTAAACCTTGTTTCAGACCTTTTCTGTAGCATGCTCAAATCTCAGTAGAAAAGACCAAAAAGAATTTCTACTCAGTTGGTTAAAAATATCCTTACCACACTTTTAAGAATTTCCCACTTATATTTTAGCTTTGCTAGTTTACATTCTTAGTAGCTTTTTATCAGGTAGGGAAAGCAAAGTATTATTACGTATGAAGCATGTAAGAAAATTACAACGCAGACCAATGTATCTCACTACACCAAAATCACTTCGTTATCTACTTACATGTGCTGAATAATAGAATCTATGGTGTTGGGCTCTTTCGGATTATTTTTGAAAGCTTTGGGTTTTATAATTAAAAAAAAAAAAATTCTCAGGCATCTAGGGTCTTAAAAGTAGCAAGCGTCAATTGGTCCCAACCCACCTGGAACAAAGGAGAATGGAGAACACCAAAGACACAGGAAAATATTAGCCCAAGAGACAAAAGGGCCACATAAACCAGAGACTCCATCAGCCTGAGACCAGAAGAACTACATGGTGCCTGGCTACCACCAATGACGGCCCTGACAGGGAACACAACAGAGAGTCCCTGTTAGAGCAGGAGAAAAGTGGGGTGCAGAACTCAAATTCTAGTAAAAAGACCAGAGTTAATGGTCTGACTGAGACTGGAGGGACCCTGGAAGACCTGGCCCTCAGACTCTTTGTTAGCCCAAAACTGATACCATTCCTGAAGCCAACTCTTCAGACAAAGATTAGACTGGACTATAAGACACAAAATGATAATTGTGACGAGTGTGCTTCTTAGCTCAAGTAGATACATGAGTCTAAATGGGTAGCTCCTGTCTGGAGGTGAGATGAGAAGGCAGAAAGGGACAAGAGCTGGCTGAACGGACATGGGAAATCGGGGGTGGAAAGGAGAAGTATGCTGTCACAGTATGGGGAGAGCAACTAGGGTCACACAGCAGTGTGTGTATAAATTTTTGTATGAGAAACTAACTTGAACTATGAACTAGCATTTAAAGCACAATAAAAAAAATTTAATTTAAAATAATTTTCTGGGAAGTGAAAAAAAATTGGATCATATCCTGTCGATATGATAATGGTAAGTAACAACAAAAAATTTAGGTTTTCTTGAAGGCAAACTATATTTTTTCTATAAAATACAGTCAAAGAAATATGTCTATTCTCCTTAGCCCCATATTTTCCTTTGGTTGGTGTACAAGCATTTCCTTATGATATAAAAAGCTGGCACACATGGCTATTACCACTAATTAATTTTAAGACAGGCAAAAATAGAAAAGCAAAATCTTAAACTTCATATGCTTAAGTCAACAATTTGGAATAATTTTTTTTTTCTGAAATGATGAGCAAAAATATTTAAAAGAACAATTGGAAGAAGAAGTACATATTCTGATATAAAGCACTTAGAGTAAACCATCACTTGGAAGTAATAAACATTTACTAGTAGTCAGTGATGCAGAACTAAAAGATTATTCTATACAAAAGCAAGACTTTATATTGAACATATTCTACTGAACTCAGCAATTTCTAAAGATTTTTATTTGGTTTTAACAATTTTTAGTATTTCTTACTGTATAACTCAGCAAGGGAAACCACTTTCAGGTATTCCTTAATTATACTAAAAGTACAATGCTGAGCTATGCCAATATTTCAAAAAGTAAACTGGGCCACATATTGAGAAGATGTCTGTCAGTAGTAACACTTTAGTAATACAGTTTTACATGTGAATCAGCCTATTGTAAAAAGCATTTAAATCTTTTCCTCATTTCATATATCCATTATTTTCTAGTAAAACATCATGACTTAAAAAGAAAATCCCTCTTAAAAGCTTGTGAGCAGCCATCTAAGATGAAACTATTGGTCTCTTCCCAACTACAGCGAAGGGGAGTAAAGAAAGTCAAAGACTCAAGGAAGCAATTAGTCCAAAGGAGTAATGGCCCACATGAACCACAGCCTCCTATGGCCTACCAGAAGAACTAGATGGTGCCTGGCTACCACTACTCACTACTCTGACCAGGAACACATAGAAGTCCCAGTTAGAAAGGCAGAAAAATGTAGAACAAAAATCAAATTCATAAAAAAGACTAGACTTACTGGTCTGATAGATAACTGGAGAAATCCCTGAGACTGTTGCCCTAAGACACCCTTCTAACTTGGAACTGAAGCCACTCCTAGAGGTCACTTTTCAGCCAAATAATAAACTGCCATATAAAATTAACAATAACACCCGTAAGGAATGTATTCCTATAAGAGCTATCAACTATATATGAAACAAAAAGGGCAACATTTGCTCAAAAGCAAAGACAAGAGGGCAGGGAGGGTCAAGGAAACCGGACAAATGGAAACGGGGAACCCAGGGTGGAAATAGGGAGAATGCTGACATATTGCGGGAATTGCAATCAATGTCATGGAAAATTTTGTGTATGAATTATTGAATAGGAAACTAATTTGCTGTGTGAACTTTCACCTAAAGCATAATAAAATGTTCAAAAAAGAAAAGAAAGTCCTTATTCCAGACACTGCAGCATAAGAGAGTAACATAATGTATCAGTTTGGGTTGTAGTTAACAGAAAATCCAGTTCAAAATTGCATGAATAAATATGGGTTCATTTCTCTCACAAGACAAGAAATCTTGAGGTAGGTGATTACTAAGGTTGGTTTACTAGTCAGTGATGCCATCAATATTTTCATTATTTTTGCCTAATGGTTCCAATACGGTAACTGCTGCTCCAAGCATCACATCTAAGTTCAAGGCAAGAAGAGGTCAATGGTGATCTCAGCCCTGTCTGACGTTTCTATCAGAAAAAGGAAAAGTCTTCCATGAAACCCCCTCCAGCAGGCTCATGGGCTCGAATTGAATTATATGGCCACTGTAGCAATAAGAAAGGCTGGAAAGCCAAATGTTTAGCATTTCTAGTCCCCTCCCCCAATATTTTATTTTATTTTTGCTGTTGTTGAGAATATACACAACATACACCAATTTGACAATTTCTATATGCACAATTCAGTGACATTGATTAAATTCTTCCAGTTGTACAACCATTCTCACCTTCCTTTTCTGAGCTGATCCTCCCCCACTAAAAAACTCACTGTCCCCTAAGTTTCCTATCTAACCTTTTAAGTTGCTGTTATCAATTTGATCCCATATAGATAGATCTTAAAAGAGCACGCTGCTCAAGGCTGACATTCTTTACTAGTTAAGCTAAACTATTATTTGGTTTAGAAGAAGACTTCAGGGGATGTTTTTGATTTAAGGTTTAAAGAATAGCTCAGGGCAGTAGTTTCAGGGGTTCATCCAGCCTCCATGGTGCCAGGAAGTCCTTGCCCATGAGAATTTTATATTCTGTTCTGCATTTTCCCCCTTTTGATCAGAATTCTTCTATGGAATCTTTGATCAAAACATTCAATAATGGTAAGCGGGCACAATCCAGTTCTTCCAGTCTCATGGCAAAGGAGGCAGTTGTTCACTGAGGCAACTAGCCACTCATTCCATATCCTCCTGCTATTCCTGATTCTCCTTTTTCTTGTGCTCCAGGTGAATAGAAATTGTTGTACCTTGAATGGCTGCTTGCAAGCGTTTAAGATGCCAGGTACCATAGGGTTTCTAGTTTTTATGGTAGAGGTGAAGTATGGA
>NW_004443966.1:22806029-22806848 GCF_000243295.1 Trichechus manatus latirostris | reverse complement strand
AGTATCAAGCTTGCTGAGCAAAATAAATCAGTCACAAAAGGACACATACTGTATGATCTCACTTATATGAAATAAATATGTAGAAACCAAAAGTTACTAGTGATTACCAGGGAGGGAAGGGAGGGACAAAGAGGGAGTTTTTGCTTAGGGTGCATTGAATGTATGTGCCTCATGGTGGAATAATTTGGAAAAAGACAGCGAAAATGACTGCACAGCTTGAAGAACGTAATCAGTGTCACTGAACTGTACATGTAGAAATTGTTGAATTGCTGTATGTTTTGTTGTGTATATTTTCACGACACACACACAGGAAGTATCAAACTTGTCATCTATTTGCTTCAGATCAATTCCATGCATGAGTAACTAGAGCCAAAAATACATTTCTAGAAATAATCTTTAGGCCTGGAACTTCTCATCTCTTAGCAGCTGACCTCTGACTTCTTATAATAGACTTGACCCAATTCTAACAGTAGCTTTAGGTGGGGAGGTACTACCCTTAATCCCTGCAAAACTCCAAATTATAGGGTTCTTTTGTCAATTTACAGTGCAAGATAAAGGCAAAGTAACTCTCCAGCAAAGTTGTATTTTATTTCCTCTCTGCTTTCATTCTGAGTAGTAATTTGAGTTCACCCCTCTTCTGTAGGGTTATACTGAAAGCCACAAGAAGTAACCAACACATAGCAATATTCCAAATGTTTCCTATCATTTCTCCTAAAACTACAGCCCCAGTTTGCACATAATCAACCTTCCACGGAATAGGAGGCAACAGTTTAATCAAATGCTTTCCTATCATATAACAAGGGTTACAACTCTCCTCTC
>NW_004443966.1:22801947-22804435 GCF_000243295.1 Trichechus manatus latirostris | reverse complement strand
CGGCGAGGGGGCAGAATAATAGTACCTACTTCAAAGGATTGTTTGAATGTAAAATAAGTTTATACACTTAAAGTACCTGGAACATAAGCATTCAACAAGTGTTAGCTATCATTACTCTTGACTGGAAAACCTAGTGTGTGGTTGCATTTTGTCAAGTTTGAAGTGATTTGATAATAAAAATTTACTTCTCATGCAAAATAGGAAATAATGCAAATTCCTCCAGATTAATAATTCATTAAGAGTCACAGTTTCAAAGCTGGCTGGTAGAGTGATTTATAAACTCTTTTAAGCTACTGCCACATGGTAATAGCAAACTTTCTATTCTTTGCTGCCAGAAATAATCTTGAATTATACATATTTCCTATGAAATGCTACAACTCTGTACAGAGGATGTAAAGGAAAGAAAAATCATAGTTTCCCAACTCCACTCCCCTCTTAGTGTTGTCCCTTGTACCCTGACTTTCCTGGAGGTTTCCTATGCCCCTCTAACCTAGAATCTCCGTTTACAATCAGTACCCAGTTAGGATAAGTCTCTGAACACTGTCCTAGGAAATTCCTCTTAAAATAATGGACCAGCCTGGTGACCTTTCGTATATGTATGCCCCTCTCAGGAACGGTGTAATTACCACTCCTTTCCATTTTACTTAGTGTACATCCCTGGTTATCCTTAATATTTCCTTGATCACAAAGAAATATTTTCTTAATGGCCCTGAATTTCCTCTAGCCATGCATCTACTTTTCTCTTACTCAAATGCTGCTTTTATTTCTGTTTTGTTTACTCACCTCCAGGAGCACAAGCTTCTTTTTCCTTTTGCCTCTGACCTCACATCTTCACTCTCAAATCTTTCTACAACCACACTCACTTCATCCCCAATTCCTCAACTTGCTAGTCATTCTCCCCCTGCCCCAATCATATTTACTAGATAATCCATTTCTTTAAGGACAGACTTTTTTAAAAAATTTTTTTCAAGTATTCTTTCTGCTCCTTTCCCTCCTTTCCTTCTAGGACTCCCATTATGCATACGGTGAGTATGCCTGATGGTGTCCCACAGGTCTTTGTTCATTTTTCTTCACTCTTTTCTTCCTTCTCTTCAGACTGGAGAATTTCGATTAACCTGTCTTCAAGTTTGCTATTCTCTCTTCTACCTGCTCAAACCTACTGTTGAACTCCACTGGCAAATTTTTCATTTCAGATATTGTTTACTTTTCAGCTCTAGAATTTCTATTTGGTTCCTTTTTTTTAATTTCTAACTCTTCATTGATATTCTCTATTGTTGAGACATCATTCTGCTGGTTTCTTTAGTTCTTTGTCCCTGATTTCCTTTAGTTCTTTGAGCATATTTAAGATATTTGATGTAAAGTCTCTAATAAGTCAAATATCTGGGCTTCTTCAGGGACAGTTTGTTAATTTCTTTTTTGCTTTGTATGCCTCATTATTTTTTGTTGAAAGTTAGACATTTTGAATATTATAATATGGTAACTCTGGAAATAATATTCCTCCCCATCCCCAGGATTTGTAGTTACTACTTGTTATGGGTTGTAGTCATTTGTTTAGTGACTTTTCTAAACTAATTTTATAAGGACCATAATCTTTGTCATGTGTGGTCATTAAAGTCTGTTGTGTTAGTTTAATGGTCAGCTAGTGATTTTACAAAGATATTTTTAAATGCCTGGAGACAAAAAAAAAAAAAAATCAGGTAGGCTTTGTGTGTGTGTTGGGACACTCCTTAAATATTCAGTCACAAAGTTTACAGCTCTGCCTTTGCCTTCACTTCCTGGTTGTGCAGAGCTTGAAGGTCAGCCAGAGCTGAGAGGTAGGGTCTTCTCAAGTTTTTTCTGAGCATACATTCCATCCTGGGCCTGTGTGTTTTTCTAGATTCCCAGGAATATGTGGAAGCTTTTCAAAGCCGTTATTCTCCAAAGTTATCTCACTCCCCAGCTTTTCTGCGTGTCTGTTGTTTGCCCCAGCTGATATCCTCTGTCCCAGGCAGCAGAGGCTTATTTATTTCATTTACCTTTCAGTGCTTTCCAGGAATGCCTTCCATAGCCATTTCTCTGCCCTGAGTTCTAAGTTGGGCAAAATAAAGGTAAGTCCTTTGTATTACTCCTTCAGGGAGTCCCCAGAAAGGTCAAAACAGACAAAAGACAACTGTTTAAGAACAAGGTCCACTTTGCTCCTTCTTCAACCAGGAATCTACACCAGGAACTCAGGCTGCCGTCTTTAAGATCACCGCCAAGCTGGGGTGTGTGCAAATATAAGTTAAAATGCCACAAAGCTCCGCTACCATGTTTCAGTTGCCTTTTTCTTGATTGAGCATTCATGTTATTACGTAAAATTTCAATTTTTTCCAGAGTTCTGATAAAACTGATTCTAACAGTGTGATAGTTAAGGTTGTGTGTCAACTTGGCGGGGCCATGATTCTCAGTGGTTTGGCATTCGTATGATGTGATCACTTCCACGATGAGATTTGATATAGGTGATCCCCTC
>NW_004443966.1:22790461-22793074 GCF_000243295.1 Trichechus manatus latirostris | reverse complement strand
AGGGACAGCGTGGTGCTTCTGCCTAGAGCGCCATTTTGCCAGAACTCCGTGAGCCATTTTCTTGATATGAATATCTCTATATATATAGCTATACACTTTACTAGTTTTGCTTCTCTAGAGAACCCAACCTAAAACAAACAGTTTTTGCCAGTTTTTCTGGTCATTTCTGTGAAGGGATAGGCCCTTGGAGTTCTGCCATTTTTGCAGATATCATCCCCAAGGACAAACTCTTTTCATGCTAAATTTTTCACTTATCTTCAGTTCACTATGATAAAAATCTGGTACTTTCTTGGATCACAAAACATTTGCTGGTGTTTTCTCCAATATAATTGTTTAGTCTTTACTTTCTCCTACTTTCTATGACTCAACAGAAAGACATGAGGAACAGCATTTTCCTTCCTCCCAAATGACACTTTTAACTACCAAACTGTGGTCCATTTACTGTTTGAAAATCTCCACCTCATCTCACATTTCAGAGAGCCATCCTCAATAATCCCACATAGGAGGTGGAGTCAACATGGTGCTATAGACAGAAGCACTATACCCTCGTCCCTCTGCAGCAAATACCTGAAAAACTAAGTAAAACAGATACAAACATCAATCCTGGAACTCTAAGCAACAAACGAAGAGAACTAGATCAAGCACTGAACAGAAGAAACTGACAGAGAACAGAGAATGAGGAGAGATACAGAGTAGAGGTCCCCTGCCAACTAACTAGATACAACTCCACCATCTTGGAGCACAGCCAGCAATGACCATGGACAGGGAGTATGGGAAGGCAACTTCACAGAGCTCCCAACAGGAGACAGAGCACCTTTCCTGTAATGCACCCCCCTTCCTACTGGCCCCCAATGTGCCACCATAGCTAGAGCATCCCCCAATGCTCAGGCAAGCTGCCACACCAGGCCCATGCTGCTCCCCCACCCACCACTTGACCAGCTGCTCAAATTATCTCAGAGCATAGAAGAGGAAGGAATACTCGTGAATGCATTCTATGAAGCCAGCAAAACCCTGATACCAAAACCAGGCAAAGACACCACAAAAAAAGAAAATTACAGACCAATCTCTCTCATGAATATAGATGCAAAAGTTCTTAAAATTCTAGCCAATAGAATTAAGCATCATATCAAAAAAATAATACACCACAACCAAGTGGGATTCATACCAGGTACACAAGGATGGTTCGACATTAGAAAATCAATCAACATAATCCACCACATAAATAAAAGAATCACATGATCATCTCAATTGATGCAGAAAAGGCATTTGATAAAGTCCAACACCCATTCCTGATAAAAGCTCTCAGCAAAAGAAGAATAGAACGGAAATTCGTCAACATAATAAATAGCATCTATACATAACCAACAGTTAACATCACTCTCAATGGAGAAAGGCTGAAAGCATTAGCCCTGAGAACGGGAACAAGACAAGGATGCCCTTTATCACCACTCCTATTTAACATTGTGCTGGAAGTTCTAGTTAGAGCAATAAGGCAAGAAAAAGATATAAAGGGCATCCAAATTAGAAAGGAAGTAGTAAAAGTATCCCTATTTGCATATAATATGATACTATATATAGAGAACCCCAAAGACTCCAAAAGAAAACTGCTGGAACTAATAGATTCAGTACAGTAGCAGGATACAAGATAAACATACAAAAATCAGTTGGAATCCTATGCACCAATAAAGCGAACTACGAAATGGAAATCAAGAAAACAATACCACTTATAATCGTCCCTAAAAAAATAAAATACTTAGGAATAAATCTGACCAGGCACGTAAAAGACCTATACAAGAAAACTACAAAGCGTTATTACAAGAAACCAAAAGAGACCCACATAAAATGGAAAAACATATCATGCTCATGGATAGGAAGACTCAACAGTGTGAAAAATGTCTATTCTACCCAAAGCAATCTACAGATACAATGCAATCCTTATCCAAATAACAGCAGCACTCTTTAACAAGATGGAAAAACTAATCACTAGGTTTATACGGAAAAGAAAGAGGCCCCAGATTAAGTAAAGCATTATTGAAAAAGAAGAACAAAGTAGGAGGCCTCACACTACCTGATCTCAGAACCTACTATATGGCCACGGGAGTCAGAACAGCCTGGTACTGGTACAATGACAGACACACAGACCAATGGAACAGAATTCAGAACCCAGGTGTAAATCCATTCACCTATGGTCAGCTGATCTTTGACAAAGTCCCAAAGTCCATTAAATGGGAAAAAGACAGTCTCTTTAACAAATAGTGCTGGCAAAACTAGATGTCTATCTGAATGCTAGGGAAGCCAGCACAACTTGTCTAAAGCAATGTCATGGAAGCTTCACAGACACACTCAAACTCCCTAAGTGACCAAATTACTGGGCTGAGGACTATGGGCACCATGGTCTCAGGGAACGTCTAGCTCAAATGGGATAACATAGTTTATAAAGAAAATGTTCTACATTCTACTTTGGTGAGTAGTGTCTGGGGTCTTAAAAGCTTGTGAGCAGCCATCTAAGATACTCCACTGATCTCACCCCATCTGGAGCAAGGGAGGATGAAGAAAACCAAACATACAAGGGAAAGATTAGTCCAAAGGACTAATGGACCACAACTACAACAG
>NW_004443966.1:22780165-22789193 GCF_000243295.1 Trichechus manatus latirostris | reverse complement strand
CTTTCTCTTTATCCTGTTCTCTTCATTCTCCCTTGCTCCTGAAGGGGTGAGACCAGTGGAGTATCTTAGATGGCTGCTCACAGGCTTTTAAGACTGAGGGTCTTCTTCTTCTTCACTGACCCTCTACTTTACCAAGCATGATGTCCTTCTCCAGGGACTGATCCTTCCTGATAACATGTTCAAAGTATCTGAGACGCAGTCTCAACAGCCTTGCTTCTAAGGAACATTCCTGTTCTACTTCTTCCAAGACAGATTTGTTCATTCTTTTGGCAGTTCATGGTATATTCAATATTCTTTGCCAACATCACAATTCAAAGGCATAAATTCTTTGGTCTTCCTCATTCATCATCCAGCTTTCGCATGTATATGGGTGATTGAAAACACTATGGCTTGGGCCAGGTGCACTTTAGTCTTCAAGGTGACATCTTTTCTTGTTGACACTTTAAAGAGGTGTTTTGCAGCAGATTTACACAATGCAATGCATCTTTTGATGTCTTGACTGCTGCTTCCATGGGTGTTTATTGTGGATCCAAGTAAAATAAAATCCTTGACAACTTCAAACTTTTCTCCATTTATCATGATGGTTGCTTATTGTTCCAGTTGTGAGGATTTTTGTTTTATGTTGAGGTGTAATTCATACCGAAAGCTGTGGTCTTTGATCTTCATCAGTAAGTGCTTCAAGTCCTCTTTGCTTTTAGCAAGCAAGGTTGTGTCACCTGCATATCACAGGTTGTTAACGAGTCTTCCTCCAATCCAGATGCCCTGTTCTTCATCATATAGTCCCGCTTCTCGGATTATTTGCTCAGCATACAAGTTGAATAGGTATGGTGAAAGGATACAACGCTGAATAAACATATGCACACCCATGTTCATTGCAGCTTATTCACAATAGCAAAAGATGGAAACAACCTAAGTGCCCATCAACACATGAATGGATAAACAAATCATGGTACATACACACAACAGAATACTACACAACGATAAAGAACAATGATGAATCTGCGAAATATCTCACAACATGGATGTATCTGGAGGGTGTTATGCTGAATGAAATAAATTAATCACAAAAGGACAAATACTGTATGAGACCACTATTATAAACACTCAAGAAAAGATTTACACACAGAAAGAAACAATCTTTGATGGTACCAAGGGAGGAGAGGGTTGGGAAGGGGAGATCATTAACTAGATAGTAGATAAGTGTTAACTTTGGTGAAGGGAAATACAGTGCACAACATAGGGGAAGTTAGCACAACTTGATCAAGGCAAAGTCATATAAGTTTCATAGACACATCCAAACACCCTGAGGGAATAAGTTACTTGGACTGACGGCTGGGGACCATGGTTGCAGGGCTCATCTAGGTCAGTTGGCATAACAAAGTTCATAAAGAAAATGTTCTACAACCAAGTTTGGTGAGTAGCATCTGGGGTCTTAAATGCTTGTGAGCAGCCATCTAAGATATATCTACTGGTCCCACCCCATCTGGAGCAAAGGAGAATGAAGAAAACCAAAGACACAAGGGAAATATTAGTCCAAAGGACTAATGGACCACAAGTAGCACAGACTGCACCAGCCTGAGCCCAGATGAACTAGATGGTGCCCAGCAACCACCACCAACACATAGGGTCTCAAACAGCAAGAGAAAAATGTCGAACAAAATTCAAATTCACACACACACAGAGAAGACCAGAATTACTGGTCTGACAAGAGACTGGAATAACCCCCAGGACCATGGCACCCAGACATCCTTTTAACTCAGAACTTAAGCCACTCTTGAAGTTCACCCTTCAGCCAGAGATTAGACAGGTCTATAAAACAAACAATAACACACGTGAGGAATGTGCTTCTTAGTTCAATCATATATACGACACCAAAAAGGCAACACCTGCCCAAAAGCAATGACAAGAAGGCAGGAAGGGACAGGAAAAGTGGATCAGTGGAAACAGGGAATTGGGATGTGGAAGGGGAAAGTGTTGACAATGAGGCCGACAGCCTCCAGGCACCAACCCCCAACTTGTAAGTAGAGTAGCATGAACCACCTCCCCTTCTAACTGGTTTCTCTAGATGTTTTTTAGGCAACCAGCCAACTTCCTGCCCAAGACAAGAAACGCGAGGCTAGGGCTGCAGACCCAGAACCAGTGAAGACCAAATCTGGCCCGCCTGACCTGCAGAACCATCAACCTTGTCCTCTGGTTGACCCCAGAGCTTTTCTCCCACTGGATGAAAGCAAACTTTAGCGGCCCAAGACTGGGGGAAGACTTTCAGAAGCGAAGGGTGTGAGCCTAAGATATGGTGTGAGAAACTCCCTCCCTTTTGGACTGAGCAAGCACAGACGACAGAACCACCCCGGGAATGCCTTTTTCTGGCCAGACCAATTAACGACCTTGATCCTTCCCGCCAGGACCCTTCCCCTAATAAGTACTGTTTCAGCCATTGTTCACGGAGCCATCATGGCGATGCAAGTCCCAGTGTGCTCCTTTGCTTGGCCAATCAAATAAAGCTTCTTCTTTCGCTTTCACCTTTTTTGTGTCTCTATGGATGCGCCAGGCGCGACCTGAGACCCTGGTAACAACACATTGCAGGGACTTCAACCAATGTCACAAAACAATTTGTGTATAAATTGTTGAATGAGAAACTAATTTGCTCTGTAAAGTTCCACCCAAAGCAAAATAAAAAAATGAAGAAAGATTAGATAGGAACTGTAGGGGGCAGTGAATTTATGTTAATGGGGAGGAACAACTCAGAAAAGGAAGGTGAGAATGGTTGCACAACTCAAAGAATATAATCAATGTCACTAAATGGTACATGTGGAAATTGTTGGTGTATGTTTTGCTGTATATATTCTCAACAACAACAAAATAAATTAAAATAAAAAAAGAGAAAAAAAAATAGTCCCACATATTTCTCTTTAAATTTAATCCTCCCATCCTTCTCTCTTATTTTCAATAGAGGTGATTCATTAGAGTCCACAATTTAATTTCTGTCATTATTAACAGATATTTTTAGAGAGTATTACATGAACCAGAAAAACTAAACATGTTGTTATGGATTGCATTGTGTCCCCTCAAAATATGTGTTATAAATACTAAACCCCTATACCTGTAGATGTAATCCTATTTGGGAATAAGACTTTCTTTGTTATGTTAATGAGACCATATCAGTCCATTTAAGGTAGGGTGTACCTTAAACCAATCACCTCTGAGATATAAAAAGAGTAGATTAGGCACAGAGAAGGAAGCAGAAACAGAAGGGAAGAAACATGCTACGTGAAGATTGCCAAGGAATTGAGGAACAGAAGATGAAAAGAGACAACGACCTTGCCCCAGAGTTGACAGAGAGAAAAACTTCCCTTAGAGCCAGTGCCCTGAATTCAGACTTCTAGCTTTTTAACGTGAGAAAATAAATTTCTGTTTGTTAAAGCCACCCACTTGTGGTATTTGTCATAGCAGCACTAGATAACTAAGATACATGCTAATGATAGTTACACTGTCAACAATGGACTAAATGGAATAAAATACATGAATACTTCTGTACTCATAAAATAGTTTTACAATTTTCCATAGTATTTTAAAGTCAAGTTGTATATAAGTTTCTATACCATTAAAAGTTAAAAATAAAACATTAGTGTACACCAATATCCATTACAGTACTATCACAATTGCCAAAAGGTGGAAACCACCTAAATGTCCATCAGCAAATGAATGGATTAAAAAAAATGTGGTATATACATACAATGGAACATTACTCATCCATAAAGAGAAATGAAGTTCTGATACATGCTATAACCTGCATGAACCTTGAAAACATTATGGTGAGCGAAGTAAATCAATCACAAAAGGACAAATATTAGATAATCTCACCCATGAAATAGCTAGAATAGGCAAATGCATAGAGAACAAAGTTTATTAGTGTTCACCAGAGACAGGAGGGAGGGGGAAAGGGAAGTCAATGTTTAGGAAGCACTAAGTTTCTGTTTACAGTAATCCTTATTTGGCAACGGATATTGGTAATAGTTGCACAACATGGTTAATGTAATTGATGTCACAAAATTGTACACATGAAAAATGTTAAATTGGCAAATATTGTGTTATATATATTTTTACTATTAAAAGAAAGAATTTTAGCAGGAAAAGAATGTATGTTAGCTACTACCTTAGACATAAAGCACCATTTCAAAATAAACTATAGCAAATTCCTTAAGGAATTTTCTAGTGAGCATATTAGTTATTCCTGGCAGATGATCAGGCTGCTTAGAAGACTTTCTAGAAAGGATGAATCTATAATTCCCAAGGTAAATCATTCCAGTTTTAAACACTGTTAATTTCTATTTTTCTAATCTAAATCTTTCCTGCTGCCTTTTCCCTGGAGAGATGGGAAAAGGACAGGTACCATCCTCAGTATGACAGCATCTCATCTACTTGAAAAGCATTATTGTCACCTGTCATGAATTGAACTGTGTCCCCCCAAAATATCTGTCAACTTGGCTAGGTCATAATTCCCAGTATTGTATGGCTAGGTCATGATTCCCAGTATTGTATGGCTATCTACTATTTTGTCATCTGATATGATTTCCCTATGTGTTGTAAATCCTTTCAGTATGATGTAATGAGATGGATTATATTTTGTGAGATTTACAAGATTAGATAGTGTCTTAAGCCAATCTCTTTTGAGATATAAAAGAGAGAAGTGAGCAGAGAGACATGAGGACCTTATACCATCAAGAACCAAGAGCCAGGAGAACAGCACATCCTTTGGACCTGAGGTCCCTGCATGGAGAAGCTCCTAGTTCAGAAGAAGATTGATGACAAGGACCTTCCTCTAGAGCCAACAGAGAGAGAAAGCCTTCCCCTGGAGCCAGTGCCCTGAATTCGGACTTCTAGCTTACCGGACTGTGAGAGAATAAATTTTTCTTTGTTAAAGTCATCCAAATGTGGTATTTTCGTTGTAGCAACATTGGATGACTAAGACATCACCCTTCACCTGCACTTTTCTAAGGTAAACAACTTGGGCTTTCCTCCAGACTCCTGTTCTCCAAAACCTTCTCACCCTTCTTTAATTCTAATTAGATTAGTTTTAAGTCATGAAAACTGGACTTAGGTTTAACAAGTTTAGAGCACTTTGTTGTTTCTAATGTGTTCTTATAAACAGTTAATGCATAATTAAACAGTTCTAGACATATAGGTTTCTCAGACTTAAATTAAAAATTATAGAATTTTTCATATTGCAGAGACCACCCTTATTGTCTCTTAGTTAAGTTAAACTGATGATCTAGGGTTATAGTTACCAAGTTAGGGCTACAAATATGGCCCCCAATACATAAAAAAATGAATAATTACCTACCTGCTATGTCCTTTGATGAAAGTTTGTTTTTTTTTTTTTTCTCTTCTCCTAGATTGCAGAGAAGCAAGGAAACTGGCTCTCTATGGCTCACCTCTGTTTCTTCTGCTTTATAGGAATTGTGGCCATCATAAGGAAAAAGAAAAATATTTCGTATAATTTATCAACGCAGGAAGAAAAGAAAAGTAATATCTGTTTACAAATTTTATATGAGCTTTTTCTTTACTCAGTGATACCTCAGAGGAGTTCATAATAAGGGGAAACAGAAGCTTCACTGTGTTAACATGTTTAATTTCTCCTCCTTCCCTAGTCTTTTTTTTTTTTCCTTCTAAGCCCAGGAGAACCATTTATTGTTATTACTTTCAAATACAAAGCTAGAAGTTGGGTTAAGAGGGAAACACAATGTTATTACAAGATTATTTGGGGGAAAGACATAAAAAAAAAAAAAAAAAAACCCTTTCACGCCATACAAACAGGAATTTTGGGGGGAAAGACAAGGAATTATACTTCTTTTATTATGAAAGCTACTTTCTGTGTTATGTTTCCTGTAAGAAAAGTTTCATTATGTTACTGTAAATAGACTTAATAAAATAATCTTCATGGGATAGGAGGAAAAAAAGTAGTATATGATCTATATTCTGCTTTAAAAGTTCATTTTCTCAAGAGCTTTACTTTATATGGCATTAAAAAGAAGATCTAGGCAATATTTCAGAATACCTTAATTATATAAAAGTGGCATATACTGAACAAGTTTTTACATCAAGCCAATTATTGGAATGCAGCAATCAATTCCTCAAAAGTCTATGATATGGTCTTTCTGTAGTCATACAAATAATGAATATGAAAGGTTTAGGAACAGGGTAATTTTGCAACTACAAAACATCAAAAGTTTATGCATCTTCAAATTAGATCATGCTGGTTCTTTATTTTTCTGGTTCATATTTAGTCTGTTCGACAAGTGAAAAGCCCATTTTTCTTCCTTACATAAAAATAATCATAGAATCATAAAAATTTAGAGCTAGAAAGAAATTTAGAGAATTTCTAATGCTACAAAATGAGTTAGAAGTGGAACCCTGGAATCCAGAATGCTATTCCCACTGCAGTGGTTCTTCAAACTTACTGAGGCACAACTTTGTATACATATATGAGGCAGTAAAGTACTAGGGGTGAACTTGAGGTCTCTAAGTCATACTGCCCAGGTTTGAATCTTGGTTCCTCCACTTCCTAGTTGTGTGATCTTGAGCAAGTTACTTAATCCCTCTTTGCCACATTTTCCTTCTCTGTAAAATGAGATTGATGATAATTTACTTTTCCAAAGGCTCATTATGAAAAAATTAATACATATAAAGCAAACAGACTGGTTTCTGACACTTTGTAAGCATTCAGTTATGTCAACAATTATTAGGTTTCTATCAATAAGTAATGGATATGTACTTGCTAGGTTTTAAAACAGCCTACTTATGTTAGAATTGGAAGATTGGATCATGTTTATGTTTTTCAAATATATGTAATCGCTGATATTCTATTTTGGCACATGAATTATGTAGCCAAATAAACAGTTTCCTCATGAAGTACATGCAAAATTCCAAATATTAAACACATAACAACTTAATTTGGATACCATATACTTTATGATCATTTGGTCCCAGTGACATACTAGAATAACACCCAGAGGGATCATGTTTTAACACCCTCTCTTCTATGTCATAAATTATTTTCAGCAATAATCGTGAAATGAAACATATAATAATAGTAAAGAAACAGAATTCTTTTATCCAATTTTGCTTGTACAGGCAGGCAGTCCCCCAGTTACGAAGGTCTGACTTACAGACAACTTGTCCTTGCCCTTTAACGTTACAGAAATTTGCAGTCACTTTGAAACTGAACCAACCCCTAGACTGAGCCAACACCTGCTCACAACAAATTCATCACGGTCACCTTCACCTGCTGCACGTGCAGCTTTTAAATCATTTTATATTTTGCACTAAAACAAAAAGAAAAAACACCAAACCTGTTGCCATCTAATCAGTTCTGACTCATAGTCGCCCTATAGGACAGAGCAGAACTGCCCCATAGGGTTTCCAAGGAGCAGCTGGTATATTCGAACTGCCAACCTTTTGGTAGCAGCCGAGCTGTTAACTACTGTGCCACCAGTGCTCCTTTCTTGCGCTAAAGTAAGGCTAAATAAGACCTGTATGCACCTGTTACTGGCTTATGAATTCAACTTAAAGGCAGAGTTAGGAACGATCTCGTTCATAACATGGGGACTGCCTATATGCCAATATAAAAAAATAAAAAATATTATATGACAAAAGGAAAAAAGTCATGGAATTAATTACATTAATACATTTTTGGAAAAAACTTATATCTACATATTGGTTTGTTACCCAAAACCAAACCCACTGCTGTCGAGTTGATTCTGACTCATAGCGACCCCAGAGGGTTTCCAAGGCTGTAAATCTCTGTGGAAGCAGACTACCACGTCTTTCCCCCTCGGTGCCGCTGCTGTTCTCGAACTGCCAACCTTTTGGTTAGCAGTCAATCACTTGAACCACTGCACCACCGGCACTCCTTTGGTTTGTAAGAGAAGGTGTACTGTTATTACACTTTCTATCTTCTTGAATTGTTCTTTAATTTTTGAAGCAAACAACGCCAATTACAAAAGAATAAATTTCTAAGTTAAAGATATTTACATTCAATAACATTTCACATATGAATTAAAATTTGCACTTACCAAATTAAAATATTATACCTCGAAGTTTGCATTTTGTTTCATTCTTAAATGTTTACAAATAACTCCAAGTGGACACACAGAATGAATGACTGAATGATAGCACTGAAGTACAGTAAGTCCCTAGGTTGGGAACGTCTGACTTACAGACAACTGGTACTTGTCCTTTAATGGTATGGACATGTGCCTTCAGGTCGAAATGATTGAACCAACCCCTACTCACAACAAATTCTTCATCACAATCACCTTCACTTGCTGCGCATGCACGCTTCAGGCCTTTTCTCGCACTAAAGTAAGGCTACCTAAGAACTATATGCACTGTTCCAACTTGCCTACAAATTCTTAAAGACACACATAGGAAGGGATCTCGTTTTTAACACAGGGACTGCCTGTAATCAAGTTCTGTTTCTTCATCCTTATTGTCTCTATACTAACATTGTTATTAAAAAATCTACTGTGTAAATACAGAAATGTGGACCAAAAGCATTGCAGACATGAACTGTGTCTGAAGGCTTGAATTATCCTGAACTTTATGAATTTGTTTGGAAAAATATATAGATATTACCGAAGACTAACTGTTTAACTGGGATTTCTCTAAATTTAACTTCCATGTAGAATACAATGTTTGCTAAAAGATAAATAATAAAAGCATGTTAATTTGAAGCTTATATATTATATATTAGTAAAACTTAATATTAACTACAGAAATTGTTTAGAACTTAGACCAATGAGAGACAATTTTTAGGGTGGAGTATTTTATCACTGACATTGTTTAGAATTACTTGTACATAAAAATCACTGGTAATAAAAAGCAGACAGACTTTTAGTGAGTTTATTATAGTTTTAAATTCTCTACAGTGAGAAGTATTTTGCCTACATCCAAGGTGACTGCTCCTACTGTCCCACCATCATATGTCACTGCTCAAGGTGAAATCTGCCACTGTAGTATCCTCGAAGAT
>NW_004443966.1:22776518-22779972 GCF_000243295.1 Trichechus manatus latirostris | reverse complement strand
GACAGAGTAGAACTGCCGCATAGGGCTTCCAGGGCTATAAATGTTTACGGAAGCATACTGCCACATCTTTCTCCCGCAAAGCCAGCTCAGCAGGATTAAAAAAAAAAAAAAAAAAGCTTTGTTAGTAGTTACTGTGTATACTTAAATTTTAAAGTAAATGTCACAAAGAGCCACATTCACTCTATTTTTCAGGCTTCTCCCTAACTCAGATTGGCTTTCTCCCTGTTTGCCCCAACAAATCCAACAATCCAAGCAAGGATGTACTATAAATCAACATTTGGAAGAGCGTTCACGATATTAACATTTATATAAACGTTAACAATCTAAGGTCTCTTGGTATTATTTTGGTATAATTTAAATTTTCACGAATTATGTGGCATGAGATTCATATGTTCTTTTATAAGCGGCTATCTCAAGAGAAAAGCTTTTTTTTTTTAACTCTGATATTAATCTTTTTCAGACATTCACAGGATCAACATAATCTCTAATCTGCCTTCTTATAATCTTGCAGCTGCATACATGCACAAATTTTCTCATTATGTGATCGTGGTACTCTTGAAAACATAGTCTTTTTAATTAAAAGAAAAGTCTCCCTTACCTCAAAGGGCATTTTGGTATGGGATATCATGCCAATTTACAGACAGCCACATTAGAAATAGGTATATCTGGCAAGAAAGTGTCACACACAAGGCTTAAATCCACAGTTAACTTCTTCCACTCCTGCTTCTCCTGCTTTATAGCTCCTCACCCACAAAATTCCCTCTCCTTAATAACCTGCAGTCTATGGAAGCAACACCTGTACTATTTATAGCTCTAGTTTTTGCTGACTAATCTTATTGATAAGAATCACCTGGAGCAGTTAAAAATAAAAATCACAGGCTGCTCCTCCGGAGAGATTGGATTTCAATGGGTTTTAGGTGAAGCTGTAGAATCAGATTTTAAACAAGTGTCCCCAAGTGATTCTTAGGGACCAAGCAAGTTTAAGTACAATGCTCCAAGGCAAAGCCAGAGTCTTGCCAGAGATCTTCCCAGTTCCTCTAGCTTGATCAGCCTCTGGGGTTAATCCTTCTCTAGGTGTTACTAGTCTTAGGGTATTTGAAAGCAAGAGTAGGCCAACTTTGGAGGAAGCAGAATGGCACCTTGCCTAAACTTCTGATTTAGGTTTTCAACACCCCAATGAATCTACCAAGGATAGGGAAGATTTTAGTGTGGGCATGTGCTGTGAAAGGAGCCCTGGTGGCACAGTGGTTAAAGAGCTCGGCTGCTGACCGAAAGGTCGGCCGCTCCACAAGGCAGGAGAAAGATGTGGCAGTATGCTTACTAAAGATTTACAGCCTTGGAAACCCTCTGGGGCAGTCCTACTGTGTCCTACAGGGTCGCTAGGAGTTGGAATGGACTGATTGATGGCAGTGTTTGGTTTTCTATGTGCTGTGAAGTATTCTACCACCAGGGGGCAGCACGGAGCTGACAAATTACACCTGTTTGGGGATTTTTGACTTCACATTACAACATAAAATGGTTGCAGCCGCGATTTCCATGAACTCAGATTAAAAAAAAAAAAAAGTAGCACACTTAAAAGATAAAGGTAAAATATATTAGTATGTAATTTCCATGTAGATTTTTGTCTCTGGAGAGTCTTTATAGACTGCTCTTGTAGAAAGAATGTTCCCTTGAAGTAGCATTGCATCTGAATCCAAAAACTCTATTACAATGTAGATTGCAGGTAAACCAAAGGGATGTGCCAATCTCCGACTCCTCTAATATTAAGTAGCATTGAAAATAGATACTTTTGAACTGTTTTAATCAAATGGTGTGTAGAGTTTGGGTCAGAATCGACTCCATGGCAACTGAAAACAACAAAGAGTTCTACTAAGTGGGGGGGGAAACGGATGGATAACAACTTGGGCAAGCTATACCAAGGTTTTTTCCAAATCAGCTGCAGTTGAAATGTTGCTATCACCTGTCCGAAAACTATACCCCTACCCTCCCACCCCCATCCTCCATCTAGCTCACTTGACCTTTCCCCACTTTCTCCTTTTCAGTCCAAATTTCTTCCTTTTAGAAATATTCAAGAAGAAAAATTCTCTGGTATCAAAGGTAGCTTCTATAAAAATTACCTCTAAAAGATGTTTGCCTCTGAAATTTCACTATTAGAGATTAGAGTTGGGGGAGAAACATTGAAAGATAAGGGAAGGCCTGAAGAAATTTTACTTCCCAGGTTGCCAAAATTAGTTCTCCCTCCCTATCTAGACAGTCCTGTGCCTAAGAAACGCATGATTATGATCTGAGCCATGGGACAATTCCATGACCTGAGTTTTGAAGTCTTTCAAGTCCACCATTTTCAGCATTCAGCTAGAAAAGCTGAGGTGGGAGGAGAAGCAGGCAAGAATGAAAAAGGGCATTCCTTGGAGACTAAGTGGGCCCAACCAAATAAAAACATTTTTAAAAG
Organism: Trichechus manatus latirostris; assembly: GCF_000243295.1. Lineage (NCBI taxonomy): Eukaryota > Metazoa > Chordata > Mammalia > Sirenia > Trichechidae > Trichechus > Trichechus manatus. Next base: position 22,777,523 of record NW_004443966.1, on the reverse strand, counting down.
GTATGAGAATTGGAAACCAAACCTATGTTGAATCTGCAAAGCCAAAGGGCACCTAGGAACTTAGTGTCCTAGAAAAAAGGGTTTCCAATCTTTTCAAGTATTTTAACATAAAAATGTCAGGATCTCATAGGAAAATGGCTATAATTTTTAGTATGAATTGAAGACTACAAATGACAAAAGCTACTATGAATCCAGTAGCTGCTTAAATGACTGTACTCTACTGCTCACAGTAGCACCTGCAGACATTAGAAAGACTTGTAAATATTATATACATGAGGATTTGTGTGTGTGTGTGTGTGTGTGTGTGTGTCAGATTCCTTACAGTAACTCCACTCACTCGCCTTCTAGTTAGAAAACTGCGGGCAAGTCGCTGTAGAAACGGTGGTCCTAGAATATGCATTTTCAGTGGAGAGCGATATCACCTCCAAGTGGCAAAAACTGTCTCTGAAGGGGGCGAAAGAAAGTAAACTGTGGGCAAGTCGCTGTGGGAACGGTGGTCCTAGAATATGCATTCTCAAAGGAAGGCAGTATCACCGCCAAGGGGCAAAAATTGCTTCTGAAGGGGGTGAAAGAAAGCTTACACTTTTTATGTATAAAACAACAGATACACATACAGTACATAATCAGATACAGAGTACATATGTGCTGTTAGAATTTGATGGGGCAGGGTTAGGGAAAAGAAAGTCTGAAAAGGCTCCTTAACCAAAAAAACAAACTCGTTGCCTTGGATTCAGACTCATGGTGACCCTATAGAACACAGTGAAATCGCCCCATAGGCTTTCCAAGGAACAGCTGGTGGATTCGAACAGTCAACCTTTTGGTTAGCAGCCTGCTAACCACGGCGCCACGAGGGCTCGAAAAGGCCCCTTAACGAGGGAGATAATGAAGGGAAGGAGAACGAAAAGAAAAAAAGGTTGCGAAAGACTGTGTCCTAGGAGGATCCTGAGCTGAGACGATCAGATGTAGGTAGAGACAGGTTTTTTTTTCAACCAGACAGTAGACTGG
>NW_004443966.1:22773850-22775763 GCF_000243295.1 Trichechus manatus latirostris | reverse complement strand
AGGGGGCAGGGGGCGGAGAGGGGAGTCCCGGGAGCGCGAGCCGCAGCCGGCGCCGCTGCAGAGCGGAGAGAGTCCCGAGCCCCGGCAGCAGGTACGTGTTCTCGCGGCCGGCCGCGGCCGGGGCTTCCCCTGCCTCGGTGCCCAGGTCCTGTGGCCAGGGCGGGCGGTCAAGGTTTGCAGGGTGCGTGTCCGGGAGGGCTGGGATCTTACCGCTGACCTTCATCCCCGCCGGCCGGGGGGAGCGAGCCTAGGTGCGTGGAGCAATCCAGGGCTTCAGCTCCAGCCTTGGGGACCTTCTTGTCACATGCTTCTTATTTATTTTTTGCAAACTGCCCTGGTTCGGGTCCAGCTGCAGATGCCTTAACCTCCCATTCTTTGCCTCCGTGTGCCATCTTGCATTTATTAATAAAACATGCAAGCTTGCGGGGGGGAGGGGTTGCTGCTGGGGGGAATCCCATTGCAGTATGTCAAGGGAGCGCCTATTTTTGGATTTCAGACGTGGTTTTGAGATGGAAATCCCACACCCTGGGGATTTGTGGCTTGGTTGGTCGTGACCACTTCCTAGTGGGCTTCCCCCATTTGTCGGGAGGCACCATAGCAGCAGGATGGGCTGTCAGGAACGGATGGTGGGTTTTCACTGTCAGGCCAGATACCGTTCAGGGGACAGGTGCAAGCTACAGCAGACAGTTGCCTGCTTGCTAACTTGCCAGGGAGGTTTAAACCCAGAAGATTGTTCCCCTTGATTGCCAAGAGAAGGCCTTGAACAGAATCCCCAAGATTTGCATACTCAAACTCCTTAAGGTTTTGCATCTAAAGATGACTAAAGCTGGCCACCTGTTGGAAGTCAGACCCCATAAACCCTCCCGTAATCTAGCCCACCAATCCCTGTTGCATAGTCACCAATACTGACATAAAGATAGACCCATACTGGTTCCTTTTAGCTTCCTTAATGCTGCTTGTTTCTTTTGAAATAAAACCTATTTATGATTTGATGGCCCGTATATTATAGGTTGAAATTATATTATTTGTTTTTATTCCATACACCTATAACATCATATCCTAAAGACTGAATTTCTCAATAGATATGTGACCTATTTCCTTGGCTTTTCACCTTGCTTTTGAGCAACAGTCTGAAAAGTAGGATGTCTCTAACTGCTTACTTTTCTTTCTTTTTTTCAAAATATTATAAAATAATAGTAAGAGCTAGAAGCATAGAATGAAAATGGTCATCACAAGATGTTGGGATATGGCAACAAGACTGTAATCACTTCTAAAATGTAGTTAGAGTGCCACATCTAATAGTGAGAAGGGCCCATTTCTTAAAGGCTCATAGGTACCAGGTACTGAGCTAGTAGCTATTCGTGCGTGATCTCATTTAATCCTCACAGCAAACCAATTATCTCCACGTTGAAGGTGAAGAAGCTAAGACTTAGAAAGGTTAGCTAACTTGTCCAAGGTCACACAGTCAGGGACAGGGTTAGGATGCAAATTCAAGTCTGATTGCCAGGGATAGGGGGTCTGCATTTTCATTAAGATCAAGTTTATACATGAGATCACAGGCTTGGATTCTATTTTCCATTTCATAGATTCCACACCAAGCTTTGTGGCTTTCCCATAAGAGAAATTGTGGCTTCAGAAGGAGGCCATGTGGAATTTTTTGAGGAGACACTGAGCCTATAAAAAAATGGAGGCTTCTGTTGAATGCTCCTAAACAAGCAGTTAAATGCAAAAAAAGTTGTTTCCCTCCACATTGAAACCTTTAGAATGTATAAGCATCAGATAGAATAAATCACTCATATTTTACTTTATCACATCCCACCCCAATCTTCTTGCCGCCCCACACACTGTCCTCTGGTCTCACTGCTAGTCATAAGAACAACATGGCTATCACACTTGGCCTATGAGCACCTGAA
>NW_004443966.1:22768397-22772929 GCF_000243295.1 Trichechus manatus latirostris | reverse complement strand
CGACCAGTCTAGTTGCTCCCATCTAAGCGAGATTTCATTTCATGCAGAGCTAAGCACCCGTTTTGACACAAAGGCCAATTCAGGGAATGTGAGAATGTTTCTGGACTATGGTTTTTTTTCCCTTGAAATGTATATATATTTAAACTGGGAAAAGCCATATGGGCATCTGTAGACGTTATTTCTTTTTCCCCACCAAGGTTTTATTTTTTTTGGTGAGGGCAAGGAGGAGGTAAATTTTTTCCAAACTCCGTAACCAGCACGCATAGCCATGTTGAACTGTAATGCACATTTGAATACGTTATTGAGAAAGACACTGGCAGCTGGTATATGTGTCTTTCCTTGACTGACCTTGTAAGCTGCTTAGTTTTGAAGGGTGGTTTGTCTTTATAGTACTTCTTAATTTAGTATTCTTTAAAATGAGATTTTTTTTCAGTGTCAACAATCGTGAATCACAGAAGTTCTCAGTCAGCTTACTTTGAAATACTTGCTCTCTTTTTCTCTCCTTGGTGGCAGTCTTAACAGAAGTTTTAATTTTATTTAAAAAGTGGTTAACCACCTACAGCCTAATCCATCCCCTTTCCAGATTCAACCAGTCAGAGTTCACAGATGCTGGCTAGGCGCACCCATCATGTGACCTTCTCCTGTGGTCCAGGTCTCATCTGAGAAACCCATAGCTCCCTTTGGCCCTTTTTGCACACAGTTTTCCCATATATAGAGTCCCTGGGTGGTGCACATTGTTAAGTGCTCAGCTACTAACCTAAAGGTTGGCGGTTCAAACCCATTCAGAGGTACCTCGGAAGCAAGGCCTGGCAATCTGCTTCCAAAAGGTCACAGCCAAGAAAACCCCATGGAGCACAGTTCTACTCTGCGCATATGGGATTGCCATGAATTGTAATCAACTCAACAATGAGTTTGGTTGTTTTTGTTTTGTTTTTCCCCATAGAGAAGACGTTAACCAACTGATAGCGACCCTGTAGGACAGAGTAGAACTGCCCCATAGGGTTTCCAAGGAGCGGTTGGTGGATTCAAACTGCTGACCTTTAGGTTAGCAGCTGAGCTCTTAACCACTGTGCCACCAGGGCTCCATAGAAGACGTAAGGGTTCCTAAAGTTGGAACACACCAGATGGGCCTTGGTTGGGCAGTGGGATGGAGGCTACTCAGTACTGATGTTCCTCATACAGGGCACAGCCGGGAAGTCATCTCTCCTACGTCAACACTAGCCTATACTGTGATTTCTATTTTTGGATGTAGTGTGTGTTCACTGGGAAATGTCAAACAGTACAGAAATATAGAAGGTCAATGGTCAAAGTCTTTGCTAATCTCACTCCTCAGCATTTGCTCACCATTAACAGTTTAGTACAGATTCCTCCAGATTTTTTAATGCAGATACTAAAATGTTGTTTAATAGATGCATACTGTTTTGCTGTTTGTTTTCTTGCATTTGGTAATATATCCTGGGCTCCTTGGAGGGCCTTGAATGGCATACTTCTTAAAAAAAACAAAACCGTTGCTGTCAAGTGAATTTCGACTCATGGTGACCCCATGTGTGTCAGAGTAGAACTGTTTTCTGTAGGGTTTTCAGTGGCTGGTTTTCTCAGAAGTAGATTGCCAGGCCTTTCTTTCAAGGTGTCTCTGGGTTGGACTCAAACCTCCAACCTTTCAGTTCACAGCCAAGCACGTTAAGTGTTGGCACCACCCAGGGACTCAGACATAATTCTAGACACCTTTTGTTTTGCCTCAATGTGTGATAAATGAGGGGAGCCTTATAACCCGGATAGAGGAAGGGAACTGATGTTTGTTGGATGGGAACCGGCATACACCATGTTCTGCGGTAGGCAGTTTCACATTCCCTATCTCCTTTAACCCTTTGCAGTTACCCTTTGTGTCAGCTATTTACAGATGAGGTGAGGGGAGCCCGAGACGCATGATGTAAGGAGCCAAGCTGAGATTCAAACCCAGGCTGATGTGGCTCAGACTCTGAACTTTTTCTCTGTTACCACTCTGATTGCAGGTAGAAAATGGTGCTCTGCTCCCTGGTTCTCTGGCCTCCCATGCTGCTCTGCTGTACACACCCTGGCCTCCTTGCTGTTTTCCTGCCTTAAGGCTTTAGCACTAGCCAGTCCCTCTCCTAGAATGCTCTTCCTGCACATTTCTTCTTGCTTTGCTCCTTCACCTCCTTTAAACTTTGCTCAAACATCGGTTCTTGAGTGAGGCCTTCCCTGGCCACGCCTTTAAAACTACACCTGCTTCCTCCCTGCTTTGCGTTTATTCATACTCTATCACAACAGTAGCCAAAACGATGGACTTGAACATATTGGTGGTGGTGAGGATGATGCAAGACTGGGCAACATTTCACTCTGTTGTAAGGTCGCCATGAGTTGGTGTCAACTCAGTGGCAGCTATCTATCCATCTGACAGACTATATAAATTAGTTATTTTGTTTATTATCCATCTCCCGCATGGGAGTGAAAGCTCCAGAGGACAAGGAGTTTGTCTATTTTGTTCACTGCCTGGTGCTGTGGAAAGGACAGATCCACATACAGTAAGGACAGCAAGTCACTCTGGCAAAGGGGATGGATTAACCTGTGGGTTGTGAATCACTTTTTAAATAAAATTAAAACTCTTGCTAAAGCTCTCACCAAGGAGTGAAAAAGAGACTGATGAAAGCAAGTATTCCAAAGGAAACTGACCGCAAACTTCTTTTGTGATTCCAGATTGTTGATGCTGAGAAGAAAGAATCTTGTTGACTCTTTCCAGCTTCCCCACACTTTTTGTTTTTGATGGCCCTTATTGCTCCCTGTATGGAAACCCTGGTGGCATACTGTTAGGAGCTATGACTGCTGACCAAAAGGTCGGCAGTTTGAACCCACTAGGTGCTCCTTTGAAACTCTATGGGACAGTTCTACTCTGTCCTGTAGGATCACTGTGAGTCGGAATCGGAATCGACTTGACGACAATGGGTTTGTTTCGTTTTGTTTTTTTTTTGGTACTGCTCCCTGTAGTGAGTATTGAAGCCCCTAAAATGCAAAGGGTTTATATGGGTGTTTGGGGAACAGCAAGGAAAATGGAGAAGAATAGGAGAGATCCTGTCTTACTCTTGAACTGGTGTTGGAGAGAGGAACCTCCCAGCTAGCTCTTATAAGACGAAAGGATAGTCACCTGCGGGTGGAGTGTGAGACAAGGCAGCAAAAGGTACATGGGGAGATGGTCTGGGATGGAGAAGAGACCTGTGTAGGTTCCCCTTTCTTTGGGTACATACTGTTTTTTAGGGCCTCCAAAGAAGGACACTCCAGACTCTACTCACTTTCACAGTGGCCTGAGCCACTCTTTCTCTAGAAAGGAATCTGTGGACACTCACTCCAGCTTTTTACAAAGGCAGCTTAATCTCTGTACCACCAGCATTAACTTATTGCTTCCCTGTTTAAACTGAGCGTGAGAGCCAAAGCACTTATTCCATATGTCTGCGAAGTTTCAGCAGAAAGTATACATCAACGGCATCACAGCCTGAGCGTCCTCTGAGCAATACGGCCTAAACCCGTTGCCATCAAGTCAATTTGAACTCATGACGACCCCATGTGTGTCAGAGTAGAACTGCACTCCATAGGGTTGTTAATGGCTATGACTTACAGAAGTAAATTCCCAGGCCTTTCCTCCATGGCACAGTGGGGTGGATTCAAACCACCAGCCTTTCAGTTAGTAACCAAGTGCAAACTGTTTGTGCTCCAGGGACTTAAAAGCAGCCCCAGACTCCCAGTTACTTTTCAGACATCTATTGTTTGCAGTAGTTCTTGGACTAGACTAAAATGATTGTCATTTCAAGGTCTTTTCAATCTTAGAACAGTTCAGAATTGAGTACCCTGGGATGTTGGACAGAGTTAATGGTTTTGGGAAGAAGTCTTGACGAAACTGCTCCTCAGCCACAGGGAGGCTTCCTCCTCCTCCTCTTCCTTTTTCTCCTCCTCTTTTTCTCCCTCCTCCCTCTGCCCTTCTTCTGCTGTGGCTCTAATTGTTGTCATCTTGTTGGCTGCCATCAAGTCAACCTCCACTCATGGCAACCCCATGCCCAATAGGATGAAACTCTGCCCAGTCCTGCACCATCCCCATGATCAGTTGGGGATAGAATTGTTGTGATCCAGAGAATTTTCTTTGGCACAATTTCTAAAGTAGAGCCCTAGGCCTTTCTTCCTACTGTGTCTTAGTCTGGAAGCTCCACTGCAACCCGTTCAGCATCATAGCAACATGCAAGCTTCCACTGACAGATGGGTGGTAGGCGCACATGAGGTGCATTGGCCTGGAGTCTAACCTGGCTCTCTTACGGAAGGCAGAAAGTCTTCTACTGAGCCATCACTGCCCTAGGCAGCCTGAATTACCCACCATGAGAGGAATTCCGCCTTCAAAAAAAGCAGCTTCCCGAAAACTGCTTTTGATTCGTAACAGAAACTACTCAAAAGCTAGGATGGAGCTGATAACGTCAGTTCCCAAAGCTCATTTAAACAAAGAATTTTAATAAGTATTTTGCCCTTTGCATCCC
>NW_004443966.1:22766123-22768173 GCF_000243295.1 Trichechus manatus latirostris | reverse complement strand
AGGTAAAGTAACTTCCTCCCCACAATGGTTTCCCTTGAAATAGTTAAATCTTTATATTTCACCTGAATGGATGTAATATTTTTAAAAACCAAAACAATTTCTATGACACTTGGTAATTCTCCTTTAACCATAACAGCTAAAATGTGCTAGTTTTGCCCATCGAAAGAAAAGAACAGGGTGAAACACAATGCAATTTTACAACTAAAGAAAATGTTCCATTATTTTGGGAATAGTGTCAAAAGAAAAGCTTGGAAATTTCTCTTCCATCTCTCACTGTCCTTTCACAGTCAATTTTTTCCTGGCGTTCTATCTGCTGCCACTCTCCCCTTGATGCCCTACAAAGAATTCCCATCCCCACCACTCTACTGAAACAGAGCTCTTAAAGGTCACCTGTGATCGCCTAATCACAAATCCAATGGCCGTTTCTCAGGTTTCGTTCCTGACGGCTCAGCAACATCTGACCGTATTGACTTCTTCAGCTCCTTGAAATGCTCTCTGTTAGCAATTCCTTCCTAATGGTGACCCATCTCTGTCTGGTCTCTCCTCTGCTCTTCTCTTCCTGTGCTATCAAGAGGCAGTCTGATGAAGTGGTTAAGACTGTGGGCCTCTCCCAGGGTTTAAATCCTGGCTGTAGCACTGGCTAAGTGTGTGACTTTGAGTAAGTTATTTAGCCCCCCTGTGCCTCAGTTTCCTCACCAGTAAAATGAGAAGAACAGTAGCTACATCATAGGGTTATAATACTGTGGTGACCTGCATGTTGCTATGATGTTGAAAGCTATGGCACTAGTATTTCAAATACCAGCAAGGTTACCCATGGTGAACAGGTTTCAACAGAGCTTCTAGACTAAGACAAACTAGGAAGAAAGGCCTGGCGATCTACTTCCAAAAACTAGTCAGTGAAAATCCTATGGATCACAACAGAACATTGTCCAATTACCAATGATCATGAAGATGGCACAGGACTGGGCAGCGTTTAGTTCTGTTATAGACAGGGTCACCAAGAGTGAGAGCTGACTCAAGGGGAGCTAACAACAACGTAGGACTGTTGGGAAGAGGGTTAAGATACTGTCAGATGCTCCTTATGTTAAAACCCTCAATCTTCCCTCTGACCATCAGGGCCTCTATGATCTAGCCCTGCTTTACTTACTTCCCTTGGCTATTCCCAGCATGTGCCCACTTCCGAACCTTTGTTCATGCAGTCTCTGCTGGTGGATCACCTTCACCTCTTCCTGCTCTGCCCTCTTTCCCTGGCCAGAGGAGATGAAGAATGCTGAGGACTTCGTCTGCCCAGGAGGCACCAGCCCAGACTGCCTTGTAATGTAAGACATCCTCCTTTGGGCACAGAGCCTCTCTATCTCAATTAGATTATAAATTACTTAAGGACACCAGCTGTGATTTATACTTTTAAAAAATACCTCCTTCAGCGTTTAACATGATGCTTTTACACATAGTAGGAATTAACCTCATATCTGTTAACTGCCTAAATATTAGTTTTCCTTGGTCTTTCCAAAATCCTTTTTCTTCTTAACTTGAAACTTGTACTGGTCACTTCTAGAACCCATATTTGCTATAAGCTCGATGTGGGAAAATTGAGTCAGCACCACAGCGAGAGTTAGTCACCTCAGAATCATTTTGGAATGAGGAGGGATAAGTAGAAATAATTAAAATAATAAAAGCGGAGAGAGTAATTTAATGCTTTTTTTTTTTTTTTTTTTTTTAAAGTAGCTTGAAATCTTACCAATCTATGAAGTTGTTAGGATTTTTTTGAAAAGTGTTTGGAACTTTTTTCTATCTTTATGCTATCTCTTCCAAGTAAAATGAGCTCTGAGGGGTATGAGTATCAAGTCTGTAAATGCTTCAGACCTTGCCCCAGGCCTGCTCCTATACCATAATGTTCTTCTAGTCCTTCTTTCCCCTTAGATCTGGGTGAAGAAGACATTGAAGTTGAAAGAAGATCAAAGAAAGGGGCTGCCTTCATTAAAAAAATAAACAAAACAAAACTCTATTACTGATTCAGAGTGGGCATGGCAAAGCAGCCTACATTTTCCTC
>NW_004443966.1:22761662-22763160 GCF_000243295.1 Trichechus manatus latirostris | reverse complement strand
GAACTGCCCCATTCATAGTGTTTCCAAGGCTGTAATCTTTACGGAAGCAGACTGCCACATCTCTCCTACAGAGCAGCTGGTGGGTTCAAACCACCAACCTTTCAGTTAGCCAAGCAATTAACCACTGAGCCAACAGGTCTCCTTTTTTGTGAAGACACTTGGCTGCAAATATCCTCACCTTCTAAAGAGAAACATCTGGGCATAACCCCCTCAAAACTTCTAGAGAGGTGGCTGAACTGGTCTGGCAAACATCACCTCATCACCCTTCTATAGCCTGTGTGAAGAAAGACTAGATATTCAAGGAGAGTTTATTAACAAGGGAGAGTGTGAGGGCAAGTGTAGTGGCTTGTCCCCACCTCTCCTGAGAGGGGCAAATAGAGGATTGTTTCCTCCCAGCCAAGAGAGAGGGATCCAGGCAGTGTGGAGACTCCCATAAGGCTTCTTGAGAAGCCGTAACTGCATCCCACTAAAGATCATCGTTTGCGTACTTGCAACCCAGAGAACTCTTGTCAGCCAAGGGAGATCTACAAATAATCGTGTACAAAGACTTTAACCTACTTTGCTCCAATTCTTGCCCTGCCTCCTGCCCCAAGCACACCAAGGACCCTGGGAAACCAGAAGCAGGGGGAGGAAGGGGAGGAGGAGTGAAAGGCAGACTGTCCCCTTCCCCACTGCAGGAATAAGCTGTGGGTCAGGTCTAAAGCAAGAGAGGAGGAGCTTTGAGCTGGATGTGAGATTGAAGACTTGATTTACACCAGATGAGATTTAAAAAAAAATTTTATCGTGGTAAAATGTATGCCAAAACAGATGCCATTGTAACCATCTTTGAGTGTACAATTCATTGACATTAATTACATTCACCACATTGTGTAACCATCACCACTATCCATTTCCAAATATTTTTCATCACCCCAAACAGAAACTCAGTGCTCCTTAAGCAATAACTCCCTGTTTTCCCCTCCTCCCAGCTCGTGGTAACCACTAATAAACTCTTGTCTCTGTGCATTTGCCTATTCTGGATACTTGGTGTGAGTGGGATCATACAGTATTTGTCCTTTTGTGTCTGCATTATTTCACTCAGCATGTTTTCAAGTTTCATTCATGTCATAGCGTATATTAGGACTTTGTTTCTCTTTATGGCTGAGTAATATTCCATTGTATGCGTGTACTACATTTTGTTTATCTATTCATCTGTTTATGGACGCTTGCATTGTTCCCACCTTTTGACTGCTGTAAGTAATGCTACAATGAACATTGATGTACAAGTATCTGTCTGAGTACCTGATTTCAAGTCTTTGGGGTATATATCTAGGAATGGAATTGTTGGGTCACATGGTAGTCCTATGTTTAACTTTTTGAGGAACTGCCAAACTGTTTTCCGGAGCATCTGCACAATTTTACATTCCCACCAGCAATGCATGAGGCACCTCCTGAACAACACTTGTTTTTTTCTGTTTTCTTGATAGTAGCCATCCTAGTGGATGTGAGGTGGTATCTC
>NW_004443966.1:22758832-22760126 GCF_000243295.1 Trichechus manatus latirostris | reverse complement strand
CCAGGTGAGAGATGGTGGTGGCTTGAACCAGGGTGCTATCATTGGAAGTAGGGATAAGTGAGTGGTTGGATTCTGAATATATTTCGAAGGTAGAGGTGATAGGATTTGCTGATGGATTGGATGGGAGAGAAAGAGAGGAATCAAGGGTGACTTACAAGGTTTCGGGCCTGAACAACTAGAAGGATGAGATTGCCATTTACTGAGGTGGAGATGGAGGAGGAGCAGATTTTAGGTAGGGGAAAATAAAGGGTTCTGCTTTAGTCATGTTAATTTTCAGTCTATTAGATGTTTAATTGAAGATGTCAAGTGGGCAGTTGGATACATGGAGTTCAGAGGAGGAGAGAGAGCTGAACATGGAAATTTTGGAGAGATCGTGTGTGGTTGGCTTTTTAAGCCATGAGAGTGAGTGACCTTACCAAGGCCCTGGGAGAGGGGATAGATGGAGAAGAAAAGAGGTCTGAGTAATGATCCGTGGGGCAGGTCAACATCTAGAGGTCAAGAGAAGGAGGAAGATCCAGCAAAGGAAGCTGAGAAGGAACATCCAATGAAAGGAGAGAAGAACCAGATGCTGTGGTCTCCTGGAAGTCAAGTGAATAAAGTGTTTCAATAAAGAGGCAGTGATCAACTGCATCTAATACAGCTGAGAGATTGAGCAAGCTGAGGACTGAGAATTGAACCCTTATATTTAGCAACATGAAGGCCATGGTTTGTATTTGAGATGCAGCTCTTATCACCAGGGTCTATATCTAACTAATAATAGACTAGTTAGGGACTCCTGAATCATCCAGTTCTCCTTCATTTTTTTGCTTCATTAATTCAGCTAACATTTATCCAGCACTTTTCATGTGCCTGGTGCTCGTCTAGAACTGAGAATGGCCAAACTGAATCAAACCATAGCTCTTGCGCTCAAAATAGACTAAAAGTCTGAGACTTAGGTACATAGGAATGTCAGATCTGCGTCTTCTGATTCTTAGGGTTCTTTTTCTCATATATTCACATACATTTTGAAATTGAGGTTGTATTTTGTCTACACATAAGTTCTTCACCAAGTCCTGTCAATGAGGAGGAGAAGGCTATGTGGGCAATCTAACTTTCCTTCCTGAAAGATCTGTGCTTATTAGAAAATCGCCTTTTCTGCTTCCTGTCTTCCCACTTACCAGCTCTGTAAGAGAACTCTCCCCTTCAGCTGAATGTTAAGCATCTCATCCTCTATGAGACAGCCATCTAATTTTTTAAATCATTTGACCCAAAATGAAGACATATCCTCTTCTCTTGGACCTTCTAAGCAAAATTG
>NW_004443966.1:22757667-22758543 GCF_000243295.1 Trichechus manatus latirostris | reverse complement strand
GGAGCCGCTGATGGTTTTGAGCTGCCGACCTTTCAGTTAACAGTCAATTGCTTTAATCATTGTGCCACCAGTGCTCCTTATAACAACAACTAGTTCCCCTTATATTCACCAAGCAACAATTACTTATCAAAATTACAACAATATACTATATATACTGAGTCTTGTTTGAGAAAGAAAACTCCACTCAGGAAAAGTTTACCAAGTCCCAGGCAGGAGCCAGGTTCCCACAGTCAGGGCATGAAGCGTTCAAAGGAAAGCAAGGATCATGAGAAGATGTGGAGGGCAAGGAAATGTCATGGAGGGTTCCCAGGAAGGTGGGACATTAGCTGGACCTCAAAAGGTAGAAAGGATTTGAACAGGTAGGGCAAAAGATACTCAGGTTGGGTATTTGATATCAGGTTCAAGGATGATGCTGATTGTGATTATGTATATTGACAGGGTGGCCTGAAGAGCTGGATTCGTTATCAGAAGTACTTCACATTGACTCTTCTCTTTCTCTCCCACCCCATACCCAATTCACCAGCAAATCCTGTCGCCTCTACCATGTACACATGTAGTCCTTTCATATTGACCTGTGTTTGAGGAGCCTATGTTATAAAGGTTCTGGGTTACCTTTTGGCGGGTTATTGATAGTACATGGTAGTAGTGAGATGTCTTAGAATTTGGAAATAAGATTGCGTTAATTTATTTATTCATTCTCATTCATGTGCTAGACACTGAAGATACATCAAGACAGATAAGATTGCTGTCCTCAAAATCCATATGTGGTAGTATGGCAGGCCAAAAAATGGCTCCCCAAAAGATATCCACCTGAAATCCTTGGAACCTGTGAATGTTACCTTATTTGGGAAAAGAGTCTTTGCAGATGTAATTAAG
>NW_004443966.1:22753503-22757266 GCF_000243295.1 Trichechus manatus latirostris | reverse complement strand
CTGCTATCTCACCTGCCAATCTTGGGTTCATCAGCCCCTGCAGCTACATGAGTCAGGAGAAGCCTCCAGCCTAATGCCTGACTCTACAACTGCAAGAGCCATTTCCTTTGAGATAAATCTCTGTCTCTCTCTCTGTATATATATGTATGTCTCACTGGTTTTGCTTCTCTAGAGAACTCAGCCTAATAAAAGGATCTTGAGATAAGGAGATAATCCTGGATTATTGGGTGGACCCTAAATGCCATAGAATGTGTCTTTGTAAGAGAGAGACAGAGGGAAATCAGACACACACAGAAGAAGAGAAGACATTTTGACCACTGAGGCAGAGATTGGAGTGATGTGGCCACAGGCCAAGGAATACCTGGAGTCACCAGAATCTGGAAGAGACAAGGAAAGGATTCTCCCCTAGAGCCTTTTGAGGGAGTGTGGGCCTGCCGACATCTTGATTTTGGATTTGTGGACTCTAGAACTGTGAGAGAATAAACTTCTGTTATCTTAAGCTATCAAGTTTGTAGTAATTTGTTACAGCAGCCACAAGAAACTAATATAGTTGCTATTCATTATTATGGGAATAAACTAACAAATTGTAAATGTGGATTTGAGAGAATTCAATAGTCAAGGTGACCTGCTTTGTAATCTTAGGAGGGCAAGACCAGAGCATATGTATAATTTAGTATATTTAAACTTAACCATGTTATCAGGAGTGACCAGTCCCTGGAGAAGGACATCATGCCTGGTAAGGTAGAGGGTCAGCGAAAAAGAGGAAGACCCTCAGTGAGATGAATTGACACAGTGGCTGCAACAATGGGCTCAAGCATAGCAACTATTGTGAGAATGGTACAGGACAGGGCAGCGTTTCATTCTGTTGTGCATAGGGTCACTATGAGTTGGAACCAACTTGATGGCACTTAACAAAAACAACAACAAGACTCCTCGCTCCCCTTATTTGGACACTTAACTCAGTTTCTAATTCTACGTTTATGAGTATAGTTACTTGACTGACTTTTCCATTCTACCCTGAGCTCTATGGGAGCAGGGGCCACGTCCGTTTTTACTCACCATTCTGTGCACAGCTCCCAGCATAGTGGTGGGTGATTATTAAGTAGTGGTAGATGGAAGGGAGGGGAGAGTGTCTTCCAGAAGCTGGTAAGGTAGAAAGAAGAAAATAATGTACTATAATACTTTGATCAGAGTATTATAATGGAATTATGCCCGGAATATTATGGGAGCACGCTAGCAGCAATTAACCCATAGGAGTGAGGGTGCAGGTGTGAAGTAGTCAGCAAACACTTCTTAAAAGATGAGTAGGCATTAGCTATGCAAATGAGGAGGAATATGGATTCTGGCAGAGGAAAGAACTTATACAGAAATGTGCAAGAACTTCATGAGTTGTGGGAACTATGAGTGAGGTTGATATTACTAGTGTGAAGGGAACATGAGGAGAACTGGCAAGAGATGAGATTAGAGAGTTGGGACATAGATAGTGGAGGGCCTTTCCTATTTCCTATGGAATTTGAACATACCTGGAAAGGGCCAGAGATTAGTCTTAAGTAAGGAAATGGTATGATTATATTTGTATTTTAAAAAGACTTTTTTGGCAACTGGAACTCACATACATTGCTGGTGGAAGTATAAAATGGTATAATCACTTTGGAAACTGTTCGGCAGTGTCTTATAAAGTTCAAAAATATGCCTATCATACAAGCCAGCAATTCTGATCCCAAGTATTTACCCAAAAGGATTGAAAATGTATGTCCACAAAAAGATTTAGGCAAAAATGTCCACAACAACTTTTTCGTAATAGCCAACACTGGAAAAAACTCAGTTTTCCATAAACAGGTGAATGGAAAAACAAACAGTGGCATACCCACACAATGGAATGTTACTCAGCAATATAAAGGCGCAAACTACTAATAAAGGCATTAACATGCATGACTCTCACAGACAGTATATTGAGTTAAATAATCCAGACATAAAAGAATCCATGCTATATGATTCTATTTATATACAATTCAAGAACAGGTTAAACTAATCTATGGTGATGGAAATCAGTACAGTGGTTAGGATTGACTGCAAAGAGTCATAAGGGAAACTTCTGGGGTGATGGAAATGTTCTGTATCTTGATTGGGGTGATAGTTCCATCCAAACCCATCAAACTGTACACTTAAATCTGTATGTTTTATTGTATGTAAATTTACATCAATTACCAAAAAAAAAAAAAAAAAAACAGTATTAGAGAAAAAATACTTCTTTGGAAGTAGTGTGGCAGATGGTAGAAGAGGGGATTGAGCCTGGATTTGGGGGGATTATAATAATGCAGCTGAGAAATTTAAGGGCCAGAATTTAAGCAGTGGCAGTGGAGTTGGTAAAAGAGATAGAATTGACAGGACTTAAAAAGTGATTAGGTAACAGTGATGATGGTTGGGGATGAAAGTAATTAATGTCGTTGAATTGTACATGTAAAAAACGTCAAAATGGCATTTTTTTGTTATATATATACTCGCCACAATGAAAAAACAAAGAAATTTTTTAAAAAGTGATTAAATAAAAGGAAAGGGTTAAGGAAAATGTGAATTATACCCTTTGGTGGTATAGGTATAATTGGTGACAGGGAAGCAGGCTTTGGGGAGAAGTTTTTATGAGCTGAATTTTAGCAGTGTTGAGGTGATTGTGCCTCAGGAGCATTCACATGTCCAGTGGGCAGCGTTAAAGTTAGGGGAGAATCCTGGGCTGGAGATGAGAAGGTGGGGTCATCAGCTGGTAGACATTGATGAAATCATCATGAATAGGAGAGTTTATGGATTACGTTGGGCTAAAAGCAGAACCCTGGAAACCTTGACATTTAAAGAGCAGTAGAGAATGAAGAGCTCTTGAAGAAAGCTGAGGAAATGTAAAAATATCACGTCATAAAAGCCAGGGAAGGGGAATGTGATTCACTGATTAGGGAGGGGTTGATGTCAAATACTGTAGAAGTCAGGTAAGAAAATAACTGCTTCCTTACCACTCCTTCTCTCTTGTGTCCCTTAAATCTCATCGACTCCCTCCTCATGCTATTGGAATGTAGCTGTAGTGAGTTGAATAGTCTGTCCGAGAGATATATCCAAGTCCTAACCCTTGATACCTGTGAATGTGACCTTATATGGAAATAGGGTCTTTGCAGATGTGATTAAGTTAAGGATCTCAAGAAGAGATCACCCTGGATTTAGGGTGGGCTCTAAATCCAATGACTGGTGTCCTTCTAAGAACAGGAGAGGACACAGACAGAGGGGAGAAGGCCATGTGAAGATGGAGGCAGAGAATAAAGTTATGCAGCCATAAGCCAAGGAATGCCAGGAGCCAGCAGAAGCTGAAAGAGGCAAGGAACTGATTGTCTTCTAGAGCCTTCAGAGGGAGTGTGACCCTGCCAACACCTTGATTTTGGACTTTTGGCCTCCAGAACTGTGAAAGAAAAAATTACTGTTGTTTTAAGCCACCAAGTTTGTGTTAATTTGTTGCGATTACCCTGGGACACTAATACAGCATCAAGAGACCTCCAAGTCTCCAGATTCAGTGGTGTATTCTCAGCCTCATCTTCTACAACCTCCTTGTAGCATTCAATGTTGCTACCCATCTCCTCCTTGAAATCCTCTCGCCCTTGGCCTTTGTGACTCTATGGGGTTTGTGTTACCCTCACTGTACCCTGACCATGGATCCTCTTCCTGCTGCCTAAACATAATCATTCCTCGAGGTTCTATCCTCTTTTATTCTCTAAACATCTGTTGA
>NW_004443966.1:22750765-22752157 GCF_000243295.1 Trichechus manatus latirostris | reverse complement strand
GGGTGGAAACCATAGTGTAATGGATTGAAGTAGGAGCAGAAAAATGAGAGAAAGCATAATGCAAAATAAAGTCACTTTTGAACATGCAAAGACTCAGAAAACCTCCTTTTCACACAGTTTTACTGAAAAGAAAAAAATGACTTGAGGATGTACTCCAGCAAAGATAAAAGGCATCTAACAATGAGGAAGGCATGGGATCTAAGAAGAAGACAGAGCCAAGCCAGAATGACTGTTGTGTAGCAGGTCCACAGAGCAATGTGTCCAAAACTGACCATTTAACAGTGTTATGGATGGACTGTATCCCCCCCAAAATGTGTATCAACTTGGCTAGGTCACAATTCCCAGTATTGTGTGGTTGTCTACCATTTTGTGATTTGATGTAATTTTCCTATGTGTTGTAAATCCTAATCTCTGCCTGTGGATAATGAGACAACATTAGGTTATGTTAAAGAGGATTAGGGTGGGATGCAACACCTTTACTCGGGTCACAGCCCTGATCCAATGTAAGTGGAGTTTCCCTGGGGTGTGGCCTGCATTGCCTTTTATAAGAGATAAAAGGAGAGAGAAGCAAGCAGAGAGATAGGGACCTCTAAGAAAGAAGAGCTGGGAGTGGAGCGTGTCCTTGGGATGAGAAGCTCCTAGACCAGGGGAAGATTGATGACAAGGACCTTCACTTAGCGCTGACAGAGAGAGAGAAAGCCTTCCCCTGGAGCTGGCACACTGAATTTGGACTTCTAGCCTCCTAAACTGTGAGAGAATAAATGTGTTTGTTAAAGCCATCCACTTGTGGTATTTCTGTTATGGCAGCACTAGATAACTAAGGCAAGCAGGAAAATTAGGGATCTTGATGATCTTATTGTAAGATGGAGAAAACATATGTCTCCACTCTCTCAATCAGTAAAAAGGCAATGAGAAACCTCAGAAGGAAAAAGAGAAATCTATGGAAGAAAGCCATGGACCAAATACAAAGTAAACGAAAACATAGCAAGATTTTGAACAATTTGATGGAGTGTGAGAAAAGAGAAACCCATACACTTGAACTGTCTCCGTCTAGCAATATGGGTATAGTGAAATAGGATTATATCCCTTTCTGTCATGATTTAATCACACTGCCTCATTCAACAGTGAATATAATTATTAATATACCAGTTACTATCATATCACCTCCGAGTCAAGGCTTGTTGGTTTTCAACTTTCAGGTTCAATTCATGAGCAGTTTGCAAAGCATGCAAAACTACTTACAGTTTCAGAAGAGAATCTAAGGTATTTAAACCTTGACATGTAAAAAAGTATTGATACAACTAATCAAATTTGAAATGCTAAGGATAATAATAATAATAGTTAACATTCATTGAATCCATACTATGTTCCAGGCACTATTCCAAGCCTTTC
>NW_004443966.1:22746485-22749992 GCF_000243295.1 Trichechus manatus latirostris | reverse complement strand
CAAGGCCATGTTAAAAAATTTCCTCCAAAAGCTTCCCTGATTCCTTCAGCAGAAAGTGGCCTCTCTGCCTTCTGTATTCTCAGAATGCTTTGTCTTTCCCCTCTTCAGAACCCACTACTCTCGACTTTACTACATTTGCCCTTGAAAATAGCTTGAGGATGGTCTCTCTCAGATTTATCCAGCTTATCTTCATAGCCTAGGCACTGTGCCCTGCCTATGGTAGAGACTTGGTAAATGGTGAATGAACTAGATGAGTAGATTCTGCCAGTACCAGACCATCCATTTCCTTTCCTTCAGGGGACTTGGAAGGCATAGCTTAGGCATGTCCATGTACTTGTCATTCTTCTACCACTGGGAAAGAAAGAGAAGGAAAAAGGGAGAAGTGCAGAGTTGACCCTCTGCCCCATTCTCCTATAGAGTCACAGAATATCATCGCTGAAATGGATCTTAGATCGTTAAGTTCAGACACATCATTTTTCTGAGGCCAGGAACCAGTGTGGACTCGAAACCCAAACTGAATTTAATGTTCAGTTGTAAAAGCTGTATCAGCTTAAGTTTTTAAGCAGTTTTTTCTAATCACCAATGCAATACATGTTCAATGCTTAGCTTGTTTTTGTTTTCTTGTATTCTCTCTATATTTCAACCTGCACATGGTTTTGACTTTGTATTTCTCTTTAATGGTCTTGCTTTGTATGTAATATTGTCAGTTGGCACAAGTGCTTTTTGAATGTCAGTGAATGATGGATGAGTGGATGGATGGATGAATTAGTGATTTTCTCCAGATAACATGGCTGGTTAGCAGTAGAGCTGGGACTTAAGTAACCATCTCACTGAAGGATGTCAAACAGCTGAAGTAACCTGGTGAAAATAGCTTCAGGGTTGCCATGACAACTACATTAGTCCTCTAATTTCCATCATCTGGGTAAGGATCGGGATCACTGTTTATAGATAAGCAAAGAAGTTAAGGCCCAAAGGAGGAAACTCCTTGCCCAGGGTCCTCCTGTGTTGGCACAGCCTAGGCTAGGACTCAGGACTCAGCATCTGTTAAAACCACCAGGCCTGGTCTGAAAGATGGGCCCAGGGAAATGGATCCAGAGGATACTGTTATCCAGGCAGCACCATGTCATGGAAGGATACGAGAAGCAGAGCCAGATGGCAGTCCTGGCTCAGACACTGACTTAGTGAGTGACTTTGGGCAGGTCACTGTCCCTTTCTAGCCCTTGGTTTCTTTACCTATAAGGTGGGATGGTGGGACCAGTCCCTGGAGGATGCCCAAGGGCTCTTCCAGTATGAAGTGCTCTAATTCCACAGCTGCAAAATGTCTCATCAGTATCCAGAAAAAGAAGATCCTGCTGCTTCTTGGATTCCAATCTCAGACCCAGATAGAGGGGATACCCCTCTCTTCACCCCTTCATCACCCATAGACTCCATTTTCCTCTGATAGACAGGTGAGCAGAGGGAGGGCACCCTTCAGGCAGGTAATTTCCCCAACCTGCCCAGGGTGGGAGGAGGGGATCACTATACGTCAGGGACTGCCTTCCACTGGATGGGCTGCTCGGGAACCACTCCATCTACCCACACGGTAAAGAAGGAACCAGGTTTCCCAGCTGCAAACAGGGGAGTACCTTCCTCATTGTACTACATAAAGATGGAGGCTTGTGGGAGGTCAGTGGTACTGGGGGAAGCCACCTGGGTTGGACAGGCAAGATGACTGGCTGACTTGCAGCGACTCTCCATCCTTGTTCAGGCCCCTAGCATGGTCTCTTCATGAGCCACCTAACTCTCTAGCTTCCCCATCTCCCTAGATTATTCTCCACTTATACTTCATTCATTGATTCAACAAAGATTTATTGAGGACCTGTTTTTCTGAGTGCTAAGGATACAGTAAGAGCCCTGGTGGTGCAGTGGTTAAGCACTTGGCTGCTAACTGAAAGGTCGGTGGTTTGAGCCTACCAGCCACTCCATGGGAGAAAGATGTGGCAATCTGCTTCGGTAAAGACTTACAGCCTTGGAAACCCTATGGGGCAGGTCTGCCCTGTCCTATAGGGTCACCGTGAGTCAGAATTTGACTGGATGGCAATGGGTTTGGTTTTGGGGAAGGATATAGTGGTAAACAAGAGAGTAAAAAAATCCGTGCTCTACCTTGAAAACATTATGCCAAGTGAAATAAGTCAATCACAAAAGGACAAATATTGTATGATCTTATGTCTTTGAAATACTTAAAATAGGCAAATGTACAGAGGCCAAAGTTTTGAGTGGTTTCCAGAGGTGTGAGGAATGGGGAAAGGGGGAGTCATTATTTAGGAAGCAGTGAGTTTCTGTTTACGGTGATGGCAAATTTGGCAACAGTTATTGGTGATGGTTGCACAACATGATTAATATAATTGTTATCACATAATTGTACACGTGGAAAATGTTGAATTGGCAAATGTGTTACATATATTTTTACAATAATAAAAAAAGGAAAAAAATCCTTGCTTACAAGGAACTTACATTCTAATGGGGGGAGGTACTTAATAAGCTAATAATTATATGTATTATGCAAATAGTGAGACATGCTATGAAGAATAGTAAAGCAAATAAAGAAGATAGGAAATGCAGGCAGGGGAGTGCTATTTTCGTTAGTCAGGGTGACATTTGCTAATAAGGTGACATTTTAACCAAGACCTGAAAGAGGTGAAGGTATAAGCTATGGGTCTTTGGAGAGAAGAACATTGGTAGAGAAAAGGCCTGGAGGTGGCAGTGTGCACGTGGCATGTTTGTTTGTTGTTGTTTTGCTATGGGGCATTCGGTGTTTTGGGATTTTCCCCCCAGATGTCAATTCCAACTCATAGTGACCCCATGTGACAGAATAGAACCGCCCCAAGTGTTTTCTTGGCTGTAATCTTTACAGAAGCAGATCACCACTGGGTTCTAATCAACAAACTTTTGGTTAGCAGTCGAGTGCTTAACAGTTGCACCACCAGGGTTCTTTGTGTGTGGCGTTTGAAGACCAGAGTCAGGGTGGCTAGAGGTGGTGAGCAGAGGAGAGAGAGAGAGAAGAAGTTGGAGAGACAGAAGGGGGCGGTATATAGCCTTGAAGGCCATCACCCGCTGATCAGGCTAGGATGCCATTGGCAGGTGTAAGCAGGGAGTTACATATCTGACTTATGTTTTAAAAGGATTTCTGCTGTGAGGACAGACTGTCAAAGGGCAAAGGTGGAAGCAGAGAGACCAGTTAGGAGTCCACTGTAATAATCCAGCTGAGAAGTGATGGGGGCTTGGACCAGGGTGGGAGACAAGGAGAGAGGGGTTATGATCTGTATTTTGAAGGTAAAACTGACAGATTGGATGTGGGGAGTGAAAGACAGGAGTCAAGGATGACTCCAAGGCGTTTTGGCCTGAGCAACTAGAAATATGGAGTTGTCATTTACTAAGATGAGAAGACTGTGGGTGGGGCAGGATAGACATCTAAGTGGAGATGTCTGGTAGGCAGTTGGAACCACAAGTTAGAAGTTAAGGGCAGCA
>NW_004443966.1:22739516-22745556 GCF_000243295.1 Trichechus manatus latirostris | reverse complement strand
GTTGGTTGTCCTTTGAAAGGACATGGACAGTTCACCCAAAGAACAAGTGGGAAGGCAAGACTGCAGATTAGAGTGAAGCTGTGATGGTGGGACAATGTGGAGGTTCTCTTGTGATTGCCTCAGTTTCCTGCAGCAAAATAGGAAGCAAGGTCATCAGCTGAGAATGAGACAGAGGTACTGGAGATATGAGGAGAGAGGAGAAGGTGTAAAGTTGTCATCCAGGAATGGGGAGAGTTGGTAGATTAGGGGATAGAAGTAGGATTGCTAGACTCCACCAAGGGCCTGATTAAAATGTGTATCCCTGCCAGAGTCAGCTTCCAGAAAGTACCTTACTTTTTATGCCTCTGTGTGTTTACATATGCATTCTCCCTTACTTGGAGGGTCTTTTCCACTTCCCTATTCTCTTGTTTGCCTGGCAAACCTATAGTCCTTTGAGGCCTTCCCTGGCACCTTCCTTTCTTCTTCTTGGTGTCTCCTTTGTACTTTGTCCTTTCCTCTCTCAGAATCCTAATCACGTCACATAGTCATTATTTGCTTGCATGTCTATTGCTTTAGGGCTGAGGTTGGCAAACTTTTTCCGTAAAGGGTCAGATGGTAAACATTGTAGGCTTTGAGGGCCATATGGTCTCAGTCACACTATTCAACTCTGCCATTGTAGCACAAGAGCAACCATGTTGTTGTTGTTGTTAGGTGCTGTCAAGTCGGTTCCAACTCATAGCGACCCTATGCACAACAGAACGAAACACTGCCTGGCCCTGCGCCATGCTCACAATTGTTGTTATGCTTGAGCCCATTGTTGCAGCCACTGTGTCAATCCATCTCATTAAGGGTCTTCCTCTTTTTCGATGACCCTGTACTTTACAAACCATGATGTCCTTCTCCAAGGGCTGATCCTTCCTGACAATACATCCAAAGTATGTAAGACGTAGTCTCGCCATCCTTCTTTCTAAGGAGCATTCTCGCTGTACTTCTTCCAAGACAGATTTGTTCGTTCTTTTGGCAGTCCATGGTGTATTCAGTATTCTTCACTGGCACCACAATTCAAAGGCGTCAATTCTTCTTCAGTCTTATTCATTGTCCAGCTTTCACATGCATATGATGCAATTGAATATACCATGACGTGGGTCACGCGCACCTTAGCCTTCAAGGTGACATCTTTAAAGCAACCATAGACAATACGTAAAAGAATGGGTATGGCTGTGTTCCAATAAAACACTATTTACAAAGACAGGCAGTGGGCTGCATTTGGCCTGTGGGCCACAGTTTGCCCAGTAGTGTCTCTGTAGCTCCAGTACAGTATGGGATCTGGGCACTAGGTAGGGGCTCAGAAAATGTTTGAATGGATGAGGGATGAAAGGAGTAAGTGTTTTGGCTTGCTAAGTTGCATACAGCCCACTGTCTGTTTTTGCAAATAGCATTTGATTGGAACATAGCCACACCTATTCTTTTGCATATCGTCTGTGGCTGCTTCCATGCTACAAGGGCAAAGCTGAATAGTGTGACCTAGGCCATGTGGCTCCATATGTTCTCTGGTAAGTGTAAGTTCTGATATATTTGTTAATGGCCAGTGTTACTACAGTCCCATTGTGATTAGGGAATAGTTCACATGGGAACATGAGCCCTGGATACCCAGAAAAGATTGAAGAAGGCCCCACAGTCTACTGCAACCATGCTAAGCTGCCACTTGTCTAGCCAACCTCTTTCCCATTCATTCCCAGGGACATAAGCTTCCCACTTTAGTGAGACTAACCTCTTCACAAATAAGCGCTCTGTGTTCACCCTCCCTCTGCACTGTTCCTTGCAAAAGTTCCTTCCCCTTCTGCCCCTTGCAAAGAATGAATGGTAATCAGGTACCTGCCATATGGAGTCCCTGGGTGGTACAAATGGTTAATTCCCTTGGCTGTTACCTGAAATGTTGGAAACTTGAGTCCACCCAGAGGCACCTCGGAAGAAAGGCCTGGTAATCTATTTCTGAAAATTCACCCATTGCAAACCCTGTGGAGCACAGTTCTACTCTGACACACATGGGGTTGCCATGAGTTGGAATCAACTCAACGGTAACTGGTTTAATTGGACCTAGCATATGCAAGGCACTGTGTGAGAATCAGTGACCCCCACCCTGAGGGAGCTAAAGATCTGGTAAATCCCCCTTGGTATGTCCTCTGCCTGCCCATGCTGTACTCACACCTGACCTCCTCCTTGAAGCTTTCCTCGACCACCTCAGCCCACCAGTTCCCATTCTACCTCCTTGTAAGCCTGTCCTCCAAAGAGTTCTCTTGGGTATGAGTTCATGTGTGGATATTATCTTCCCAACCACTGTGTAAGCTGGAGTGCAAGGACAGTGGAGTATCCTTTTGTTTCTTCTAGACCAGCACTGTCCCACAGAAATATAACATAAGCCACCTATGCAATTTAAAATTTTTTAGTAGCACATTAAAAAAAGTAAAAAGCATGTGAAATTAACTTTTAATATATTTTATTTAACCAATATATCCAGAGTTTTATCAATATAAAAATTATGGAGATATTTTACATTCTTTTATTCATACTCGGTCTTCACTATCTGCTATGTGTTTTAAGTGTACAGCACATTTCAGTTTCGGCTAGCTACATTTCACGTGCTCAGTAGTCATATGTGGTTGCTGTTAGGTGCTGTCAAGTTGATTTCAACTCATAGTGACCCCATGTGACAGAACAGAATTGCCCCATAGGGTTTTCTAGGCTGTAATCTTTTATGGGAGCAGGCGGCCAGGTCTTTTCTCCTGTGGATCCACTAGGTGGGTTCGAACCGCCAACTTTTTTGTTAGCAGCTGAGTGCTTAACCTTTGCACCACAGAGTTCCTTCACGTGTTGTTAGTGGCTCCCATACTAGAGTATGTAGCTCATGCAGGGAACATGGGAAATGTTGAATAAGTGTCTGCATTGAGGGCTTCTTGTAAAGTGCTTTACACTTACCGTCTAATCCTCACAATTACCTTATGAAAGAGGAATTGTTATCCCCATTTTCTAGATGAGAACACTAAGGTGTAAGAGGTTATTTGCACTCAGCCAGTAAGTGGCAAAGCTCAGATTTGAACCCAGGTCTGAGTCCAATGCCTGTGTTTAAAGTATTTGAGCAGGAAGGTTTGTTAGAAAATTATCCAAACTATAAGCTCCATAAATATTACTTGTTTTCACAGAACCTAGCCCAGTTTCAGGCACATCTTAGGAGCTCAGATAGCTGAATAAATGAATCGGGTCTCATTTTATAGATGTGGAAATTGAGGTCCAGAAAGGAAAGGAGACTTGTCCAGATCACATGACTCAAAAGAGGAGAATCTGGGGCTGGAACCTATGTGGCTGACTCCCACTGCACTGCTCTTATTCCAGGCCCTTGGGTCATACAGTTGCTCGGCCCCAAGACACCATAGGATTTAACATCTGAAGCTTTCTTTATATTTGAAGGGCAGACTTTAGCAGGCACCCTCTTCCCTGTGTCCACAGCCTCAGAACTTGCCATCAATCTTCCTTGTTAGCTCCCATCCTTTCTCCTTACTCTGGTCACCCAGCTGCCTAAAGAATGGGCAGAGCAGCTGATCCTGGCTCCATGGCGGGGAGTCCAGATCTCCAAGTGAAACTCCCATAAATGGGCAGAGCTCATGGCATGTGGGCACTGCCCCCAGTCTACCTCGGAGTCATGCTCCATTGTGACAACTCTGAGCTGTTTCCCTGGCAGGAGGGCAGCACATATCTCCAGGAGGGTCCTGTTGACCGG
Source organism: Trichechus manatus latirostris (assembly GCF_000243295.1). Taxonomy (NCBI): domain Eukaryota; kingdom Metazoa; phylum Chordata; class Mammalia; order Sirenia; family Trichechidae; genus Trichechus; species Trichechus manatus. The sequence goes on along the minus strand of NW_004443966.1, from coordinate 22,741,802 downwards.
CAGCCAGTGGCCACCTGTCATACCTGGCCGCCTGGCACTGAAGCCTGGTTGCTGAGGCACCCTCCAGCATGCTCAGGGCCTAGCCAGTCAGCATCCTCTTGGGAACTCCTAGCAGCCTCCCTCCTGATAGGGTCATAGGACATGTCTTAGATCGTAGAAGTGTAGAACTGAAAGAGAATTTAAAGATCACCTAGCCCAGTGCTTTTCAAACTGTAATGTCCTACAAATCTCCTGGGGAATCTTGTTAAGATACAGCTTTCTGATTCACTAGCTCTGAGATGGGATGTGAGAATCTGCATTTCTAGCAAGCTCCCAGGTGATGCCAATGCTACTACTGGTCCAAGGACTACACTTTGCAAAGCAAGCATCTAATCCATCCTTGGGGTTCCCTGTGTGTTGCAAACAGTTAAGCGCTTGACTACTAATGGAAAGGTTAGCAGTTCGAACCCCCCCCCAGAGGTGCCTTGGAAAAAAGGCCTGGTGATCTGCTTCTGAAAGATCATAGCCATGAAAACCCAATGGAGCAGTTCTACTCTGCAAAACATGGCGTCACCATGAGTCAGAATTGACTTGATGGCAACTGGTTTGGTTTTTTGGTTTAATCCATCTTGTCAACCTTTTGTTATAGGTGAGGAAACTAAGGAGGTGAGGGTGAGATTAATTAAAGTCACAGTACAAGTCTCCTAAGTATTAACTGCTAACTATATTTACTACTATGTGATGGATTACATTTGTGTGGACTTTCTAGCCATGGTCACGTGGCTCCCGCCCAGGTGATTGGGCAGGACTGTGTGATAGAGTGGTTGTGGCTCACCAAGGGTATTGATCAGTTTTGCCTTAAAAGAGAGCCAGTTCCAGAGCAGAGAAGAGAATCCAAGCACCATCAAGGAAGAACATCCAGGAGCAGAGAGTGCATCCTTTGGACCTGGGATCCCTACACTGAGAAGCTCCTGGAAGCAGGAAACCAAGAGAGAGAGCAAGCTGTAACCCTGAAGACAATGAGAAGCAGTGGCAGGAGAGATCTGCAGCAGGAGACTGCGTGGTGGACTTCCCGGCCCACAGAGAGAGAAAGCTGAGTGCCTTCAGGGAGAGGCTAGGGCCAGGGAGAGGTTTGCCTGTGAGCACGGTTGGGAAGAGGCTGTCCTGATAAAAGAACTGTATCCTGAGTGTTCCTGAGCCTGAATTGTAACTGTTACTTCCCTTATAATAAACCCCATAATCGTGAGTATGGTCTTTGAGTTCTGTGTGGCCATTGCAATGACTTATTGAACCCAGCAGAGAAATAGAGAGTGCTGTGTGAGGGACGGTTGGTGTCAGAATTAGTAAAGATGGCAGAGAGAGGAGGCTTGTCTGGCCTCCACCTCATGAGAGTCAGCCTTGCGCTGTTGATCTTGATTCTCCTTCCCCCTTGTGGGGTTGGAGGAGGTCAGTCACTGCCCCCACGCCATTTTTACATTTACTGTCTACAAAATTCTTTGGTACTTATCACAGACTACTTCATGTTAATATCTTCTTCTTCCAGCTAGACTGTTGGAAGCAAGGGCATATCTTTTTCTTCCATGTCTCCCTTGGGGTGTCCCCTGAGAGGCCAAGTGAGCTGTAGAAAGCACATTTTCTTAGGCTGGGTCAACTAGGAGGTCCTTTCTACTAGGTGTTGCTGGGGTCAGAGTTACAATGGGGTGGACCCCAAGTTGAAACCAGAAAGACCTTAGCAGATACCAGAGCTAAAGGGCAAGGTGAGGATGGACACAGGAAATGTGTTGTGTGGGAGTTAGTAAGTAGTCCAGAGGGTCATGTTGAATCCTTCTGAAGTCAGTCATGGGTTGAAAGAGAGGGCTGCTGGCTCATCTCCTTATGTGCTGCCCAGGGCACGTGGGGAAAGTGAATAAGGAGATGAGTCCAACACTGAATTCCTCCAAGGACTCTATTGTTTGTTGAATGAACAAATGAAGGTCAAAAAAGACCCGGTGGGGATAGTTAAAACATATTAAAAGACTTAACGGGCTCAGCAGTGAAACTCACTTCCTGGCACACTTCAAAAAGTGGCAATGGTAGGTTTTTCTATTTGACTAAAAATCGGTTTTTCTTTTGATAACAGTGACTTGGGTTCTGTTTAGGGCACACACAGTCAAACACAAACGCATAGTCATGAACTGCCAAATAGAATTGCCCAGTACATTCTGGGGGTCAAAGATGGCTCAAGTCTCTCTGTCTGCTGGTGCTTATCTTCCCAATGTTAAAAAAAACAGTATGTGCTACTGAATTCTGAGGGATGATCAGTTGCTG
>NW_004443966.1:22737071-22739158 GCF_000243295.1 Trichechus manatus latirostris | reverse complement strand
CTCCATGATGGGATCTGCTGTGAGTAGCCAATCAGTTGAAAGGGAGTTTCCTTGTGCGCGTGGCCTGCATCAAATGTAAGTGGACATTCTGGCAAGTCTCGTGGGCTTTTGCTTGCTCTGGATCCTGCAGCTGGCTCCTGTTCATCTAACCTCTGGTTCTCGGGATTTAAGCTAGCAGCTTACCTGCGGCTTGCCTGCCGATCTTGGGATTTGTTGATCTTCACAGCCTGTGAGCAAGAGCCCTGCTCTTTGACCTGCCCTGTGGCTTTGTGAATCAGAAGCCTCTACCCTGACCCATGCACTTGGGACGTTCCAGCCTCTACAACCAGCCATTTCCTTGATATAAATCTCTCTATGTATACTCTTCACTGGTTTTGCTTCACTAGAGAACCCAGCCTAAGATAGGAACCAAGATGGCCTTTCACATTCACTGATGGCCCCAACTAAGCTGCCTCCAGCACAGCACTAATTTGCTGAGAACTATACTTCAAGTTTGATGGATTACTGAGGAGTACTTTTTAAATGCAGGAAACACATTCATAGAACCATCCAAAGGCTTTGCATTATTTTTCTACCTTCAGAAGAGCAGTTGAACTAAACCTGGCAGATAGAAGTGTACCTGAGAGAATTTTTTTTTCTTTTTTAATTTGCTAACTACGAACCCTGGTTTTAAGGAGCTTACAGTCTAGATGAGATGGTACATGGGCATAAACCACTATAAAATGATTCATGCCTTGAGAGTGGAACTGTTGAAGTGGTGAGGAGGACGAGCGAGATAGCTCCTCCCTACTGTCCTCAAGTAGAAGAAATTACATTGGGATTAGAGAGGGTTTTATGGAAGAACCAGGTATGATCAGGGCTTGTAGATAGGGGAGCCCACACTCCATGCAGAAAGTTCTGTAAATAGAGGCTGAGAGGTGAACAATTTGTGTGTGTGCACATGTGTGCATGTGCTGGGAATAGTAGGGCCTGGGTAAATGTGGCTGGAGCAGGGTGCATGGAGGAGGATAAGAAATGTCTAAAAGGTTGAGGCCAGATGGAAGAAGGCTCTGAATCCCAGGCCAAGGAATTAAGACAGTGTTCACTAGGCAGTGGGGAGCCACTGAGGGTGTTTGAATCAGGAAACTAGCAGATCACAGCTGTGCTTCAGAAGAGTTGTCTGATGGTAGCACATAAGATATGTCCGAGGCACAGAGCTCGGAGGTAAGAACACCCATCAGGAGACTTCTTTAAGGAAAGTAACAAGATAAATTTTTAGATAAATAGATTTAGTGCATTGTAAAGGAAACTTAGAGAGTACACCCACTCCTCACTTATCAAATGGTTAGGTTCCAAATACCAGGCCATCAAGCAAATATCAGCATTATGCAAAAATGGAGGATGACCACATCAAATCACAAAATGGAGGGTGACTGCATCATTACATAACGGCCAAACCACGAGAATCATGGCCCAGTGAAGTTGACATATAACCTTAACCATCACAGCCAGTGCTTCTCTCACCTCACACCTCAGTATTCGTTACTACCAGATATACATTGTTAATGTGCAAAATAGTCGGATAGTAGATTTTTTACTATTGTCGTAAATGCAAAATGTGAGATAACAAGAGAGTCGATAAGTGAGAAGTAGGTGTATAGGAAACCCTGGTGGCGCAGTGGTTAAGCACTCAGCTGCTAATCGAAAGGTTGCAGGCTTGAACCCGCCAGGTGCTCCATGGGAGAAGAACGTGGCAGTCTGCTTCCATAAAGATTTCAGCCTTGGAAACTCTATGGGGCAGTTCTACTGTGTCCCATAGGGTTGCTATGAGTTGGAATCAACTCAACAGCGATGGGTTTGGTTTTTGTTTTTTTAGGTGTATAAACCCCGTTGCTGTCGAGTCAATTCTGACTTACGGTGACCCTATAGGACAGATTAAAACTGCCCCATAGGGTTGCCAGGGAGCGGCTGGTAGATTCAAACTGTTGAACTGCCAACCTTTTGGTTAGCAACCATAGCTCTTAACCACTGTGCCACCAAGGCTATAGGAAAATATAAAGAAGAAAGTAAACATTTATCTGTAATCCTATCACCCAGACATTATTACT
>NW_004443966.1:22724934-22735939 GCF_000243295.1 Trichechus manatus latirostris | reverse complement strand
TCATAAAACAACATGTGTACTTCTGTTTCATGAGAAACTATTTGTTCTGTAAGCCTTCACCGGAAGTACAATTAAAAAAAAAATTAAATTAAAAAAAAAAAAAGAATCCTACCTCCCTACACATAACTGCTGTTAACAATTTGGGATATACCCTTCTAGACCTTTTTGATGCAAAGTAACCAATTTATTTGAATGGTAGTTGGTAGGGGACCATCAAGTTCCAACTTCCTTCTAACATGTTCTGTTGGGTCTTCCTTCCTGCCACCTGATGTGAATGAAGATGTGAAGATGAATTAGCTTTTAGGTTTAGGACAGGCTTTTTTAAAAAAATTTTACTGGGATAAAATGTATATAACAAAACATTTGCCATTTTAACCATTTGTACGTGAACAATTAGTGGCATTAATTACATTCACCATGTTTTGCAACCATCACTGCTATACATTTTCGAATGTTTTTCATCACTGTAAAGAGAAACTCAGTACCCCCTAAGTAATGGATACCCATTTCCCCCTCCTGCAGCCCCAGGTAACCACTAATAAACTTTAGTCTCTGAGCGTTTGTAGGACAGGCTCATTTATAGATGTTAAAATATTCATTCTAAATCAAAACTTCTGTCTTTCATCCCTTCGACACTTCTCTCTCCTCCCTTCCTCCCAGCTTTAAGCCCAACCAGAAGACCAGCTCTTCCTCCTCCTGCACTCACGTTGCTCACTCTAGCTCCTCCCTAGTTCCTTAGAAACTTAGAAAGTTCATGTGTCCTGCTCTTTCCAACCCCACTAGGAAGCTCACACTGCACGCTTCCAGTGGACACTCCACTTGACTTTTTAGGGCTCCCCTCAGTATGCTTCTGGCACCCCTCTCTCCCTTCCTCTCTCCCCACGCCTTCTCTCCTGTGCCCTCCTCTCGCCTCTTTACTGGGTCTCTAGCCTTCCCTCATACAGGCTGTTGGAAGTGCTGGTTATTGGACAGGTTTGACCCTTTGTTAATATGTTCCAGATGATGGTCTGGCATCTCTCTTTAGAAAATGTGAGCACTTACCCCTTTGTCCTCAGCTTTGGGACATCTGTAAACCTCCCAAGACAACAGGAAAAGTCCCATTCCACATCCTGTAGCACATATACATTGTTCTGTATCTATTATATAAATAGAATCTTCATATATGTGCCATCTTGTAACCAGTTTTTTTGTTAATATGATTTCACGGACAGCTTTACACGTTAATGAGAATAGCACCCCCTTGTCCCTTTTTTTTTTTTTTAAATCAGCCTTATTTGAGGTATAATTTACAAACAATAAAAGGCACCCATTTTAAGTGTGTACTTGGAACCCTTACTCTGGGATGTTGCTATTATTCCAAAAAGTCCTGCTTTGCAGTCAGTCCCACCCAGCCTCCAACTCTAGGCAACCATTCAACTTTATCCTTTTCAATAGCTATATAATAATTCTATAATATAAAAGTTCCTTCATTTATTTAGCCAGTCTCCTATTGCTAGACATTTAGATTGCTTTTGATTTATTATTTGATTGATTCCTGGATCAATGAATATTTATTTTGTCTTCCTGAATCAAGGAATATTTGTATCTAATTTATCAACAAATATCTATATACTATGTGCTAGGCATGGTGCTATTATTACAATGATCCAACAGATTTCTATGTATATAATCTTTGTGCATTTATTAGCTTATTTCCTTAAAATATATCCATTAGAAGTTGGGATTGCTAGGTCAAAGAATATGCCTGTTAAAATTATGTTGACAAATATTGCCAAATTGCCCCTCAGCAAATTTGCAACAGTTTACACCCCCATCAACAGTGAATGTGAATGGCCATTTCCCATGCCATCACCAACACTAACTAGTTAAATTAGTTACTGTTAAGTCGACTTCAACTCATAGCAACCCCATGTGTATCAGAGTAGAACTATGCTCCACAGGGTTTTCAATGGCTAATTTTTTGGAAGTAGACCACCAGGCCTTTCTTTGGAGGCACCTCTGGATGAAGTTGATCCACCAAACTTTCAGTTAGCAGCACAGTGCGTTAACCACCCAGGGACTCCATCACCGACACTCCAAAAAAAAAAGAAAAAAAACCAAACCTGTTGCCGTCGAGTCGATTCTGACTCATAGTGACCCTATAGGGCAGAGTAGAACTGCCACATAGGGTTTCCAAGGAGTGCCTGGTGGATTCAAACTGCCGACCTTTTGGTTAGCAGCCATAGCTCTTAACCCCTACGCCACCAGGGTTGTGACTCTTTCCATTAGAAGAAAAACTGTTTTATATGGTTTTGCTTACTAGTGAGGTGGGCCATTTTAGTGCCTGTGACTTTTGTTCAGTTTGTGGAAATCACTGCCCCAGGAACAAGCCTCCCTTGCCCCACCCAGCAGAGTGAGGCTATGGCCAGGCCCTCTCCTGGAGTTTCCGTCCACTTAGCTGAGAAAACATCCCATCTCGTTGGAAGCTGAAGGGACCCTTTGTTTCCTGACAGCTTCGTAGGTCCACTTGAACAGCTACTTTGGAGAAAGCACCTCAAGGACATGGATCGGTCCTAGTCCCTCACACAATTGGCCCTTCCCCTACAGGTACACCTGAGCAAGGCTCCACCATGTAGAAGCTAGGGCCGAGGAACAGATTGCATGAGTCAGGACACTGCTGGTTATGGAGGAGATTAAAATGGCCCAGTATGGCAGCCACTATCTCTCGCTTGGTCTGCCCAGGTGTCTTCCTTCACCCCTCTGAATTCAGGGCTCTTAACTAGATAGCTCTCTGTAGCTCCTCAGGCTGGTTCTTTCTCCATAGTTTCTGGCTAACAGCCTTTAGATGTTGTGGCCTTGCTTGCACCATTCTCTGTTTTCACCTCTGAGTCCTGCCCCCTCCTCAGACCCTTCTGCTCTTGGTCATTTTGGCCATTTACCAGAAGGGAGAGCTTCTAAGGTGACACTAGACTCCCTTCTTTCTCAGATAATCAGAGGCTCAATTTATGTTTATTTCAATTATGTTTTAAATGTTCAATATCATCAATAACACTGAGTTCATTCAGTACTAAAGAAAAAAAAACCCCAACCAGTTGCCATGGAGTTGACTCCCATTCATGAAGACCCATGTCTGTCAGAGCAGAACTGTGCTCCATAGGGTTTTCTTTCTTCCTGTTTTTTAAGTGTAAAATATGTTAATTGAAGCATTGCGTGGAAAATCTTACGTATAACAGAATGAAACATTGCCCAGTCCTGCGCCATCTTCATGATCATTGGTGTGTCTGAGTTCATTGTTGCCACTACTGTGTAGTGCCTTCCAGCCTGCACGTTCTCTGCATTTTTATTTGCTTCCATCTCTGGGCAAAGGGGGATGCATATAGCGAACACCCATCTGCTGCCAGCTAGCTGCAGGCAACTCACCGTCAAGCCTTCTTAGTTTAGGAGGCTAGAAGTTTGAATCCAGGCGCTGACTCTAGGGGAAGGTTTTCCCTGTCTGTTGGCTCTGGAGGAAGGGTCCTTGTCTCTTTTTACCTTCTGTTCCTTGTTTCCTTGGCGATCTTCATGTGGCGTGTATCTTCCTGTCTGTAATCTTCCTTTCTGTGCTTCCTTCTGTGCCTAATCTGCTCTTTTTGTTATATATATAGTTTATTTTATTTTATATATGTCATTTATTTTATTATTTTGAGACTATACGCAGCAAAACCTGTTGCCATTGAGTCATTTCCGACCTATAGTGACCCTAGAGGACAGAGTAGAACTGCCCCATAAGGTTTCCAAGGAGCGGCTGGTGGATTTGAACTGACAGCCTTTTGGTTGGCAGCCGTATCACTTAACCACTGCACCACCAGGGCTCACAAAACATACACCCATTCAAGAGTTTCTACATGTACAGTTCAGTGATATTGATTACATCCTTCGAGTTATACAACCATTCTCACCCCTTTTCTGAGTTGTTCCTCCATCATTAACATAAACTCACTGCCCCCGACTCAATAGGGTTTTTTTTTTTTAATTTTATTTTGTTCTTATTTTGAGAATATACACAGCAAAACAAACACCAATTCAACAGTTTCTACGTGTACCATTTACTAACACTGATTACATTCTTCCAGTTGTGCAACCATTCTCATCCTCCTTTTCTGAGTTGTTCCTCCCTAATTAACATAAATGCACTGCTCCCTAAGGTTGCTATATAATCTTTCAAGTTGCTGTTACGAATTTGAACCCATATAGGTAAGTCTTAAAAGAACATAATGCTCAATCCCACTCGTAGGAATATATCCTAGAGAAATAAGAGCCATCACACGAATAGACATATGCACACCCATGTTCTCTGCAGCATGATTCACAATAGCAAAAAGATGGAAACAACCTAAGTGCCCATCAACAGATGAATGGATAAACTATGGTACATACACGAAATAGAATACTACGCAATGATAAAGAACAATGCTGAATCTTCGAAAACATTTCACAGCATGGATGAATCTGGAGGGCATTATGCTAAGTGAAATAAGACAATCACAAAAGGACAAATAACTGTATGAGATCACTTTTAAAAACTCATGAAAAGGTTTATACACAGAAAGAAACAATCTTTGATGGTTACGAGGGAGGGGAGAGATGGGGAGGGAAAAAAACTAACTAGATAATAGATAAGTTGTAACTTTAGTGAAAGGTAAGACAATACACAATACTGGGTAAGTCAGCACAGCTTAAGCAAGGCAAAGTCATAGAAGCTTCAAAGACACATCCAGACTCCCACAGGGACCGAGTCACTGGGCTGAGGGCTGGGGACCATGGTCTTGGGAGACGTCTAGCTCGATTGGCGTAACATAGTTTATAAGGAAAATCTTTTACATCCAACTTTGATAAGTAGCATCTGGGGTCTTAAAAGCTTGTGAGGGGCCATTTAAGATACGTCTACTGGTCTCACCCTGTCTGGAGGAAGGGAGAATGAGGAAAACTAAAGACGTACGGGAAAGATTAGTCCGAAGGACTAATGGACCACGACTACCACAGCCTCCACCAGACAATCCAGCACAACTAGATGGTGCCCGGCTACCACCACTGACTGCTCTGACAGGGATCACAATAGAGGGTCCCAGACAGAGCTGGAGAAAAATGGAGACCAAAATTCTAACTCACAAAAAATATCAGACTTACTGGCCTGACAGACTGGAGAAACCCCAAGGATATGGCTGTTGGATGCCCTTTTTATTCAGTACTGAAGTCCCTCCTGAGGTTCACCCTTCAGCCAAAGATTAGACAGGCCTATAAAACAAACAATAACACATGTAGTTCAACCATGTATGAGACTAAATGGGCACACTAGCCCAGGGCCAAGGATGAGAAGGCAGGAGGGGACAGGAAAGCTGGACAAATGGAAATGGGAAACCCAGGGTCGAGAAGGGAAGAGTGTTGAGACATCGTGGGGTTGGCAACCAATGTCACAAAACAATCTGCGTATTGATGGTTTAATGAGAAAATAATTTGTTCTGTAAACTTTCACCTAAAGCACAATTAAAAAAAAAAAAAAGAACATAATGCTCAAGGCAGACATTTTTTACTAGTTAAGCTAAACTACTGTTTGTTTTTAAGAAGACTTTAGGGGATATTTTTGGTTTAAGCTTTAAAGATTATCTCAGGGCATTAGTTTCAGGGGTTCATCCATCCTTCATGGCTCCAGGAAGTCTGGAATCCATGAGAATTTTAAATTTTGTTCTGCATTTTCATCCTTTTGATCAGGATTCTTCTATAGAATCTTTGATCAAAATGTTCAGTAATGATAGCCGGGCACCATCCAGTTCTTCTGGTCTCATGGCAGAGGAGGCAGTTGTTCATGGAGGCAATTAGCCGCATATTCAATATCCTTCTCCTATTCTTGACTCTCCTTCTTTCTCTGTTGCTCCAGGTGAATAAGACCAATTGTTGTGCCTTGGATGGCTGCTTGCAGGCTTTTAAGACCCCAGGCGCTACACAGCAAACTAGGAGGTAGAACAGAAGCACTAAACATGTTATTAGGCCAATTAACTAGGATGTCACATGAAACCATGACCTCCAAACCAAGGAACCAAATCCCATGAAATTTTTGATTGTATATAAGCAGCCTCAGCAGCTACTCTTTTTTTTTTGTAAATATACCTATCCCACAACTTTTGCCTATTCAACATCTTACAGGTGTACAACTTATTGACAGCAATTATAGTAATCGGCTGTGCAACCCTACCCATAATTAATGAGATATGTCCATCACTGTTAACTCTCTCTTTCCCCCTCCCTCTCACCCGTTAACCACTAACAAACTTTGTTCTCTATACATTTGCCTTTTCTTGTCTTTTTATATAAATGAGGTTATACAACATTTTTCCTTTTGTGATTGACTTATTTCACTCAGCATGTCTTCCGGCTCCTTCCACATTTTAGCATGTATCAAGACTTCATTTCTCCTACTGACTGAGTAGTATCCATTGTATGTATGTACCACATTTCATTTATCCATTCATCTGTTGATGGGCATTTAGGTTGTTTCCACCTTTTGGCTATTGTGAATAGTGCTGCAGTGAACATTGGTGTATAAATCTCTGTTGTGAGTCTCTTTCAAGTCTTTTGGGTATATACCTAGGAGTAGAATTGCTGGGTCATATGGTAGTTCTATTTTTAGTTTTTTGAGGAATCTTCATAGGGTTTTCAGTGGCTGATTTTTCAGAAGTAGATTGCCAGGCTTTTCTTCCGAGGTGCCTCTGAGTGGACTTGAACATCCAACCTTTTGGTTAGAAGTTGAGCACTTAACCGTTTGTGCCACTCAGGGACTGCATTCAGTACTAAGACTCATATATTTTTTCTTATTTTTGCACTACTGAAACCACTAGGGTCTTACACTTGATGCACAGATTTAATGTGACAGTATGTAAGAGTTTTTTTGTTGTTGTTGACAAGATATTTTTAAATCATCTGTGTACCTTATATTGATGACTTCTTAAAACCTGTTGCCGTCGAGTCAATTCCATCTCATAGTGACCCTAAGGGACAGAGTAGAACTGCCCCCATAGGGTTTCTAAGGAGCAGCTGGTGGATTCAAACTGCCAACCTTAGCAGCCAAGCTCTTAACCAGTGTGCCACCAGGGCTCTGATGGCTTCTTAGAGACAAAATTTTTGGTGGCAGCAAAAATTCCTCACGTGCTCTACTGTTTTGTCAAGGATCAGATAAAAATACTATGGCAGTGCCTGGGGTGGGTCTGCCAGATGTTGTTTCCATTTACAGACGGCAACACTGGGCTTGGATTCAGAGATTTTCCCAGTTACACAGCTGCCCTGTTTACAGCCATTTCCACACCTGCTTCCCACATAGGCTCTGTTGCTTATTAAGAGAGTCCATGTGGGTATTCTCACCCGTTTGGGTCTGGGAGTGGTTTTATTATGTTTCCTGAGTCTGAATGCAAACCCTGGTGAAAATATCTGCAGTTAGTTTTGGGGTTGAGGGCAGATGAGAGAGGGCTAGGAACTTCTAGAGAGGATGATGGAACGATTTTCCGAGGGCTGGGCATGGCAGTGGGTCCACGAGAGGGTCAGCAGAAGGTGAGGGGACTGGAGTGAACTGAGACCAGCAGTAGTTGTGAAATTGAAAAGACCTTGATGGTGGTTCTTGAAGGAGGTACATGAATGAAACGCTAGTATGGGACAGGCCGATTAGTTTGGCCAGTGTTTCTCAGATGGTCAGTCACCTGGGCTGCTCATAGAAAATCAGGGGCCTGGCCTCCTGGATAAGAATCTCTCTGAGGGGCCCAAGCAGTACCAGTTGGCACTGAATCAACTCTGACCCATGGCGACCCCCCTGTGTGTCAGAGTAGAACAGTGCCCCATAGGGTTCTCAATGGCTGATTTTTTGGAAGTAGATCACCAGGCCTTTCTTCTGAGTGCCCCTGGGTGGACTCAAACCTCCAACCTTTGGGTTAACAGCTGAGTGTGTTAATTGTTTGCACCACCAAGGGATTCCAGAGGAGCTCAGGACTCTGCGTTTTAAAAATCTCTCCAGGTGGTTCTCAGACCTCTTGCAGGTGGAGCTGTTGGCCTCAAATCAATCTCTGTCCTGTTCAGTTCACAGGTCAGAAGGTTGATGCCCTATTCTTACCGATGCCAGTGACTGCATAAATGGTCCCAGGTGTAAAAATGGCATGGGGGTGGTGTCTGACCTCCTCTAACTTTACAAGGAGAAAGGAGAATCACCATCAATAGCCTAAGGCTGATTTCCATGAGGCTGAGGTCAGACATGCCTCCTCTCTCTGCCGTCTTTACCAATTCTGACACCAACCATCCCTTCCACAGCACTCTCTACTTCTCTGCTGGGTTTGATAATTCGTTGCAATGGCCACACAGAACTCACAGACAATACTCACAATTATGGGGTTTATTAGGGAAGTAACAGTTACAATTCAGGCTTAGGAACACTCAGGATACAGTTCTGCTTGCAGACATGCCTCTCCCTGGCCCTCAGCCTCTACCCAAAGGCACTCAACTTTCTCGCTCCCTGGGATGGGAAGCCCGCTGCACCATCTTCTGCCGGTCTCTCCTGCCACTGCACAGCTCTCTCTCTGTCTCCTGGGTCCAGGAGCTTCTCAGCGCAGGGATCCTGGGTCCATAGGATGTGCTGGCTCCTGGCTGTTCTTCCTTGGTAGTGGTGGGATCTTCTCTTTCCTGTCTCTGGGGTGGCTCATTTCAAGCCCAGTGGGATGGCAAAACTGACCAATCCCTTTGATGGGTCACAATTATCCTCTCACACAGTCCCACCCAAGTGAATGAGTTATAAGACCATGGCTAGAAAGGCCACACAAAAGTGATCCTTCACACTGCACCGGGTGAGGCCAGGCCACTGTACCCATGTGAAGAATTTTAGGCTTTTTGATTGCACGGCCCACCCTGAGCTCCTCCTCCCTTAATCTCATGCCACACTTCCTCCTAGTACGGCTGTGGCATTTAGCACACGCCATTTTCAATCACTATGCACATCTTACTGCCTCGGGCCCTCCATTCTGATGAGATTGAAAACTTGAGAGCAGGGGAGTACCTTAGATTTCTTGCATCCTGGTGCCCAGCGCTGAGGTTTGTACTTCCTGGGATCTCTGTAAACACCTGTTACGTGCGGAGTCCTGACTCATGAAATGGTCAATGGTGATGTAGAGACTGTGGCCTTGCTTTGCTTCCAGTTTCTCCCCTTTTGGAAGAAATGACTCTATTTTATTTGGAAGGAAGTGAGATCTTTCCAGCATCTCAGGAGATTTAAGCAGTATCACATAGGGGCAACTCCGAGTTGGGAGGCTTCCAGAAAGACCCAGGTCCTTCAAAGCCAGGTGTTGGTGAGCAGTACTTTTTCCCAACTCCTGACTTCAACTAGGGCTCCAGCTGGTTCTGAGGGACACCGTGTTTCTAATGTTCAAATGAGACGTTGGCCAACGTCCTGACCCACGTGGTCATGCAATGACCTGTGATTTGTGAAAGGAGATCTGATTTCTCTGCAAATGAGGACAAGAGAGCACAGCAAGTAGGACATTTCTGTGCTACCATCTAACGCTTAGTTTCTAGTAGTATTTTGTATACTAACCTATGTATTGATATGTTACTGTTGTGTACTGGTGAGTTGATTCAGACCCATGGCAACCCTATATGGCAGAGTAGAACTGCCCCATAAGGTTTTCTAGGCTGTAATCTATATGGGAGCAGATCGCCAGGTCTTTTCTCCTGTGGAGCAGCTGGTGGGTTTGAACTGCTGACCTTTCAGTGAGCAGCTGAGTGCTTAACTGTTGTGCCACCAGGGCTTCTTATGTGTGTTGATATACTAATTACTAAAAGACAGTGACTCTAAAATTTTTCTTCTTTGATAACTTTTTTAATGTGGTAAATATATATGTAACAAAATATTTGCAATTTCAACATTCTTCACTTGTACAATTCAGTGACATTATGTTTATCATGTTTTTCAACCATCACCATTATCTGTTTCCAAATTTTTCCATCACCCTTAATAGAAACTCAGTGTCCCCTAAGCAATGACTCTCCCTTTTTCCCTTCTTCCTGCCCCTGGTAATCACTGATAAACTTTGGTCTCTATACACTTGCCTATTCTAGATATTTCCTATACATAGGATCATACAGTATTTGTCCTTTTGTGTTTGACTTATCTCACTCAGCATAATGTTTTCAAGGTTCCTCCATGTTGTAGCGTGTATGAGAACTTCATTTTTCTTTATGCCTGAATAATATTCCATTGTATGTGTTACCTTTTGGCTACTTTGATAATGTTTTTATCTAATTGGTCAAGAACTGTATCTGATTTTAGCCTGCCATATTTTCAGCCATTCTCTTTGCCAGCTTGTGTCTCCTAGGGGGTGAGAAGGAACTGGTTATGTGATTGGTTTAGTTGAGGGGGCTAGAGTGTATGGCACAGGGAAGAAAACAAGATCCTCAGATAATTGACTGTTGCTGAAACAGTTCATAGGAATACTGTGACGGGTAGTTCTTAAGCCAACTCAAGTATTTTCTTTTGGTGTAAGGATATCTGTTCCTATTTTTGGTCTCACCATTTTCCTCCCTTTTTCCTATTTTCACTTCAGTGCACCATGGGGAAGAGGGTACAATTAACCGAGTTTCAGGGCTTGTCTGGGCCACAGCCACCCTCAACAGCTTGCGATTGATTAAACTTGCCCCTGAGAGGGGAACTGTCATATTTTGCTGTGGAGTGTGAATTGTTCTAGCCCTTTGGAAAGCAATCTTGCTTTAACTATTAAAAGCAAAAATGCATACTCTTCAACTCAAGTAATCCCACTCCTGGGAATCTATCTCATACAAGTGAAAACACTAGTACATAATAAAATGTATACAAGGGTGTTTATTATAACTTTTTTCACAGTGGCAAAAAAAAAAAAAAAGAAACGAACTGATTGTCCATCATCAAGGGAATGGTGAAGTAAATTATGGAACATCCACGCCATGGAATATTTTGCAGCCACTAATGAAAATGACTGATTAGAGC
>NW_004443966.1:22713977-22714952 GCF_000243295.1 Trichechus manatus latirostris | reverse complement strand
TCGATTCCGACTCATGGCAACCCCATAGGGTTTCCAAGGCTGTAAATCTTCACAGAAGCAGACTGCTACAGCTTTCTCCCTCGGAGCAGCTGGTGGTTTCGAACTGCCGATCTTTCAGTTAGCAGTCAATGACTTTAACTACTGAGCCATCAGGGCTCCTTAGGGGCAATGTAAAAACACACTTTTCTCACTTTGTAAGAGTACCTTTCCATCTTACTCAATAACTGTAGCTTTCCTTGAGATAGCAATGCACATCTCTGAGTTCCTAAGTGGCACAAAGGATTAACACACCTGGCTGCCAACTGAAAGGTTGGAGGTTTGAGTCCACCCGGAGGTGCCTCCGAAGAAAGGCCTGGTGATCTACTTCCAAAGAACTCAACCATTGAAAACCTATAGAGCACAGTTCTATTCTGATACACCATGAGTCAGAGTCAACTCGATGGCAACTGGTAATTAGGGTAATCAAATAATTGCCGAGGGGAAATTTCTGTTCATAGAAGTATTCCAGCTAATAAATGAAGACCAGAATGATAAAATTAAATATCACTATTCGGTAAACCCTACTGAATCAATGTATCTAGGAAGCGATCATCAATGATTGTTCATATCACAAAAAGAGGGACAAGAAGACATTATGTGTCTCCTGATAGAAATCCCGACACCACCTATAAAGTCTTACAAAAAAAATTTTTTTTTGAACCTGAATCTGATCAAAGACTCTAGACTAACTAAAATTTATAGAAAATATCAAAGGAACATGTTAAAAGACACAAAAGGAATACAATCGCCATAATCCAGACTCTGTGAAATTTTAGGGACAAAGCCAGTTTTTCCAATAAATTGCATGGAAAAAATGAGATAGAGGGGTAACCTACAGATGAAAAGAGACTTAAAAATCATATTAATCAATCCTAGTGTGTGGATCTTTTTTGGACCCTGATTCAACAAACCTTATAAACCTTATAGGACAAACAA
>NW_004443966.1:22710975-22712803 GCF_000243295.1 Trichechus manatus latirostris | reverse complement strand
GGTTTATGTAAAAGTCTACAGTTTCTCAGCAAGTTAAACATAGAATTGCCATATGACCCAACAATTCCGCTCCTAGCTCCGTACCCCAAAGAACTGAAAACAGGTGTTCAAACAAAAGCTTGTATGTGAATGTCGTAGCATTCATAGCAGCACTATTCACAATAGCCAAAGGTAGAAGGAACCCAAATGTCTTATCAACAGATGAATGGATAAATAAAATTATGGTATATACATACAGTGGAAATTTATTCAGCTATAAAAAGGAATGAAATTCTGATACTTTCTACCACATGGATGGACCTTGAAAACATTATGTCAAGTGAAAGAAGCCAGACACAAAAGGCCACATATTGTATGATTCCGTTTATATGAAATGTCTAGAGTAGGTAAATCCATGGAGACAGAAAGATTCATTGTTGCCAGGGTCAAGGAGGAGGGAAGAATGAGGAGTAGCCGCTTATGGGTACGAGGTTTCCGTTTGGGATGATGGAAAAGTTCTGGAAATAGTGATGATGATTGTATGACATCATGAGTGCAGTCAATGCCACTGAATTGCACACTTTAAAATGAGTAAAATAGTAAATTTTATGTTATCTGTATTTTACCACACTAAGAAAGTATTTTCTATTTATCTAGTCCAAATTTTAAGAGAAATATTATACTCAGCCATCCAAAGGCTTTGGAATGTGATCTGATTCAACAGACTGTGCAATTTTAATTTATAAAATACTTATGATCATGAAAGTCAACACGTACATAGTGCTTATTGTGTGTCAGGCACTGTTCGAAATGTTTTATATGCATTAACTCATTTAGTTGGTTCTATTACTATCTTCATTTTATGGATGGGGAAACTAAAGACAGAGCTGTTCAGTAACTTACCCAAGGTCACTCGTCTAATAAGTGGGAGCCAGAGTCTGACTCCAGGCAGTCTGGCTCCAGGGTCTACCCCCTGAACCACTCTCTGTGCTTCCTCCCTCACTGAGAGCCAAGCTGAGAAGGGGAGGAGAAGAAAGCCTGAGAGAAAAGGAGAGACAGGCTACAAGAAGAGGAGGGGAAGTGGGAGAAAGAAGTAAGTGGGAAAAGACTTGAGGTTTTTGGGAAAAAAAACCATTAACATGCTCAGCTGCTATCTGAAAGGTTAACAGTTTCAGTCTACCCAGAGGTGCCTTGGAAGAAGGGTCTGGAGATCTATTTCCAAAAAATAAGCCATTGAAAACTTTATGGAGGACAGTTCTACTCTGACACACATGGGGGTCACCATGAGTCAGAATTGACTCAATGGCAACTGGTTTAAGATTGAAGTATAAAGTTACCCAGGCTTTCTTGGGCACAGCTGTTTTTGTGGAAAGAGCTATGGATAAAGAGTCAGAAAACTTGAGGTCTAACCTGGCTCTTCCACCATCTCTGCATGGCATAGAAAAATCACTTAGTCACTCTAGGCCTGTCTCCTCCTCTCTAAAAAAGAGAAATTATGCCTATTGTTACTCCTACATGTTGTTATTGTTGTTAGGTGCCATCAAGTCAGTTCCGACTCATAGTGACCCTATGTACAACAGAAGAAAACACTGCCCGGTCCTGCACCATCATCACAATCATTATGCTTGAGCCCATTGTTGCAGCCACTATGTCAATCCACCTTGTTGAGGGTCTTCCTCTTTTTCGCTGACTTGCTACTTTACCAAGCATGATGTCCTTCTCCAGGGACTGGTCCCTCCTGATAACACATCCAAAGTACGTGAAACAAAGTCTCACCATCCTTGCTTCTAAGCAGCATGCTGGCTGTACTGCTTCCAAGACAGATTTGTTCATTCTTTTGATAATCCAT
>NW_004443966.1:22708287-22709734 GCF_000243295.1 Trichechus manatus latirostris | reverse complement strand
GAAGAAATGTAGAAGTCACGAGAGGATTCCTCAAAACAGGCTTTATGAAACCAGTGACCAAACTCCTAAGGGAGAATTGCTTTCAGTTCCCAAAACCCGAGATGCCATATGAACAAACTACTTAATCTTACTGTTGGGAAAACCAAGCACTAACAAGGTGGCCACTTATCCTGTGTTTTACAACCTGTTGGTAAAAATAGCACGATGAGAGCAGTATTCTTTCTATTACACCACACTGTGCTGGCCTCTCTATGGGCCTGGCTGTTCTGTCATCTGAAGCATTTGTACACTAGCTGAATCAGTTATCTGTTGCCACAATAATGCTGCGTAACAAACAACCACAGAACCCCAGGGGACTACAACAGTCTTTATTGCTCACTAGGGTAGTCAGGTAGATGGCTCTGCTGATCTTGGCTGGGCTCACTCTTGCATTTGGGGCTCGACTGGCTGTCAGTTGATCTAGGGGAGATGGGTCTCTGCTTCATGTGTCTCTCATCCTCTAGTAGGCTTATCTGGTCATCTTTGAATGGTGGTGTCGGAGGTGCGAGAGCACGAGCAGAAACTCAGAAGTGCTTTTCATGCCTCTTCTTTGGTTGTTTTTTGTTATTTTCCCTTTGGCCAAACCAGTTCTTTTGCTTGACTTCGGATTCAAGGATGGAGAAAGATAATCTTCCTTTTGATGGGTAGAGCTGCAAAGTCACATGGCAAAGGTCGTGGGTATAGGAAGGGATGAAGAATGGAGCCATTGACACATGTAGTCTACCATACTGTTCTTCATATCCAAGACCAGGGGATAGTCTCAGTAACTGGACTACGAACTGTGGCACTTTCACTCCCACCAAGGGAGGCCTTGTTTCTCTGCTGAGACCACATGACCAGTGGTGACCCCAGACCACTGTGACCAGTAGCAGAAAGGGAGCAGGGGACAGGAAAGTCAGGAAGGCAGGAAGTTCCATGCTTCTTGGAGGCATACCCTATTAGTCTGAGAAGCTTGCTCCAGCCCTCCACAAATACCCCACTGGTCAGAAGGTTCTATTTGTTCAGTTCATCAATCCATAGTTTCCTCAAGTAGTCCAGAAAAAAGGAACAAATTCAACCCAGCATCTGCTTTTTGGGAAACATCTGGAGGAGTTGGAATTCCCCCCATAAACGCCCACACTTTTATTTCAATTGTTGAGAAACACAGAAGTCTCACATCCTGTGACTGCTCCGTCTGAAGATCTTGAGTCATTTTGTAAATGTCACGCAATGATGAGCCCTATTATCTGTGCTTGACAGGTAGCAAAAAGCAAAGGTTTAAATAAGGCCTACAAAAGAGAATTGGGGCATTGGAAATTACTTGGTGAATTCAGGTAGTTTAGGCAGTCAACCTGTGGTGTTCAAATAAAAATCCCACTTTTCCCTCAATTATCTGGATGATTCAAGCAAAAGAGAAGTAGGCATATTC
>NW_004443966.1:22705774-22706980 GCF_000243295.1 Trichechus manatus latirostris | reverse complement strand
TTGTATCAGTGGTAGAAACTTTGCAAAGAACCTTGACAAAGAAACCCAGGAAGCAATTTTTTTAAAATATATTACTCCAATATAAAGCCCAGTGACCCAGAATATGTGTCCTGAAAGTCGGAGCCCTGATTTTCCCGGTTGGCAGAGTTATCATCTGGGCCTTTACCTCCTTCTGAATGGAGACCCTCCCAAAAGCGCATTTGCAGATCTGAGTGATTCTTCTTCCCATTCTCCCACTTTTCCCCAAAAGGTGAAGGAAAAGGGACTGGTTAGGGACTCAGTTCAATTCCTTGAGTGACCAGCAAGGATGAATGGCAACCTCATACTTCCCCCACTCTTCACCCACACAGCATAGATTCTAGTACATTCTCCCTCTTCCTCGTGGGGAATGGAAAAAACTATTTTGCTCTTGGGGATGACTCTTCCCTGTTGCCCTCCTCCCCAATTCAGGCCCACCATAGAAGGAGGAATTTCTGAAGTTGAAATCATCTCCCAACAAGTAGACGAAGAGACCAAGAGCATTGCTCCAGTGCAGCTGGTGAACTTTGCCTATCGGGACTTGCCCCAGGCTGCCGTGGACCTCTCCACGGATGGCTCGCAGCTCCTGTCAAATTTGGACGAAGATTACCAAAGAGAAGGGTAGGTGTTGGAACCGCTGAGCTAGCTAAGAAGTCTCTTGAATAACTCCCTGGGTTTCTATGGGTACCTCCCTCGAAGCAGCAGCAGAGATTAGAGGTGCTAAAGAGTAAGAGACCAGAAGTTCACATCAGTCCACAGAGGCCCTTTCTCTCCTCAGACATGATTTCCTCCAAAAAAGGCTTTGGGCACAGAGAATACCTGTTGCTGCTACACAACCTCCTGTGTGACATTTACTTGGAACTCAGAGAATCATAGAATTTATTTTAGGACTGAAGTGCTCCTTAATGATCTGCTCAGCCCCCTCTCTGTACACAAGGGAAACAGGAGACCCACAGGGATTAGGGATTTGTTCAAGGTCACAGAGCCCATAAGCAGTGGATTTGGACTGCACTTACCTTTTATCAAGCTGATTCTCACCGGGGGAAAGACCGGGAAGAAAACAGTCTGCATGCAGTTAACATGCTAAATATGTAAGGGAAATCTGTGGGCATTAGCTCCCTCTTTTCCCTGGATACTGGGGGAAGCCACCTGGGCTGGACAGGCAAGATGACTGGCTGACTTGCAGCA
>NW_004443966.1:22703061-22704406 GCF_000243295.1 Trichechus manatus latirostris | reverse complement strand
TAAAGCTAAATTTGTGGAGCTTGCACCCCCTGTGCTTGTTTCCTGAAGAGTCTCCCCTACTTCCCGAGATAAATTGCCTAATAATTGTGAAAATGCACACCTGTTTTTGCAGAAACTGCACCCCAGTGGCTTTCTCTGAAAACATAATTTCCTCCCACAATTGTACTTAGGGTCAGCAGGACATTGGAAAAGAGGCTAGGCAAGCAGGTAGGAGATAATGCTAAGTGACTTCTGCCCGTGCTGGCACCTGCCTGAGCACCTCCTCTGATGGTGGGGCCAGCCTCTCCCAGGTCCCCACCAGCTTGAAGGCTGGGCTAAGTCCTTGAAGCCACCGAGCCAGGGCTGGCTTCATGGGTACGCTACCTGTGCAGGCGCACAAGGCCCCATGCTTAGAAGGGCCCTATGTTTGGGTGAATGCTCTACTGTAGCTGTCTTGAAATTCTTCATTATTTTTAACCAGGAGCCACGTGTTTTCACTTAGCTCCACAAATTGTGCACCTTCTCTGAGCACCCAGTACGTCACAGTGCCACTGTCCTCTGGTGGTCAAAAGTGGTAGTGCAGCCTCCTGACATTTGCCCCGCCCCTCCCACTTCCCAAGGACCCCTTTTGCACCCCAGTGTGAGCCGGTGTTAGACCCTTTTCAAGTATATAGTCCAAGGCATGGAGAGAAGCATGAAAGCCTCCAAGAATTCTGGTGGGGCCGTGTCCACATGTGCACCCTGTGGGTGTCCTGCTCTGCAGGTGTACCACGCTGTGGGTGTACCATAACAGGTGTACCCTGCAGGGGGTGTACCACTCCACAGCTTGAACACGGAGGAGGTGAAGGCAGGCAGAGGCACCATTTTATCATTCAATTTGCTTCTGATTTGGGTCTCTGCACTGTTTCCTCCAATCAGCTAGAATACAAATGAAGTGCCCGCAAGGCAGAGAGGCTCTTGATTTGATTTGAATCTCCAGGTGCGGCCTGGAAAGCTGTTCCTGTTGGGTAAATAGGAAGCCAACTGGGAAGGGATTTGCCTCGCTGCTGGAGCCTCTCAGGTGGGGGTCCAGTTGGCAGCCAAAGGGCTTCCTGGAGGAAGGAAGAGCAGGCCCAGGACAGAAGGCAGGGAAAACTGGAGCGCAACAAAAACACAATGCAGAAGGGGAAAAGCCTTCCTTCTAAGGCTTCTTGGCTCCTGCTACATTTCCTGGGATTGTCCCAAAATTTCCAACCTGGCCCTTTTCTGAAGGGATGCAAGATAACTACAGTTCTAGTAGGTCTTCAGAAAGCTTTGGTTTAACTCTTGTCCAAAGCGCCTGTTCCTCTTAAAGGAAGTGTTATATATAGGTCAGGTCTCCAGGTGG
>NW_004443966.1:22699491-22701841 GCF_000243295.1 Trichechus manatus latirostris | reverse complement strand
TGTGGGCCCTCCAGTCACACAGCCTGGTTTTATCCAGCCTCCAAGCCTCCTTCTCCGCAGAGGAATAATCCATAACTGGACTCGTCACAGTGATGAGGACATACATAAATCTTAGCTGTTATTATTTCTATGATCATATTTTCTAAATTAAAAAAAAATCAGACAAATGGATAGTCTGAAAACAGAAAACAAACCAACAAACCTCCATTTTCGCATAATGCCAATTTTCATGTAACAACTTGGTCTTTGGAACCTAACCATGTCGATAAGCAAGGAGTGGGTGTATATAGGAGTGAATCTTTTCTGTAGGAAATGACACCTCAGTGTCCCCAGTAAGAAAGTACCCAGGCTTTTGTGGCCCAGGTGATCCAGCTGCCCTGCCATTCACTTCTCTTGAGTTCAGTGATATTTAGAGATAGAAGAGGCCTTAGTAAAACATTTATTCTAAATATTCTACTAGGACACCAGGGCCCAGAGAGTGGAAGGAACTTGATCAAGGTCACACAACAACAGAGACAGGACTAGAGCCCGGTGTCCTGGTTCCTGATCCAGGCCAGTGCCCCTCGGCCTCCATTTGTCCTTTCTACAACATCACAACTGTGACTGTGGTTAACATACGTCACACTTATGATACCACTGCTAGGCTGCACTGTCTAATACCTTTAACTTTTTGGTGTGTTTTTAAGTCCGTTTCCCCTTTCGTCCATGAAAGCCTTGTGACATGAGGAAGAAGTCACTTCAACACAGGGGAAGCCCTGAGGCACAGGTGGAAGAGCCCATCTTGGTCAAGCTCCTTGACTTGTCTAAGAGCCCTTTGTCCTTCTAATATTTCCGCCTAGCAGAGCCCTAACTGCAGAGCTATCCGCTGTCTACCCTCTTCCCTTCCATACGCAGGCTGCAAGGGCTCAGGAAGAAAAATCAGACAACGGCTGTGCAGATCAGCACCTCCCAGACTCAAAGTCTCCAGCCTTAACTTGGTTTTCAGTTTTGCCTGACAGCACTCCCCATGGTCCTGGTCAACTGTCACTCCCAGTCCCCAACTTACCAGTTACCATTTCAGACTGTTTTCCTCAAGCCCCTCTTGCCCTCAGCAGGTGACCTTCTGTCTTCTTTTCCTCAGAAAGTAGAAACTGTTCTGGATGGGCTGCACAGCACCCCTCAGCCCCTCCCTTTCTCCTTTCTGGGGCACATCTGTCTCTTGAGTTTGGATTCCTTCCCCTCCCACCTTGCTCCATCAATTACATTCTCACCCTGTATTATCACCCCTGCATATCTTCCTCGAGTCCATGTTCCATTAGCTACCACCATCTCCTTCTTCCTCTTTGCAGTCAAACTTCTTGAAAGCCTTGTCTATGCGTGCCATCTCTACTCTGCCCCCATTCATTTCTCAGTCTACACCGTCTAGCTTCAGCTTCATCCTCACTGTGGAAACTGCTCTCCTCAAGGTCGTCAACTGCCTCCTTGTTGCTAGGTGCTGGTATTGTCCTCTGTCCAGTGTTTGAAACAATCAACCACTCCGTGTCTCTCTTGAACCAGTCTTCTTGTGTCTGCCACTCTACAACACTCTCCTGATCTTCTTCCTCCTTCTCACTGCTCTGCTAGGCCATTTAAAAAATGATTCTTCTCCTGCTTGTTCCTTAACTATTGGGGTTCTTCATTTTCTGTCTTTGGCCATTTTCTCTCTACTAATTCTGCATACTGGGCAATGTCATCCATTTCCATCCCTTCACAGACTTCTAACTTTCGAGGCTATGTCTCTAGCCCAGATCTCACAAACGCCTGACTCATACCCACCTACTTCCTCGACATTTCACAGGGATCCTAAACATACCTCACAGTCTTAACAGGTACCTGTGGGATTATCTGTTCTTCCTGCCTCTGAGTTGGCTGCATTTTTGAGAGAAGAAACGTTCGTGTTTCCATCCAAGTCATTGTGAAACAGTGCCTTCTTCGTGAAGGCTCTCAGATAGGTTTGTTCAATCCAGTCTGAGGAGCCCACCCATCCTGGATTTCCAGCCATCTCAAACCCAACATGCCCCAAACAGGACTGTCTTTCACCAAAGTGTACTTTCTGTTGCCCAGGCCAGTGGAATCTCTTGTTACCTGGCCTCACCAACTCACGGCTACCAAATGAGTCACATTTGTGGGGCATTGGTGATTCAGTGGTAGAACTATTGCTTTCCATGCAGGAGATCCGAGTTCAATTCCCGGCCAATGCACCTTATGTGCATTTACCACCCATCTGTTGGTGGAGGCTGGTGTGTTGTTATGATGCTGAACAAGTTTCAGTGGAACTTCCCGACTAAGACTAGGAAGAAAGTTCTGACTATCTACTCCTGAAAATCAGCCA
>NW_004443966.1:22675814-22698181 GCF_000243295.1 Trichechus manatus latirostris | reverse complement strand
TATTACTGTTAGCCAGTGGAACGGGGGGGATGGATATCGGGGAACCACCCAACACCCAATATACACACATTCTTGGGAGAGCCAAGTCTCCATTCATAGCTTTCCATCCAGAATTAGTTCTTAATTTCCTTCAGCCTTTCTAGTCACTCTTTGTTTGGAAAATGTGAAGGAACACGTCTGCCTTCTTAGAATATTTCTTCAGTACCCCATCATCTTGATTCTCTCACTCCAGTGAAGTTTGTGCTCTGTCCATAGTCCATGTGGATAATGCTGGGGGCTTTTTGCTTTCATGTGACCATAGCCTCTTCTGCCTCGTTCTCATTCTTTGGCATTGGACATCACCCATTCAATGACGGAAGAGTGAGGTGCAGAACCGCTTCTCAGTGAACAAACCATCCACCTTTGGAAGAGGGGCATTGAGTTTGTAGGAGGCTAACTCATGGTGTGGAGTCCCTGGGTGGTGCAAACAGTTAATGTACTTGGCTGCTAACTAAAAGGTTGGAGGTTCGAGCCCACTGATGGGTGCCTTGGAAGAAAGGCCTGGCAGTCTACTTCTGAAAAATCAGCCATTGAAACCCTGTGGAGCACAGTTCTACTGTAACACACATGAGGTCACCACGAGTCAGGGTCGACTTGATGATAACCAGTTACTGGTGGTAACTCATGGCACAGAATGAAGTTCTACCTTCTCTTAACAAGCTACAGGACATTGAAGGCCTGTTGGTTTTCAGGGTCTGGGATAGACAAAGGAGTGCCTGGGTGGCACAGTCAGTTAAGTGCTCGACTACTAACGAAAAGGCTGACACTTCAAACCTACCCAGAGGTGCCTCGGAAGAAAGGCCTGGTGATCTGCTTCCAACCTCCTATGGAGTGCAGCTGTACTCTGCACACATGGGGTTGCCATGAGTTGGACTTGATAGCAAATGGGTTTTTTGGGGGGAGGGGTAGACAAGAGGCCGTAAAAGAAGATTCAGAGAAGCCCAGAGTCCACCCTAGAGAGGCTCACAGGCAAGCAAGAGAAATGATGATGCCACCATGTGTGTTGAGGAAGGCAGTGCAAAGTAGTTTATAAATGAGGCTCTGTGGTCACATAAGGAGATAATGTTCCCCATCTTTCTTTTTTTTAAATTCTTTTATTTTTTCCCACACAAAAATTTATACATACGTAGTTATGTGACTCTAATTGCTACTGTGACAGCACACTCGTCCTTTCCACCCCTGATTCCCCGTGTCCATTCAACCAGCTCCTAACCCTCTCTGTCTTCCCATCTCACCTCCGGACAGAAGGTGCCCGTTTAGTCTCTTGTATCTACTTGAGCTAAGAGGCACACTCCTCATGAGTATCACTTTATGTCCCACTGTCCAGTCCAATCCCTGTCTGAAGAGTTGGCCTTGGAAATTGTTTTAGTTCTGGGCTGATACCCATCTTTCTTGTGAAAGAGGGTACGTACAAACATGGTCATAGGTGAGCAGGTGGGGCACTCTTTGTCAAAAATACAAATAAAGTAAGAAATGAAAGATATTCAGTATTTAGTAAGGTAATTATTTCTATTTTATGCTTCTAAAAGCTCCAACAGAAGAGGTTAGGACCAGCCTCCTAAAGAGGAAAAACTTGGAGGAAGGCTGGGTCTCAGATCGACAGAAAGGGACGTTGTTACTTAGAGATGGCGCCGGTGGCACGTTTCTGCTGGAACTTCGCTGTCAGAGAAAGAAAACATAGTGGAGGCATAGGGATGTTTTTTTAGATGTCAGACTGGGAAAAAAAAAGACAAATCCAATACAGCAACATGGTTAAGTAAGGACGAAAATAATTTTAGTTATGCCAGCAAACAAAGGCTTGGGGCAAAGAGAAGGGAGGGAAGGGACCTACTGAGCCCTAGCCTAAAATATTCTTCTCTGTTCCGTATTGTCTAGCTCAAGGACCACCTCCTCTGGAAAGCCTTCTGCCCCCCACCCCACTCCAGGCTAGGGCCGCCCGTCAGTGTACCCATAGGCCTTTGCCCACCCCTCTCACCGACGTGGGACACTGGGCTCTACTTGTCTGTTTACAGCCCGTCTCCAGTACTGGACCAGGTACTGGAGTCAGATCCTTTGAGCCTGGAACAGAGGTGTTGATTAAATGAAGGAATGAGTGAGTGAACTGGAGGGCATGTGTTAAGATTAGGGTAAGAAGAGAAGATGAGAGCAGTGGTGGTTCAGTGGTAGAATTCCTGCCTTCTGTGTGAGAGACCTGGGTTCAATTCCTGGCCAGTGCACCTCATGCACAGCCACCACCCATCTGCCAATAGAGGCTTTCGTGTTGCTATGATGCTGAACAGGTTTCATCAGAGCTTCCAGACTAAGATGGACTAGGAAGAAAGGCCTGGTGATCCCAGCGAAAACCCTATGGATCACAACGATCCAATCCACAGCCAACCATGGGGATGGTGCGGGACCTGGCAGCATTTTGTTCCATTGTGCATGGAGTTTCCGTGAGTCAGGGGCCAACTTGACAGCAGCCAACAAGAAGAGAGGGAAAGACCAAGTCCGTCTGGGGAGAATTGGGGGCAGGCCCCCAGACCTATGTGAGGTCAGGGGAGAGCCACAAGGGAGAGACCAGGCTTCTCATGCCCCAGAACTCAAGGACATAGCCTGTGGCTGTCCCACCTTTGAACATCCCTGCTAATTCCACAGCCCTGCCACGAAGTTATCCTGAAAGAAATAGATCAGATATGCCTTTAGAACAAGCCAAGTTCACTTAGTATGATTTTAGCATCCTTTTAGAAGAAGGTAAAGTCTTGGAGTTCAGGATTCAAAGGCAGATTCATCCATGCCACAACCCTGCAAATGCAAAATCCAGGAGTTCTGCCTCATGTCGTCGTGGTTTTTAACATGATTTTTCCCAAGGGAAAAAAAAGGAGCTTCATAAGTCCACTTTCTTGATGCAGATGAGTTTTGCCTATAATAAAACACTGCTCCTTCCCCTGGTGTACCAGCTGTCCCTGGACCCTAAGCTGACCCTGTTACCAGCAGCCCTTTTTTATGCGCTTAGTAGACTCAGGCTTCCAGGAGGGCTGTTAATGCCCCCAAAACAGGGAATAAAGGTTTAACTCAGATCAAAAAACTTTTCTTGGTAACCACAGGGTAGTCTTTTCCCCATAGTCCAGGAACTGCAGAGATTGCTTCACTGATTAAGAAGACAATAAATTCTGATATATTATTTCTCAGCAGAATATCCACCTGTTAACCCCTCTTACTTTCCACAATGGATCCCCACCTACTCACAAAGCGTTGTTGGGTGTGTGATCACAGGCGATCACTAGGTGGCGGCAGAGCGCCTCAGACCACCTGGGGGGAGTGGGGGCACTGAGAGCGCTTCATGGTGTGAGAGAGGCAAGTTTAAATTTAAGGCTGGAGCCCCCTAAGGAAAGTGAACTGGATTTATGGCATCTGGGGATGGGGTGGAGGTCCCCAGACATCTGCGGAGGCACCTGAAATCTGGACTTCGGCAAAATGGAAGAAGGGGGAATATGGCAGACTCAGAATTTGCCCAGCCAGAGCCTCAGAACCCAGAGAGCTGGACAGGGGAGAAATGGGGTGTGCATGAAAATTTTAGCCAACCTGGGTAAGCAGCTGACCTCTGGGCAGCCTCAGTTTCTAACCCTCAAGGTGGATGCCACAGGAGCTAGCTGCCAACAAAGCCCAGCACAAAGGAGATTCTCAGACTGTGACCAATTCCCAGAACTAAGGATGCTCGAGATTGGATGGAGCCTGCCTTCTCCCCAAGTGAGGCTTGAACCTCTCACCAAGGAGTGGGACAGCCACTCCCTGACAACATCCGACCTATGTGGCAGCCCTTCAGAGGTCTGGGGAAATGCCCTGGGTCCTCCCCAAGGAGAGGCAGCCAGCCCATGGTGTGTGTCGGCCACTGTGCCCCCAGAGGGCAGTGTTGTGACTGCCCAGGTTGGGTGAGAACTCCCACCTCCTAGCCCTGAGCTCTGCCACCACACCCTGCCGTCTTCCCTGGAGTTGACATCTCCGCGGATGCAACAAATCTGAGATTCTGGGACAAGCGAATGTCAGACTCAGGTGACCCCAGCTGCTCCCAGCCCTTCTCCTTCCCTCTTCCCCAAGGTGGTGGGGTTAACCTTTAGCTCTGATTGCAGAACTGAAGCTGCCTGTGTGGAAAATTCAGTTTAGTTTCCCAAAGGGCTGGGCGGCTCACCTCTCCCCTCCACCATGAGAGTTCTGTTACATCAGGTGTGTTGATGTGCTCATATTTCTGGGTCTGTGTGTGCTGCTGTGGCTTGCCTCTTGGAATGGGGTACCGGGAGCAAAGGGGAGGCTTGACAAAGCTTTTCCTGTTGGTGAGAAAGGAGCCCTACCACCCTTTTCTGTTATTTAATAGAAGAGTCCCCTGCGGGTGTTGGAAGGAGTTCCTGAGTGACGCCAACAGTTAAGCACTTGGCTTCTAGCTGAAAGGTTGGTGGTTCAAATCCACCCAGAGATGCCTTGGAAGAAAGACCTGGCAATTTGCTGCCAAAAGTTCACAGCCATGAAAACCCTATGGGGCACAATTCTACTCTGAAGCACACAGGCTCACCATGAGTGGGAATGGACTGGATGGGAATGGTTTTTTATGTCTGGTTTGGTGGGCATTGGGTTGGTGGTCCTAACAGGTCAGCATTCTATGTCTCTTGGTAGAATCTGCAAATGTGAGCACATCTCCCTCTCCTGGGAGGTCTGCTTTTTTCTCCCTTTGTTTGTTTTGCTTTTCAGAGTGGTCTAGGACTGGGAGCTCAATGCGTAGTCAGAGTTCAATACAGTGCCTGGCATTTAGTGGGCTAGTAATAGCTGTGTGGAATCCCTGGGTGGGACAAACGGTTAATGCGCTAAGTTTGGAGGTTTGAGTCCACCCAGAGGTACCGTGGAAGAAAGGCCTGGTGATCTACTTCAGAAAAATCAGCCATTGAAAACCCTATGGAGCACAGACCTACTCTGACACACATGGGGTCAACAGCAACTGCTAATAACTGTGTGCAGAATGGAATGACTGTTGAAACTCCCCATTTATTTAGGTAACTAATTCCCTTCCTAATGCCCACGTACCTCATCATAGTCGACACGTATGGTAGCTATGTCATAAGCACTGTGTTATGGGCTTTACATATGTTACTTTAAATATTTTTACTCTTCCCAACAACCCTGCAAAGGCAGACATTTCCTGTCCCCATTTGGGGGATTAGGACAAAAAGGCTCAAAGACTGCACTCAGTTCAGTCAAAGGTGGGCTACGATTTGGAGACACCAGTTGGCACCAAAGCCCAACTAGATGGAAAGTCTGGCTTTCCCCACAGTGCCAACAGAGAAGAAAAGTTCCCGGAACTGCCTTTTACAACAATTATATGAGTTAACATTTGTAAATGTTCCTGGTGCATAATAAGTGCCTTTTAAGTGTTTGTTAAATCAAGAAAAATAATGCCCAGGTGATGCCAGAAACTAGATTTAAGTCAACCTCCAGGAGCCCTGGTGGTGCGGTAGTTAAGTACTGGCTGCTAACCGAAAGGTCAATGATTGGAACCCATCAGCCACTCGGTGGTAGAAAAAGACTTGGCATCTGCTCCGGTAAAGATTAAACCAAAAAAATCTACTGCTGCCCAGTCTATTCCAACTCATAGCAACTCTATAGGGCAGAGTAGAACAGCCCCATAGGGTTTCCGAGGCTGTAAATCTTTACGGGAGCAGACTGCTGCATCTTTCTCCCACAGAGCTGGTGCGATCCGCCAACCTTTCAGTTAGCAGCCTAGCGCATAACCACTGTGCCACCAGGGTTACCCATCCCTCCCAGCCATGGCCCAATTGCACAATGGACCCCTGGGGGAGAGAGACCAGTCCCCACAGGAGCAAACAGCTTTTGCCTTCCTGGAGCCACACAGCTCTGCTTCACCTTTCAAAACGGGGCTGTTTCAGCGCCAGGCTTGGGAGTGGTGCCTGACGGAGCAGTAACCTGGACCCACCTCCTTCCGGGCCACCCCATGGCCTTCTCTCACATGAAGGATCCATCGGAAATTTGCCAGACCTCATTTTAATATTCTAGAAGTTAT
This sequence comes from Trichechus manatus latirostris, assembly GCF_000243295.1. Lineage (NCBI taxonomy): Eukaryota > Metazoa > Chordata > Mammalia > Sirenia > Trichechidae > Trichechus > Trichechus manatus. The sequence goes on along the minus strand of NW_004443966.1, from coordinate 22,692,099 downwards.
GTTCTCAAACTTTTATCCAAATGCCTAAGAATATAAAGCAGAAGCAGCAAAGCTACCCAGTCTCCCCTCCTGCCCCAGGATTTCTCTGAGGCCTCAGGAGTGACTGGTGGACCCTCATGTAGAACACCCGCCCACCTGCCAGGAAATGCCATCTGGTTGTTGGTATTTACAGACTTTGGCAGCCTGAGCCAGCCCCCCTGGGATGGTTCACTGTTTCTGCACCAGGTTATGAAATTGGGAGGCGCCTGCCCTCTGGTGGCGATGCCGGGGATAACCTAAGAACCAGTTCAAGGGCATTGAAGGGCTAGATGCTGAAGAGATGGAAGGGAAGTACTTTCTCTAATTAAAGAATCAATGCTAATTTCCCTTTTGGCCCATTAATCACCTTGAGTCATTATTTAACCACTCAGGAATCTTTTGAAACTGGACACATTCTATTTTGCTGCTAAAATACAGCCTCCTAGGAATGTCTGTGTCATTTGTATTTCTGAGGAAATTTTATTAACTGCAGTGGTTAAGAGCTATGGCTGCTAACGAAGAGGTTGGCAGTTTGAACCCACCAGTCGCTCCTTGGAAACCCTATGGGGCAGTTCTGCTCTGTCTTACAGGGTCGCTATGAGTTGGAATCAACTCGACGGCAACAGGTTGGTCGGTCAGTCGGTCGTGAGATTCCCAAACCAGGTCAAGGAGAAAGGTTGATGCTGTAGTCCCCTGCCCTCTAGGCCTCTGTTCCGGAGCCCTGGCATCCAAGGTCCTACAGCAGTGGCATAGCTCTGCCCCTATCTCTGCCCTTCAGGAAGGAGCTCGGAGCCCAGCACCATAGTCTGCTTGGACTTGGGTTTCAGCCTGAGGTCTGTGGGTAAGGAAAGAAGCCCTTGGTTCCCCATAGTCCCCCATACAGAAGGCTGCCACCTTCTTCCCAAGTCTGTGCGCCCCTCCCCTAGACAGCCTGCCTGCTCCATTTCCTCAACACTGGGTGCAGCCCCTACCCCCACCCCTGATCCTCCTAGGGGCTTGGCACCTGCTTGCCTTGCCTGCTCCCAAACTTCTCCTACCATGCCCTGTCTACTTTCTAGGATACTTGTCACCTCTTGCTAAACCACACACAGCAGTGGTGCTCACCCAAATCACCTGGGGATCTCCTTGAAACACAGAGTAATTCAGTGGGTATAGGGGAAGGCTAGGAGTGTATTTCTAACAAGCTCCCAGGTGATAATGATGCTGCTGGTCCACCAGCTCCTCTGAATAACAAAGACTTAGGGGAGTGGTTCTCAATCTTGGCTGCACGTTGGAATTACCTGGGGAGATTTTAAAAAATACTGAGGTGTGGCCTGGGCATCTGAATTTTTAAGAGCTCTCTTTATGGTTCTAGAATGCAACCAGGGTTGAGAATTCCTGGCCTGGATACAGAAGGCCACCTCCCCACAAGCCTCCCTATTTTGCTCCCCCAAGGGAGTCACTAGTCACTGTATCCCCTGGATACCATCTGTCCTTGATAGGTAGTCTTCCTTCTGTCAGCTTCAGTTGAGTCCATCCCCCTGTGTGTTGCCCTGGGGTCCATGGGTGGTGCCTTTTACATAGAGTGTGATGCAAATGGCACTCCCTGAGGCTGTGCCTCAAGGCGTCCTGCAGGAACTCACTCCCCAGCTGGGGCCCCAGGAGGCATGGGGCATGGTTGCACATGCACCATCAACCAGTTACCATCGAGTTGACTAACTCATGGCGACACCATGTGTGTCAGAGTACAACAGTGCTCCATAGAGTTTTCAATGGCTGATTTTTTGCAAGTAGATCACTAGGCCTTTCCTCCGAGGTGCTTCTGGGTAGACTCGAAACACCAACCTTTAGGTTAGCATCTGAATGAATAATTTCTTTTAGAAGGATCAGTACAAAGCTGGTTCCTATGAGGCAGAAGTTAAAGATGTCCCATATGTCTAATTTTTCCTAACTGCTATACCACTCCATCATCTCTAACATCAAGTACTCCTCGTCCCCTCAGTATTCTTCCTCCCATCTTTGGGTTCTGTAATTTGCTGCAGAGTCTCACAGAACTCATGAACTGTCAAGGAAATGGCTCACGTGGTTGTGGGGATTCGCAAGTCCCAAATTCGTGGGTCAGGCACCAGGCTGGAGTCTTCTCCTGACTCATGCAGTTGCAGGGGCTGACAAACCCAAATTGGCAGGTCAGATGACAGGCTGCTGGCTCACAAGGCTGTATAAGCTGGAGAATCAGGTCAGATGATAGGCTGCTGGCTCAAGTTCCAAGAACTGGAGGTCAGATGATAAAGAGCCGGATGCAGGATCCAGAGCAAGAGAGAGGTTTGCCAGAGCATTCATATATATATATTGGATGCAGACCATACCCTCAACGAAACTCCCCTTTCTTAAGCAAGGCAGTGCAAGGGTGTGACTTGAATAAGGGTGGTAGGGATGGTGACTTGGATAAGGGTGGTGACTTAAGTCATACCCTCTAGTAAGGCAGTGAATCAAGATACATCCCACCTTAATCCTGCCTCATTAACATAATAGACAATTCACTCCCAAATGGGACCATAAGCACAGGCATAGAGGCTAGGATTTACAACACATCACAAAATGGAGGATGATTATATCAGACCACAAAATGGAAGATGACTACATCATTACATAAATGCCAAACCACAGAAAATCATGGCCCAGCCAAGTTGACACATAACCTTAACCATCCCAGGTTCCATACACCTTATTTGCATTAGCAGCAAGCTGTCCAGTCCCCTTGGTGGACCACAAGCACCTTATTGGATAGTCCCACACAGTCATTGTGTGGGAGTCACAAAGACTATAGCTAAAAGAGCCATATTAAGTAATTCACTGCACCGCAGCAGCCGAGTGCATTAGCCCTTTGTACCACTCAGAGACTGCGCACATATCCCAAACCTGCCTTATTTAAATTGCCAGAGGCTATGGGAATGGAGCAAACGTGTCAACTTTTTTGCAGCTACTTTAGAAGCTGCTTTGGTTGCACTTCCAAGGCTGTGGAAACACCTGCAGCATCTGCCCTAAGTAGGTTTGGTAAGCTAACCACAACTGAAGGGGAAGCCCTGTCCTCTTACACAGCCCAGCTCTGGGCCCCTGTCCTTCTCATGTACATTGTGTTCCAGGTATTTCCAGGGCCAAATAGACTCTTACCATGAACAGTCCCTGTTTACTGTACACTCTCCCCAGATATCCTCAGGCCGCACTCCCTCACTGCTTTCAACTTTCTCAGATGTCACTTTCACGGTGGGGCCTACTCTGACCAGCTTATTTAAAATTTCCACTCACCTGTCACCACACCGCCCACTCCTAATTCCCCTACCAGCTCCTTTTTTTTCTCTCCAAAGTACTTAACCATCTTGTAGCCTACCACATAATTTACTATTTTAGTATATTCACTGACTCTCTCTGCACTAGAACATAACCTGCCCAAGGGCAGGGATTTTATTCTGCTCGCTCACAGTGCCTACCTAGCATGTGGTGGGTGTCCATAAATATTGTTGAATGGATTCCACAGAGACTGTGGCCCAAGCCCTGCCCAACCTTTTTCTTATCTTGGGCGGCTACCTGAGGGCATTTGTCAAACAACTCTAGGAAACTGCCCCTTCCCAGAATCTACCTTGAGGGCTGAAGGCCAGCACCCAAGCTTAGTCACGGACAGTCTACCTGTGCCAGCAGGCATGCACACACACGTGCACACATGAGCACACATGCTTGTGCACACACATGAGACGTGCCTGCACACATAGGCACACACAAACACACATGCTCTCGCATGCACACAGGCTGTTAAAAACCTACATGCACAGAGAAACACCAGACATTAGTATAACAGAATATATTTATTGTGAGTAGATACGATTCGAACCGGGCAGTGTCAAACTGAAAGCATCAGGAAGGTGCTCTAAAGAGGGGGCAGTGAAAACAGATTATATAGGTGCATCTGGGCAGGATAGTCTCCTGAAGGTCATTTGAATTCCTTTCATGTTGGTTTGTCAGGAGATAGAGTCAGAGCACATGCAGGACTTCAGGGTCAGTCAGTTGTAAAAACAGAGTCATTAAGGACATGCCATGTATCCTAAAACACAGCTTCCAGTCAGACCCTGGAGTTCTGCTTTTTGAAACTGACTGCACATAGATAATCCTCCAAAAGAGCCCAATGCCTAAGGCAAAATGGTCTCCACTAAGCTGCTTACTAGGCTATTGTTTGACCTGAAGGTGACTCCAGGAAAACCATTTACTTAAAGGCTCAAGGTTCAAAAGGACACCTAAGGGCAAATGGTCTGGGTAGGTCATCCCAACTCCATGGACCCAGAAATCTGGATTCCAGGAGAATTAAAACAGTTTCTCAAGGTATATGCACACATGCACACTTCCCTTGTTCTAGAACTCTCCATGCTTTATTCACCACCACAGACATGTCTGATGACCAGTGAAGCTCACACGTCTGCTACATTCCCATAGCGCTAGCATAAATAAATGAGGCAGGCTTGGGATATGTGTAGTTGTCCATAACCAGCTGCTTCCCTCCGGCTCAAGAAAGGACAACAGAGTGTGCTTTCTGTGAGAGGCGTAACCTTGAACCCTCTTTCAGTAACACCCAACTCTTTCATGCACTTTCTTGTTCTGTTATTCAGAACAAGTCATTTGTGATACACCTCACCACCATTAAGACACAACAATGCCTTTCCCTTAGAATAAGGCTACTTTGAGCATTTTATCCCTCTGCACCCTCTCACCCTCCTGCTCCCTACCCCACCCCATGAGGAAGAGAGGTCATGTCACAGATGAGAACAGAGGTGTGAGAACACAGGTGTTCATTCACAGTTTGCCAATCATCATTTTTAAAAAGTCATTAGAAATTCGTCGAGGGCACCAGCACACCTAACATGTTTCCTCACCCAGAAAGCTGCTCAGTTCTGGTTGCCCCCTCTCGAAGATGGCCCTTTAACATCTAGATTAATTCCATAAAAATCCCATCCTCTAGAGCAGCAGTGCCCAACAGAAATGTAATGTGAACTACATAAGTAATTTTAAATTTTCTAGTAGCCACATTAAAAAAGTTTAAAGAAATAAATTAATTTTAATATCTTATTTAACCCGATATATCCAAAATATTATCATTTTAACATATAATTGATTAACAACTTGTTGAGGTGTTTTACATTCTTTTTTCTTTGCTAAGACTTCAGAATCCAGTGTGTATTTATACTTACAGCACATCTCGTTTCAGAATACAGTAGCCGCATTTCAAGTGCTCAGTAGCCACATGTGGCTACCATATTGGACAGTTCAGCTCTCGAGACCCTACAGGCCAGGCCTTCCAGAAAGGTAGCAGTGACTTTCACAGTGAAAGATCATGTCACAGGTTTGGGGAGCATTTATTTTTAGAAAATAATAATAATAAAATAAAAAATCAATATCCATTTGCTTTTGGCCTCATAAACAGTTTTACACACTGGAGGTATTCTGGTTGAAGTGCTGTGAAGGGTCCTGCCCTTTTTGCCCACCTGTCCTCGGACTGTGGGAGGCCAAGGTTGAGCCCAGAACCCAGCTGGCCACACTGGGCCCCTAACACCTGCTCCTGGGAGGCAAGGGCAGAGGGATCCAAGGACAGGGAAGGTGGCAACCCAGGAGCATGAGTGCACGTGCCTTGGCTGCATCCAGCCCACCCTTCTTGGGCCTGAGCTTCCTCAAGTTCAGAGGAGTAGCAAGTTTATGCAGCTCTGGCTGGAGAGCGGACTAGTAACCTCCTCACAACCTGCTGATCCCGCCTACTGCTTCCTCTGCTCAGTATTGTCAGTGGCACCAACAAATCCATCACCCATCCCATCCCTAAATTCTTCAGTATGTATTTCCTAAAGTACGCAAGGGCAATCGCTTACATAAAACCAAAAATCAAAACAAAACCAGTTGCCATTGAGTTGATTCTGACTCATAGTGACCCTGTGTATGTCAGAGCAAAACTACGCTCCATAGTGTTTTCAATGGCTGAGTTTTTAGAAGTAGATGAGTAGGCCTTTCTCCCGAGGCACTTCTGGGTGGACTCGAACCTCCAAACCTTTCATTTAGCAGCTGAGCACATTAACTGTTTGCACCACCCAGAGACTCCAATCTCATATGTGACCATAGTATAATTGCCAAAATCAAGAAGTTAACATTGATATAGTACTATATTGATACTATATATATGATGTACTATATATTTTTAACTTTATTTATAACTTTATTAATATATAATATTTATTTATAACTTAATATATAAAGTACTATATATTTTTAACTTTCAGACCTTATTTAAATCTAGCCAGTTGTCCCACTAATATTCTTTATAGCAAAAGAAAACAATTCAAATTTAAATATTTAAATTTAAAGTGTAGACTCATGGATTCTTATTTTATCCTGTGGGTTATAATCTGTTACTATCATTATTTATTTTGATACTCAAATTGCCCCAAGTTTGGTCAGTGGAAGCTCCTTCAGGCTGGCTCCTTTGTTCTTTTGACATGCCGCCAGCATTCACTGAGCACTTCCCTACTTTCTGGCATAGACAGATGTCACAGGCTCATCTTATACCTGCCCAGCACCAGCTTTGGAATCGGCCATTTCTCCAAGGAGCACTGATTCCTTTTAGCAGAGAATGGTATTTAGAAACCAAGATCTGGACATCAGGTGTGCTTATTACTACCAGGGTGTCACTACTTCTAGGCTATATCTATTTCTCTGTCTCTCCATATTTATATTTGTAACCATAAATTTATACTGATATCTCCAATTCCACTCCACCACCACCACCAGGTTCCTTCTAGCCTTCCCCCTTTCAAATTTGTGACTTCCTTCTCTGACAGCGAGAAACCTAGCTCCATGCTGATTTTTTTTTTTTTTTTTTTAATATAGGCCTTGTTGCATGGATTGCCTCTTCCTTGCAGCCCTTCAGCTAGCTTGGGGCAGTACCTGGTTCTGGCCAAGCAAGTACACTAGAACATTTCTGATGCTGAGGCCAAAAGCTACCATGAGCTGGTTTTATCCTGACCTGTTACCCCTAATTGCCTTTTCTGCTTCCAGGTTCTGCACCTCCCATACGTGGTACTTTCACAAAATACACTTTTGAGGATAATGATTTAAGTGAGGCCTGAATTACAACCAGGCTTCTCAGCCCAGCAGTCATTCAACTTCCAGACCATCCCCTGCCTGGTTTCTGAATCCTGTTGTCCACCCGCTCCTCTACCCAGATCTTCCCTGAGGCTGAGGAGCACTCTGATTCAGGGCCAGGCCAGCTATTTGCTGACTTCTGACTACAGGTGACTCCAGACACCTTCCAGCATCTCTTTACCTTGCTACAAGTCCCCAGACTTAGCCACCCATCTTTGCATCTACAGATTCCCAATAACCAGCCCTTGGTCTGGTTAGATTTTTCTAACAAAAAATAAAATTAAATAAAAAAATTAATCACCATTTTAATGTTTTAAACAGCAACATAAAAGGAATTTTCCATCTCGTGGAGGTGGGCCAGGATTTGAGTCTTCTGCTTAAAGGGAAATGAATACACAGAAATACTGTGACTTGAAGAAACAAATGGCTTCTTTCATTCCCTTCTCCCCTGAGACTCTCCGTTTGGGGTAGAAAGAGCAATTCCCTTAGGGGCACACCCCACTCTAACTGGATGCACAAAATATGGAAGTGAACAGATGCCCCACCTCCCCCCACCGCCTGCATTGGCCATGCAGGCAAGAGACTTCCTGCTCCCCCCTCAAATGTGATGCCACCCCAGGCAAAGAACCTTCCAGCTGCCCTTTTTATTTATAGCTGCAGGAAGGCACATGGCTTAAATTCCAAATGACAATCAAATGACATCAGTTTTAGGAGCCACAGACAATCCCACTGGGTTTTAGGTAGGATGTAGAGCTAGAGTCTAGTCTCCTTGGGGACCTTGAAGAGGCTGTGCTCAAAGCCGGGGGTGGGGGTGTTAACAGGCAAAGTGAAGGGCAAAGAAGAGAAAACAGAACTCCCAGAGGATACCAACTGGATACCATAGCCTAGCCAAGTTGACACATAAAGTTAGCCATCCGAAGGAGGATAGGGCCCAGAGTGGTGACGTACTTTTGTGCATGGTCCCAGGGCATCTGAAGGCAGAGCCATAAATAAGGACTCCCCAGCTAGTGCTGTGTTCTACTTCAAGATGCCTAATTCTTCCTCAGCAAGGGAGGGCAAGAAGTTCTAGGTCATAACTAAACTACCAAGTCGATGAGGTTTGACTTCAGCATCCCCAGTCCTATACTCCCCACCCCCCTTAAAGGTACTGCTCTTTCTAGGGCTCTTGTTTTCCTGAGGAGAATAGATCAAGTGCCCTAAGGGGCCCACCCAACTCTGATATTCTGAGTCTCTTCCCCATTTCCAAGCCTACTCATCTCTGCTGTGAATGTTCAAAATCATCTCGTCAAGGATTTCCCAAAAGGTGGTCCATGGGACACCAGTCTTACCATGTGCTTTGTGGCAAAAGAGTGCTGTGGTCCAGTGAGTTTGGGAAACACTGACACTGTAATCCCTTTTGGGGCATGATAATGTATATTGAAAACACTCAGATATCCTAAAGAGAAAAATATCAATTTAACTTTGACCTAAATTTCATAAAACTTAGTCAACTATGGAAACTTTGTATCAAACAACAACTATTAACATTCTGTGGAATTAGAGTTCCATACAACCTACTTTGAGAAAAGTATCTAATCCATGGAAAATTCATTCAGTTATTCATTATTTATTAATTCATGGAGCATTTATTAAAGGCATGTTAAGGGTCTACTAAATGTCACAGACTGTTAGATTCTGAAACTATAGAAATATATTATTATGTAGTATAATATATACGTATAATATTATATAATGTGTAATAATAACAGCTAATTTTCATGCAGCACTTACCATATAACCAGGCTTTCTACTAACATTTGTGATCTGCTTCAGTCTTTACAACAAGCCTATGAGATATGGGGTTTTATACACATTTTAAAGATGAGTCTGAAGCACAGAGAGATGCTATGAGTTGCCAAGGTTAGAATACAAACCCAGGGCCATCTCTTTTTATATATATAAATAGTTTATTTTATTTTTTTTGTTGTTGGGAATATTCACAGTAGAACATATACCAACTCAACGGTTTCTACATGTACAGTTCAGTGACATTAATTACATTCTTGGAGTTGTGCAACTATTTTCACCTTCCTTTTCCAAGTTGTTCCTCCCCCATTAACATAAACTCACTGCCCCCTAAGTTTCCTATCTAATCTTTCAAGTTGCTGTTGTCAATTTGATCCCATATAGATAGATCTTAAAAGAACACAATGCTCAAGGCAGATATTCTTTACTAGTTAAGGTAAACTATTGTTTGGTTTTAAGAACCCTTTAAGGAATATCTTTGGTTTAAGGTTTAAAGAATGTTTTGGGGCAATAGTTTCAGGGGTTCGTCTAGCCTCCATAGCTCCAGAAAGTCTGGATTCCATGAGAATTTGAAAATCTGTTCTGCATTTTCTCCCTTTTGATCAGGATTCCCCAGGGCTATCTCTTAATGAGATATATTTGCTCTTTATGATTATACCAAGTGACCTCTTGAATCAGATCATGTTTCCTCATGAAGCAGAGCTGAGTAGAACCTGCGAGCAGTGATGCTGGTTGGTTTGAGAACAGGGCTCAAACTCTGGCCAGGATCTCTACCTCCTCTGTTGTCATCTCTTTCCACTCTCAACCCCTCTTCTCCCGACTTTTGTCCCCACAGGTCTAACTGGCTGAAGCCGTGCTGTGGGAAGAGAGCAGCCGTGTGGCAGGTATTTTTGCTCAGTGCAAGTCTCAACAGTTTCCTGGTAGCCTGTGTAATATTGGTGGTGATTCTCCTGACTCTGGAACTTCTAATAGATATAAAGCTTCTCCAGTGTGAGTAGCAAGAGAGATACCTATGCAAATACATATGATGTCAATATTCAAATGTGCGTCTGCATCCATCAGGGGTCCCCAACCAGCAGATTGTGATCTATGGGGGATCTTAAGGTCTTATCCCCAGCTCGATGCCGCTGCCAAACCACTGGCCCTATGACCCATGGGATTACCACTGGGGAGGAAATGCATCTGGCAGCTTCTCTCTCTGTCACCCCAGCATCACGTTGCCCCTCTCCACCCAATGTGGAGTCTTCCTTCCTGTCATTCCATGATCAGAAACTGATGTGATAAAAAATGTTGGGGACCCCTGTATGTGTTTTTTATTGTTCCATTTGGAATTTTCCAGGTTGGAATTCTCTGTAGTTTCAAGAGTTCCCATTTGTGACTGATAAGGACAGCAACCACAATGATGATGATGATTCCTTGAATTTTTATCTAGCCATAAGTTAGTGACCTTATTTATATATATCATGATTGTTTTTAAAGTACTTTTAACCTTAATGACAACCCTATAAGATGGGCAATACTGATATTATCCCATTTTATAGACAAGGAAAGTTAGACTCGGAGAAGTTAGACAACTTGCCTGAGGTAAGAGGTGTTGGAGCTGGGACTTCAACCACCCAGATCATTTAATAGCTTAGCCAGTTTTCTTTCCACCATAGTTCCTCTTGGAGTTCACCCTAGTTTCTCATTTATAGGAGCCTCTCTGTCCTTCTGGATGTCCTGAGACAACATGGCTGTCAAAGGGGAGAGCCTGCTTCCTCCCCCATCCTCGCAGAACCCTGTCTGGTGCACAAAGGGGAGGGAGGCCAAGGGTCCTGACTCTTGGCTTTGGATGAGTGAGTGGTTTCTGGATAGAGCTCCTGGTTCACTGTATTTCCCTGATTCTGAAGGTTGATGCCTTCAAGTGCAGATAAAAAAGAGGTAAAATGATTGGCCTGAGAAAGATTTCCTTTCTTGCCAATGGCAAAATCTAGGCCTATGGATCCAGCCACCCCAAACCCACACAGGCATCCTGGGGCTTGTTTTTTCAAATGCCCCCAGTTCCTTTACTGGATCCTCTGTACTAAGTCCCATTAGCCTTCTCTGCTCTCTAAGAGAGGATGACAGTGAGCACAGAATTGCTTTTGTCTGATAAGCTTAGTTGGGTTTTATGTAGCTGATGGCCCCTTGGTTCCAATGAAAGTATCTTCCAGCATAAAGTGACCGGCGCTGGTTTTACACTCAACCTGTCTTCAATTAAACCATGTTGTATACTTTCCCTCCCGCTCATCCATACTGTCTGCTTTTTATGAGATGTAACCATAACAGAGCCTTTCTTCCCCTATGGTGGATTGCACTCAGGGCCCTTGGCTGCTCAGGTTGTGACAAGGCATTGAGTAGAACTGAGAACCCAGCAGACAGTGGAATTTTGCTTAAAATTAAGTATCCAGGAGATTGATTTTGGTGGGAGATCCAATAGCAGCTCATAAAAGGCATCTTAAATTCCATAAAACGCACTATCAAAGATTTATTGCTCTTCTAAAGCAAACCGTAAAAAAAGGCACAGGAATTCATTTGAGAAATAATGGGGAGAGATTTTGTTTTCAGAATCATCTGGAGGTCTTTTCAGAGTCACTCAGTTCTCAGCCTCTTGGTTCCCACTGGTATTCACATGGCCTGGCCCGACAAGAATCCACAAGTATCTCCAAGGCTCATCTTCTAGGGGTCATCTTGGCCCAAAGCCAGGGCACCCCAATGTCTCCCACCTGGAACCTGGTATTGCAGCCTTCTTCCCCTCTCATATGTTCCAGGACCTAATTTTTACCTACCTTTAGGGCTCGCAGATCCTAGAGCACTGGGAGAGACTGTAGGTTTGTCTCTGTGAAGTCAGCCCTCTCCCTAAAGGTGCTGGGTACTTTCCTTTGGCCCCCAGGGAATTCTGAGCAGCATGTCAAGCAGGCCTGACTGGAGCCCAACAGGGAGGCAAAGCATGCATGTCCTCAGCAGCATTGGTGTACCTTGCTCCCTGCCTCAGCTCTGCTCGCCTGCCCCAGGATGCCCACGAGTGTCTCTGTTAGGCCTACCCTCTGGGGAGTCCCTGGGTTGTACAAATGATTAATGTGTTCAGCTGGTAACTGAAATTTGGAGGTTCAGTCCACCTAGAGGCTCCTTGGAAGAAAGGCCTGGCATCTACTTCTGAAAAATCAGCCACTGAAAACCCCATGGAGTACAGTTCTACTGTGACACACATGGGGTCACCATGAGCCAGAATCAACTCTGTAGCAACTGGTTTTTTCCCTGGGGAGCATCCCCTTCCACCCTCTCTCCATCAAAACTCACCTGACCCTTGACTTGGGCCCAGTACACTACTTTTTACCTCCCAAGCTGATAAGCTATGCCATGCTAGAGTTTTGAAGGCTGGTCATGGGTTCCTGGAGTTTAACAAGGGCCTTCAGGAGATAACGCCTTAACTCTACGGATCAACTGGCGGAGGGTAGAGTGAGCTCTCTCAGTGACTGATGGCTCTTCCCATCTACACACGGGCAAGTGAGCAACTCAGAAGTTTTCCAGAGCACCAGCCTCCTTGCCCTGCCACTGTCAAGAAACTGATGCCCCAGCCGTCCTAGCTCCATCCTCCAGTCCTTGCTCTAGCTTCTCTCCAAAATGCAGTGGCTGACACCACCACCTCTGCCACTCAGAGATGAAAAGTCAAAGCAATCTTTCCTGAAGCCCCAGTAGCAGTGCTCAGAGCTTTGGTGGTGAGCAGTGGGTGTGGGTTTCTGAAAGATTATCTAGACTTGGCTTGAAGCTGCCTCCCCATCTCTGAAAGCACAGGTGGCTTCCCGAGCCCCATGTAGAGGGTACCTGTCTTGGAGTAAGGCTACTGCAAAAGACCACCAAGGCTGATGGGATGAGTAGGAACTTAGAGAGGCAGCCTGTGTGGCAGAAGGAGGCAGCCCCCGGGGATGGTGAAAAGCAGAAAAGCCTTGATTGTCGGCCCCCAAACCTGCCACCACCTCCATCACAGTCCCCACCTAAAGCTGCCCTTGATGTTCTCAGACCTGATTTCAACTAGATCTCATGTTCATGCAAGAAGGCCCCAGGCTCCCAGAGTTCTGCCTCCATGCTACGAAGCCCCCTCTGTTGATGCACCTAATTCCTTGCTCCTGAACTGGGCCTTTATTTTTGGGTTTGTTGCAGTTTCCAGTGCGTTCCAGTTTGCCAGCGTAATTCACTGGATCAGTCTGGTCATCCTCTCTGTGTTCTTCTCAGAGGTAGGTAAAGACTTGGGCCCTGTAACACCCGCTTTGGGGAAGCTCCTGTACTGGGGAAACCAAGCTTTGCTTCTCTAAACATTTACTGGTGTCAGGCTCTCTGCAAGCCCTCAAGGCTGCAAACAGGGAGACAAAATACAGGGAGCTGGGTTCTGGGGTAGGAGCTAGCAAAGGGAGGAACTATGGGTGCATGAAGGAGCACTGCTTACCCAGCCAGGGAGGCTTGGCCAGAGCAGGCCACCCATGCAGGTGAGCAGGTGACCCCTGCAGGTGAGCAGGCAAAGGGTGGGCAGTGACATTTGTGAAGATGAGACTGAGCGTGGCGTAATTGCAGGAGAGCAAGTGGCTCGTGTGGCCAGTAGGGAGCAGGCAGGAGGCAAGGCTGAAGCCCTGGGAAGCCTGGAAGTGGGGAGAGCAGATGGGATGCTGGAGTTGTGATCCTGAGTGTGCTATCTCCTGACGCTCAGGCTGAGGCATGCAGAGGGCAGAGAGGATTGAGTCACAGGCCTGGGCAGTGGACTTGACCTGTGTTCTGCAAGGGGGCATGGGGTCTGGCTAGGCCAAGAGATGTGCTCCCCTACCTGCCCCACTCCCATGAACAAAGGTGCATGCACCTGGGGTAGTAGAATCAGGGAGCCATGGATGCCCCCTTAGTCTTGCTAGAGTCAATTGATAAAGATGAAGTCCCTGTGTATCTCTAATGTGTGAGGTAAGAGGAGAAAGGCTGACTTGAGGCTCTGGGGGACTAGGTGTTAGCGCGGGAGTGAAATGGCCCTAGTGTGGGTACTGAACAGTTTGGGGAGAGCAGGATCTGGTTTTACACAGGGATGAGTGACACTTCTTTGGCTGTAGCAATGACACCGTGGCCTGTGTCTCAGGGACATCAACCAGGGGTGGCTGCAGGCAGGGCCTTCTGGGGCAGCTGTACCCTGACGCCCAGAAGGCTGAGCTTTATCCCACAGGCAGTGGGGACCATTGAAGGACCCTGAACGTGAGAGCTTGTGCGGAAAACCAGTTCTTCCTAGCAGAGCAGAGAAAAAGAAGCCTGGGTGGCACAAGCGGTTTGTGATCAGCTGCGAATCTAAAGGTTGGTGGTTTGAACCCACCCAGCGGCTCTGTGGAAGAAAGGCCTGGTGAACTGCCTTCATAAAGATTATAGCCGAGAAAACCCTCTGTAACTCATGGGCTGGCCATGAGTTGGGGGCCGACTTAATGGCAGCTAACAGCAACAACCTAACAGAGCCGAGGACTGGCCCAAGTCAGCTGACCACTGTCACACCCCACCCATCGGTCACTTCCCCCACTACCACAGGTACACACTTCCCCACACAGAGCCCCAGTGAGGCCTTTCGGGATGGTTCCGCGGACACAGGGAGAAAGACAGAAACGAGTAAGACGGAGTCTGCGAGAGGACACACAGCTCACAGCACCGGCACAGGTAGACAGCGTTGCTACACTGGGGGCACCGAAAGCTCTGGGTCCCCGCACACAGTGGGGCTTGCAGGGAGGAAGGGTGCCCTGGGGACAGGAGCACAGAGGCAGAGAATGCTTGGTGTGATCAGGGACCCCAAGGAGTCAGGAATCAGGAATCCCAGCCACCTCTTCCGGGCCAGCTCTGGCCCTGTCTCCTGGCTCTGGCCTCCATCTCTCCCGCTAAGTATCAGGGGAGGGCTGGGCCTCTGGCCTTGAGTCTAGAATCCTGAGTCTGGGTGTGGGTCGTGGTGGGGCTGAGCAGCAGACGTTCCAAGCACAGAATGTTCTCTTCCTCAGGCCTGATTCCTGCAGCCCATGGAGATGGCCAGAGAGCTTGGGCCTGAGGCTCGGACTGGGGGCACATCCCAACACACCCCCTCCCTTACCTTGCCCTGAGCAGCTCACTGAGACCACCGTCCTGGAGGTGCCTCAGCCCCCCAAAATCAGAGCACCTGCTCCCTAGCTTGCCACCCCCTTGAGGGTCCCACCGTCCTGGCTCCCACGTCTCTGGGCGTTGGGATTCCCTCCCACAGACGCATGGGCTGCGGCCAGATGTCTCCTTGATGCAAACCCTGGGGAATGTGCCATGTGTCTGTGACTGCCAACAAAAATGTTTAATCAGTTGCTGCAGTTCTTCCCATCTATCCCCCTGCTTTGGTTTTATTGGCTTTTGCAGAATTTATTACCCAGCGTTAATTTGGCATTCCCTTCCTGTCATTGCCGGAGACAAGCCACCTGAAACAGACAAGCCCCTGTGCACAGGAATCGCAGCCTCAGAGCCCCCCTCCCAGCCCCTAAACCGGGAAAGGGATGGGGCTTCCTGCAGGCTCAGGGGGAGAGCTGGGTCAGCAGGGGCCGGGGAGAATGACTGGTTCCCTTACATTGGACCTTACTAAAGATGGCATTGGTTGGGTGGAGCCGGCAACAGAGACTAGGGAGTGGTCCAGGCCTGCATAGCAGCCCACCAAAAATGCTATGAAACAAAAAACAACCAAATCAGTTGCCATAGAGTTGATTCCGTCTCATGGCGAACCCATATGTTTCAGAGTAGAACTGTGCATAGAGTTTTCAATGGTTGTGACCTTTCAGAAGTAGATCGCCAGGCCTTCCTTCAGATCCACCAGCTTTTCAGTTAGTAGCCAAGCACTTAACCATTTGTGCCACTCAGAGACTCCAGAAATGCCGATAGTAGTGCCTTGTTGAAAGTACTGCACAGACTAGGACGGCAGCCTGGAGTTACGTGACCGTTCTGGCCGAAACTGGGCCCAGGGCTCTCGACTCCTGATCTAGTCTCTCCCCTCTGTGTCCCTGTGCGGCCCTGTCACCCTGGAATCTAGGGGAAAGACCAGGGCCAGGGCCAGGCACTGAGAAACTGAAGGTCTGCCCCAGCAGTACCTCTGAACCACAGGTCCAGGACTCGTTGTCCTCTCTGCTTGGCTGGGGAGAAATAAAATGTCACCCCTGAATGTCCCCCCTCCAGGTCCCAGGGCCGTGGGTGCGGGCCGAGGGTGGCGAGTCACTCTGAGCTGTCTGGGGTTAGCAAGTGGGTGATATTTCACAGTCACATTCCAGGAAGATCTGGCCCTGCCTCCCTCCCGATGCCATGG
>NW_004443966.1:22668761-22671972 GCF_000243295.1 Trichechus manatus latirostris | reverse complement strand
CCATTTGTAGCATGTATCAGTACTTCATCCCTTTCTGTGGCTGCGGCATATTCCATTGTATGGATATAGCACACAGACTTGATTGTAAAAGGTTTGGTCCTGTCGCTTCCCTGCCGCTGCCGTTGCTCTGCCCCCGGTCGAGTGGCTCTGGGGTGAGCCTGCAGTGACTCCTCTCTCGCTTTGTCCTAGACCTCCTCACCCGGGCCTCCTAGGTGTTTGGGTAGAGAGTGTTTTGTGGAAAAACACCACTGCCACTGTGGAAGGTTATGTAAATGGCAAAAGGGGACTCGACTTACACAGTAGATTTATTTATTATGACAGTTTCCTGGAAGATGGTAGATGACTGTCTAATTTTTAAAAACCTATTACAATTTTCCAGCAGATGGAAGTAAGGTGTTCTGGGACGGGGGCGCCCTTTTCTAATTTGCATGAAGGTGCCACATGAGCTAGTGGTGGCCCTGGCAAACACTAGGTTCTTATTTTGGAAATGCCTGGGCTTGTGCTTTCTGCCCAGAAGGTCTGTCCCAATTGCTACCGCCTGAGTCCTTTCCTCCCTTCAAGGCTTAACTCAGCCCCCACCCTTTACCTATTTCAGGCAGCCTGTACTGACCACCCCAGTCCACATGACGTCTGTGCTCTGAGCTCCCGAACCATTGCTATTTCACTGCTCATTGGGCACAGGTTTTGCCCTCAGGTTTGCTTTTAAGAGCTTGGAGGTGGTCAGTGATGCCACATGTTGCTGAACCGACAAGTTAGGTAAATCTGTTGGATTTGACAGCGAGGGGTCATTGGTAACCAAGCTGTGAGCAGCTTTAGTGAAGTGGTGGGGTCTGAAGTCAAATTGCAGTAGGTTAAGTGGAGATTCTTCCTTTCAAAACTTTTGCCTAGGAGAAAAGAAGGAGGACGGTGGCTCAAGGGAGACATGGGTTGGGTGAGAGATTTTTTTTTTCATGGAGAAGACGTGAGAATATTCGTATGCTGAGAGGAAGTTCTGAACTAAACCTTATATATCTTGTGTATTTCAGTCTGTCTCCTTACCCAAGGTCCATCCAGCACAGTGCTCCGTGACCATGAGCATTCCACTGATGCCTGTTGTTTAACTGACTGACCATTTGGCATGTTCTCTTCTACCCATGCTCTACGTTATGGGTCTTGAATTCATTCTTTTAAGGTAGCGATGGACCTCATGCCAAAATGAGAGACAGAGCAGTTTGCCTATGAACCTCAGACCCCTTGGAGGTGTTGGCTACTGCATCTGGTCAGGGGGTTTCACCTTTAGACCCTAGAGGAGATGCTGCACTGGGAGGAGGTGGTCTCCCTGGGTCACAATCCACCATCCCAAGGACTTAGAGGTAGTGAGGGCTGAGGAGTAAAAGACAGAGAGGCTAATCATTCTGCACTTGTTTTATCAGCACCTAACTCCAGGGGGCGCTCTTGTGCTGTGATCACCTTGCAATCACTTCAAATAGCACTTGTTACTTGGGCAAACCAGGGCTTGGAACTAATTCTTCAGGTTCTAACCTCTGCTGAGAACTTGCATTTCTAACAAGTTCCTGCTGAGAACTTGCATTTCTAACAAGTTCCTGCTGAAAAATTGCATTTCTAACAAGTTCCCTGCTGATAATTTGCATTTTTAACAAGTTCCCAGGAAGTTATATGTAAGAATCACCTGGGGATCTTGTTAAAATATAGATTCTGATTCAGTATATCTGGTGTAGAAATGCAGATTCTCAGCAGGGAAAATGTTAGAAATGCAAATTATCAGCAGAGGTTCAAACCAGAACCAGCTGGAAGCCCTGGGGGCAAACCCTGACCTTACACACCAATTCAGGACTTCTTTCAGTCCTTCACAAAGGTTCCTTATATTTAAAACTGTTTTCTTGTAGTTGGATCCTGGAATTCATGTCTTCTTCCTCTTGTTGCTCTAGCTTATTCTGGGTGGATTTGTGGGAGGGAGCCAGCAGCCATCTTGGCAGGAAAAGTCACCCAAGAGCAGACTTCGTAGCAAGTGTCAGGGGTCTGCCCCAGCTGTCTGGTATCCACAGGTACAGGTTCCGCTCCCCCCAGCTGGTAGGCTGGCTCTGGGGATGGCTGTGCCGGCACAAAGGCATCCACCCTCCACTCTGCTCACCAAGCAGGGAGCCGGGGAATCTCTCTCTGCGTGGAGAATAGTGCCTTTTTAAAATTTGCACAAAGGCATCTTATGGACTAGGAGGACCTTGGTTCATCTGCCTGCACCTCCCTCCCGCAAGGTTCCCAAAACCCAGTAGCCTTGTGAGGCCCTTCCCAGGGGAAAGAGGATGATTCCCCTGAGGGAAGGCGCTCAGGCCTCAGGCAGTGGGAGCTGAGTAGGAAGACTTTCTGCCACTTGGCTGAGGCAGGGCCTGGGCCAGATGCAAGGAGCAGGACTTCTCACCCTCCCCTCCTGCTGCCTGAGGCCCTCCATTCTGGAGGTTTTGCCAAGGCTCTGGCCTGCCCCGTTTATCTAAACATTCTCATCAAGGTTGGAATGAAGGCGGCTGAGAATCCTTAGTCCCCAGTGGGAAGGGAGGCAGCTGGAGCTGAAGATTCCAGTTCCCTCTCACCTTGCCTTAAAGCCCTTTGCAATTCTCGAGGGCCAGGATAGCAAGGCTGAGGGCCCTGAGGGTAGGGGCAAGTGATAGCATAATTCCTTCTCCTTGCCCTGTGCTAAAGTTAACAAAGTGCTTTCCCATTTTTGCTTTGTAGCTGCCCTTTGAGGCAGGCAGTATGAGGGACAGTAGTTCTGCTTTCGGTCCAGAGCAGTGAGGATTTGGCCAGTGTCACGTGGCTAATAAGGGATAGGTAGATGAGCAGACCTAATCTTTTGCCTCCTGAGCTAATGCTTTTTCTTGTTGTATCAGGGCATGTACCTCCCTATCTTAACCCAAGGCTGCAACTTTGCTTAGGCCAGGATTTTACCTTACAAATCGCTGTGGTTCTGTTGGGTACCCTAGGTAAGCTTATTAAAAAGGCATATTCCACTAGTGAAGTGAGGTCTTAAAAGCTTGGGAGCAGCCATCTAAGACAAAACTATGGGTCTCTACTCACCAGGAGCAAAACAGTAAGAAGGTAACCAAAAGCTCAGAGAAGAAACAAGTCTACATGAGCCACAACCTCATCTACCCTGAGACCAGAAGAACTAGATGGTACCCGGCTACCACCACTCACAGTTCTGACCGGGGTCACAATA